>NC_084637.1:9795403-10136653 GCF_033978795.1 Nerophis ophidion
CTCTATAGCCCGCAGACTTTTTTTGGGCTCTAGGAATCACTAATAAGCCGGAGTCTTTTGAACGCAGATTTCTTGCCGGGACATATGGTACAATACAATCGGCAAGATAGGATGGAGCTAGACCGTGTAGTATTTTATACGTAAGTAGTAAAACATTAAGTGCACAGGAAGCCAGTGCAGGTGAGCCAGTACAGGCGTAATGTGATCAAACTTTCTTGTTCTTGTCAAAAGTCTAGCAGCCGCATTTTGTACCAACTGTAATCTTTTAATGCTAGACATGGGGAGACCCGAAAATAATACGTTACAGTAATCGAGGCGAGACGTAACAAACGCATGGATAATGATCTCGGCGTCTTTAGTGGACAAAATGGAGCGAATTTTAGCGATATTACGGAGATGAAAGAAGGCCGTTTTAGTAACGCTTTTAATGTGTGCCTCAAAGGAGAGAGTTGGGTCAAAGATAACACCCAGATTTTTTATCGAGTCACCATGTTTTATTATTTGGTTGTCAAATGTTAAAGTTGTATTATTATTATTATTGCCATTCATGCCAATCGAGCAAGTGTTTTTGTTTCATGTTTGTAGTTTGCAGCATTTATGCTAGTCTTTTGTTTCACAGCCTAGTTTTGTACTTCTGCCCTCGTGCGTGCTTTTTGTTTGTCTTATTAGTTATAGTATCAAATAAAAGAAAATGTACTCACAGTCACGTCTCGCCCGTGCAAATCATTCTCTGCATCGAAGAAACAACTTTAAACCAAGCCCAGGTGTAACAAGAAGTAGGAGAGGAAACAACAGACTACGAAGACGACGAAGACGACGAGAACGACCCAGAGGAAGATGAGCCCCCGCGGAAAACGGGGGCTCATCTTGAGACAAGCAGGAACGGAGGTCGTGCTAGAAATTGGCGCGATCGGCTGGAACGAAAGCATGTTTATTGAAACAATAAACAAGAGTCAAACCTGCTACAAAGCGTCTTGCATTGATGGTCACTGTAACCCACACGATGACGGCTGGAGACCTGTCACAATAATATACACATGTTAAAGTGCCATCCCATTCCTAACCCATAGGGTTAAATATGATGTCGGTCCACAATTTGCAGCTATTACAGCTTCAACTCTTCTAGGGAGGCTGTCCACAAGGTTGCGGAGTGTGTTTATAGGAATTTTCAACCATTATCCCAAAAAGCGCATTGGTGAGGTCACACACTGATGTCGGTCGAGAAAGCCTGGCTCTCAGTCTCCGTTCTAATTCATCCCAAATGTGTTCTATCGGGTTCAGGTCAGGACTCTGTGCAGGCCAGTCAAGTTCATCCACACCAGACTCTGTCATCCATGCCTTTATGGACCTTGCTTTGTCCACTGGTGGGCTATTAAGAGGCAGTGGAAGTTTGAAGTTCCTTGAAGTAGCCCAGTCGATCGAGCTGAATTCGGCTGGATTCAGGGGGAGAAATCACATGATAAAAAAATTCCTCATACGAGTAGCCTGTAGGTGTACCTTGGTAAAATTTCTTGTCTTCAGTTTTGGGCGTACATTAGGCTATTTTCACTAGTATAACCATTGCGAGCGTTGGTTGTAGTAGTCTTTTTTTCTGACAATAACCATATATTTGCCAATTTTTGGGATATTATACACAGACATGACGTACTCAAACCTGAAAATGGCCTAATGTCTGTGTAAAATGTGTTGGTTAAAGATTTGTTATTGACAAAACATTTGTCTTTTCAGCTATCATGGTCCCAGCACCTGAACCCCTAGTCAGAGGCAGTGGAAGTTTGAAGTTCTTTGAAATAGCCCGGTTGATCAAGCTGGATTTGGCTGGATTCAGGGAGACAAATCACATGATAAAAGAAGTCCTCATTCATGTAGCCTATGGACATATTGGTAAAATGTCTCGTCTTTAGGTTTGGACGTACATTAGGCTGTTTAGCATGCTCTTCTTATTTTCACCAGTAAAACCATTGCAAGCATTGGTTGTAGTTTGTTTTAGAGTTGCACACAGGCATGATGTACTTCGTCATAAAAATAGCCTAATTTCTGTGAAAAATATGTTGGTAAAGATTTGTTATTGACAAAACTCATGTCTATTCAGCTTTCATGGACCCGGCACCTCAACCCCTAGTCAGAGGCAGTGGAAATTTGAAGCTCCTTGGAGTAGCCCAGTCAAACGAGTTGGATTCGGTTGGATTCAGGGAGACAAATCACATGATAAAAGAAGTCCTCATTCATGTAGCCTGTGGGCATATTGGTAAAATGTCTGGTCTTTAAGTTTGGACGTACATTAGGCTGTTTAGCATGCTCTGAATCCCTCCCTGTTAGTGTTGTTACACCCTCCGACAACACACCGACTAGGCATGATGTCTCCAAGGTTCCAGAAAAAAGTCGAAAAAACGGAAAATAACAGAGCTGAGACTCGGTGTTTGTAATGTGTTTATTACCTAGGTGACGTCACGTTCTGACGTCATCGCTTCGAGAGCGATAAATAGGAAGGCGTTTAATTCGCCAAAATTCACCCATTTAGAGTTCGGAAATCGGTAAAAAAAAATATATGGTCTTTTTTCTGCAACATCAAGGTATATATTGACGCTTACGTAGGTCTGGTGATAATGTTCCCCTTTATTTAATAATACAACTCTAACATTTGACAACCAAACAATTAAACAAGGCGACAGGTGATCAAACTTTCTTGTTTTTGTCAAAAGTCTAGCAGCCGCATTTTGTACCAACTGTAATCTTTTAATGCTAGACATGGGGAGACCCGAAAATAATACGTTACAGTAATCGAGACGAGGCATAACAAACGCATGGATAATGAGCTCGGCGTCTTTAGTGGACAAAATGGAGCGAATTTTAGCGATATTACGGAGATGAAAGAAGGCCGTTTTAGTAACGCTTTTAATGTGTGCCTCAAAGGAGAGAGTTGGGTCGAAGATAATACCCAGAGACTTTTGAAAAGAACAAGAAAGTTTGATCATATTACACCTGTACTGGCTCACCTGCACTGGCTTCCTGTGCACTTAAGATGAGACTTTATGGTTTTACTACTTACGTATAAAATACTACACGGTCTAGCTCCATCCCATCTTGCCGATTGTATTGTACCATATGTCCCGGCAAGAAATCTGCGTTCAAAGGACTCCGGCTTATTAGTGATTCCCAAAGCCCAAAAAAAGTCTGCGGGCTATAGAGCTTTTTCATTTCGGGCTCCAGTACTCTGGAATGCCCTCCCGGTAACAGTTCGAGATGCCACCACAGTAGAAGCATTTAAGTCTCACCTTAAAACTCATTTGTATACTCTAGCCTTTAAATAGACTCCCTTTTTAGACCAGTTGATCTGCCGTTTCTTTTGTTTTTCTCCTATGTCCCACTCTCCCTTGTGGAGGGGGTCCGGTTTGATTGATTGATTGATACTTTTATTAGTAGATTGCACAGTACAGTACATATTCCGTACAATTGACCACTAAATGGTAACACCCGAATAAGTTTTTCAACTTGTTTAAGTCGGGGTCCACATTAATCAATTCATGGTCCGATCCGATGGCCATGGATTACGTACTGGCTGTCCAGAGTCGGGACCCAGGATGGACTGCTTGCCTGTGTATCGGCTGGGGACATCTCTGCGCTGCTGATCCGCCTCCGCTCGGGATGGTTTCCTGCTGGCTCCGCTGTGAACGGGACTCTCGCTGCTGTGTTGGATCCGCTTTGGACTGGACTCTCGCGACTGTGTTGGAACCATTATGGATTGAACTTTCACAGTATCATGTTAGACCCGCTCGACATCCATTGCTTTCCTCCTCTCCAAGGTTCTCATAGTCATCATTGTCACCGACGTCCCACCGGGTGTGAGTTTTCCTTGCCCTTATGTGGGCCTACCGAGGATGTCGTAGTGGTTTGTGCAGCCCTTTGAGACACTACTGATTTAGGGCTATATAAGTAAACATTGATTGATTGATTGATTGATTGAAGAATATGTGACGATGAGAGGACCATTGCTAACTAACTGTTTCGTGAAGTTCACACAGTCCGCCAAAGGATTAAGCCGGGTAATCAAACACGGTCGGCCACTGTGAAGTGTGTGTCATGCGAAAGCCTCACATCCTGCATCTCACTCCCGATTAAATATTTAATCTGTGAAACAACAATACCAGCCAGTGCGGCTCCTGCATGTTTACACCATGGCTTCTGCTTGCACACTAGCCCGTCAGACCTTCTCCCAAATCTAATATACCCATCCATAAATAGCTCACCTATCCTGCCCATAATGTCCGTGAGCGACGGCGCGCCGGAGCCAATCACGCGAGCGCAATCAGTTAAGCCCCGCCTCTCCACGCTCCACCGCCGCTTTAATGGCTTTTCAACCGCCCATTTACCTTACATGGACAAACAAGGGAGTTGATTGACAGGGCAAGCCACGCCCCTTCGTTTACGCTCACCCCCCCCCACACACACACACACCCCCCTCTCCCCTCCGCGCGCCGCGGCTCCCAGTGTCTGTTTTGGCACCACGGATACGCATGGAGCCTCCATCATCCCCGCCACTATCTTTTACGCACCGAGTCCGGTAAGGCGCGCAGGTATACCGAGCAACCTCGTGGACGAGTATGAGCACCGCGCACGCGTAGAGAGGCGTGATACGGCTAAGAGTGGAAGCACAATTCCTGTGGATCGGTCTCGCTTTTTTTTTTTTTTTTTTTTTTTCCTCCCCGCCGACAGCGCGCGTCAGCATGGACGTCCTGGCGAACCACAGTATCTTCCAGGAACTTCAGCTCGTACACGACACCGGCTATTTCTCCGCCATGCCTTCCCTGGAGGAGAACTGGCAGCAGGTAAGGAAATGTAACTTATTTTGCCCCCAATTATCACTCATACCGGGTGACACTTAAGTGCAGTGTTTTTCAACCACTGTGCCGTGGCATACAGTCTAGTGTGCCGTGGGAGATTGGTTTCAAAATATATATTTTTTGCAAACCAGTAATTATAATCCGCAAAAACAATGTGCCGTTATTGAGTGCCTGTGCTGTCAAGGCAGAGTAACCATGTAATACTCTTCCATATCAGTAGGTGGCAGCAGGTAGTTAATTGGTTTGTGGATGTCGGGAACATGATCTGGCAGCGTGCAGGTAAAAAGGTAACTAATGCTTTAACCAAAAATAAACAAAAGGCGAATGCCGCTAAAAAAGACATCGAAGCTATGTAAAACTAAACTAAAACTGAACTGGCTGTAAAACAGAATGCTGGACGACGGCAAAGACTTACAGCGTGTGGAGCAGCAGATGGCGTCCACAAAGTACGTCCGTACATGACTTGACAATCAACAACAAAATAAGAGCGCAAGACAAGAACTAAAACGCTACACACAGGAAACCCCCCGAAAAAACTCAAAACAAGTCACGGCGTTATGTGACAGGTCATGACAGTACACCTACTTTGAGACAAGAGCTATAGTGATGCATGGTTGGTTATGGTTTGAATTTATATAACAATTGCGAGAACAACTTTTTACTGTCAATATCGGCTGCTGAGTTTCATTTTTTTTATGTTTTCTGCTAGGAGTGTGCCTCGGGATTTTTTCAATGAAAAAAATATGCCTTTGCTCAAAAAAAGTTGTAAAACACTAGTCTAGAGCGCGGCAGAGTAACCGTGTAATACTCTTCCATATCAGTAGGTGGCAGCAGGTAGTTAATTGCTTTGTGGATATCACATGGTTTGTCGTGATGACAATATGCAGACGGCAGCGTGCAGGTAAAAAGGTATCTTAATGCTTAAACCAAAAATTAACAAAAGGCGAGTGCCGCTAAAAAAGACATTGAAGCTATGTAAAACGAAACTAAAACTGAACTGGCTGTAAAACAGAATGCTGGACGACGGCAAAGACTTACAGCGTGTGGAGCAGCAGACAGGGTCCACAAAGTACGTCCGTACATGACTTGACAATCAACAACAAAATAAGAGCGCAAGACAAGAACTAAAACGCTACACACAGGAAAATCCCCGAAAAAACTCAAAACAAGTCACGGCGTTATGTGACAGGTCGTGACAGTACACCTACTTTGAGACAAGAGCTATAGTGATGCATGGTTGGTTATGGTTTGAATTTATCTAACAATTGCGAGAACAACTTTTTACTGTCAATATCGGCTGCTGAGTTTCATTTTTTTAATGTTTTCTGCTAGTGGTGTGACTCGGGATTTTTTCATTGAAAAAAATATGCTTTTGCTCAAAAAAGGTTGTAAAACACTAGTCTAGAGCGTGGCAGAGTAACCGTGTAATACGTCTCCATATCAGTAGGTGGCAGCAGGTAGTTAATGGCTTTGTGGATGTCGTGCACATGGTTTGTCGTGGTGACAATGTGAAGACGGCAGCGTGCAGGTAAAAAGGTATCTTAATGCTTAAACCAAAAATTAACAAAAGGCGAGTTCCGCTAAAAAAGGCATTGAAGATATGTAAAACGAAACTAAAACTGAACTTGCTGCAAAGTAAACAAAAACAGAATGCTGGACGACAGCAAAAACTTACCTTTTGTGGAGCACAATACGCAGATGACAGGGGGAGGCAGCGTGAAGGTAAAAATGTGTCTTATGCTTAAACCAAAAATAAACAAAAGGCGAGTGCTGCTAAGAAAAGGCATTGAAGCTTCGGGATGGCTACGCAAAACGAAAGTAAAACTGTAATAGATGCAAAGTAAAACCAAAATAGGATGCTGGACGAAAGCAAAGACTTACAGCGTGTGGAGCAGCAGACGGGGTCCACAAAGGACATTCGTACATGACATGACAATCAACAACAAAATAGGGGCGCCAGACAAGAACTAAAACACTACACACAGGAAAACCCCCGAAAAAACTCAAAACAAGTCACGGCGTTATGTGACAGGTCATGACAGTACACCTACTTTGAGACAAGAGCTATAGTGATGCATGGTTGGCTATGGTTTGAATTTATATAACAATTGCGAGAACAACTTTTTACTGTCAATATCGGCTGCTGAGTTTCATTTTTTTAATGTTTTCTGCTAGTAGTGTGCCTCGGGATTTTTTCAATGAAAAAAATATGCCTTTGCTCAAAATAGGTTGTAAAACACTAGTCTAGAGCGCGGCAGAGTAACCGTGTAATACGTCTCCATATCAGTAGGTGGCAGCAGGTAGTTAATGGCTTTGTGGATGTCACATGGTTTGTCGTGATGACAGTATGCAGACGGCAGTGTGCAGGTAAAAAGGTATCTTAATGCTTAAACCAAAAATTAACAAAAGGCGAGTTCCGCTAAAAAAGGCATTGAAGATATGTAAAACGAAACTAAAACTGAAATTTCTGCAAAGTAAACAAAAACAGAATGCTGGACGACAGCAAAAACTTACCTTTTGTGGAGCACTATACGTAGATGACAGGGGGAGGCAGCGTGAAGGTAAAAATGTATCTTATGCTTAAACCAAAAATAAACAAAAGGCGAGTGCTGCTAAGAAAAGGCATTGAAGCTTCGGGATGGCTACGCAAAACGAAAGTAAAACTGTAATAGATGCAAAGTAAAACCAAAATAGGATGCTGGACGAAAGCAAAGACTTACAGCGTGTGGAGCAGCAGACGGGGTCCACAAAGGACATTCGTACATGACATGACAATCAACAACAAAATAGGGGCGCCAGACAAGAACTAAAACACTACACACAGGAAAACACCAAAAAACTCAAAATAAGTCACGGCGTGATATGCCAGGTCATGACAGTACACCTACTTTGAGACAAGAGCTATAGTGATGCATGGTTGGTTATGGTTTGAATTTATATCCAAAAATTGCGAGAACAACTTTTTACCGTCAATATCGGCTGCTGAGTTTATTTTTTTAATGTTTTCTGCTAGTAATGTGCCTCTGGATTTTTTCCGATGAAAAAATTGTGCCTTGGCTAAAAAAAGGTTGAAAAACACTGGTGTAGAGCACGGCAGAGTAACCGTGTCATACTTTTCTATATCAGTAGGCAGCAGCAGGTAACTAATTGCTTTGTGGATGTCGGGAACATGGTTTGTCGTGATCACAATATGCAAATGACAGCGGGAGGCAGTGTGCAGGTAAAAAGGTATCTAATGCTTAAACCAAAAATAAACAAAAGGCGAGTGCCGCTAAGAAAAGCCATTAAAGCTTAGGGATGGCTATGCAGAACTAAACTAAAACTGAACTGGCTGCAAAGTGAACAAACAACAGAATGCTGGACGACAGCAAAGACTTACAGCGTGTGGAGCAGCAGACGGGGTCCACAAAGTACATCTGTACATGACATGACAATACAACAAAATAGGGGCGCAAGACAAGAACTAAAACACTACACACAGGAAAACACCAAAAAACTCAAAATAAGTCACGGCGTGATAGGACAGGTCATGACAGTACACTTCTTTGAGACAAGAGCTATAGTGATGCATGGTTGGTTATGGTTTGAATTTATATCCAACAATTGCAAGAATGACTTTTTACTGTCAATATCGGCTGCTGAGTTTATTTTTTTTATGTTTTCTGCTAGTAGTGTTCCTCAGGATTTTTTCCGATTAAAAAATTGTGCCTTGGCTAAAAAAAGGTTGAAAAACACGGGTGTAGAGCGCGGCAGAGTAACCGTGTCATACTTTTCTATATCAGTAGGCAGCAGCAGGTAATTAATTGCTTTGTGGATGTCGGGAACATGGTTTGTCGTGATGACAATATGCAGAAGCAGCGTGCAGGTAAAACGGTACCTTAATATTCAAACCAAACATAAACAAAAGGTGAATTCCGCTAAAAAAGGAATTGAAGCTATGCAAAACGAAACTAAAACTGAACTAGCTACAAAACAGAATGCTGGACGACAGCAAAGAATTACAGCGTGTGGAGCAGCAGACGGCGTCCACAAAGTACATCCGTTCATGACATGACAATCAACAACAAAATAGGGGCGCAAGACAAGAACTAAACCACTACACACAGGAAAACACCCAAAAACTCAAAATAAGTCACGGCGTGATAGGACAGGTCATGACAGTACACCTACTTTGAGACAAGAGCTATAGTGATGCATGGTTGGTTATCGTTTGAATTTATATCCAACAATTGCGAGAACGACTTTTTATTGTCAATATCGGCTGCTGAGTTTCATTTTTTTTAATGTTTTCTGCTAATAGTGGGCCTCTGGATTTTTTCAAAGAAAAATTGTGCCTTGGCTCCTAAAAGGTTGAAAAACACTAGTCTAGAGCCCGGCAGAGTAACCGTGTCATACTTTTCTATATCAGTAGGCAGCAGCAGGTAATTAATTGCTTTGTGGATGTCGGGAACATGGTTTGTCGTGATGACAATATGCAGAAGCAGCGTGCAGGTAAAACGGTACCTTAATATTCAAACCAAACATAAACAAAAGGTGAATTCCGCTAAAAAAGGAATTGAAGCTATGCAAAATGAAACTAAAACTGAACTGGCTGCAAAACAGAATGCTGGACGACAGCAAATAATTACAGCGTGTGGAGCAGCAGACGGCGTCCACAAAGTGCATCCGTACTTGACATGACAACCAACAACAAAATAGGGGCGCAAGACAAGAACTAATACACTACACACAGGAAAACACCAAAAAACTCAAAATAAGTCACGGCGTGATAGGACAGGTCATGACAGTACACCTACTTTGAGACAAGAGCTATAGTGATGCATGGTTGGTTATGGTTTGAATTTATATCCAACAATTGCGAGAATGACTTTTTACTGTCAATATCGGCTGCTGAGTTTCATTTTTTAATGTTTTCTGCTAGTAGTGTGCTTTGGGATTTTTTCAATGAAAAATTGTGCCTTGGCTCCTAAAAGGTTGAAAAAACACTAGTCTAGAGCTCGGCAGAGTAACCGTGTCATACTTTTCTATATCAGTAGGCAGCAGCAGGTAATTAATTGCTTTGTGGATGTCGGGAACATGGTTTGTCGTGATGACAATATGCAGAAGCAGCGTGCAGGTAAAACGGTACCTTAATATTCAAACCAAACATAAACAAAAGGTGAATTCCGCTAAAAAAGGAATTGAAGCTATGCAAAACGAAACTAAAACTGAACTAGCTACAAAACAGAATGCTGGACGACAGCAAAGAATTACAGCGTGTGGAGCAGCAGATGGCGTCCATAAAGTACGTCCGTACATGACTTGACAATCAACAACAAAATAAGAGCGCAAGACAGGAACTAAAACACTACACACAGGAAAACACCAAAAAACTCAAAATAAGTCACGGCGTGATAGGACAGATCATGACAGTACACTTCTTTGAGACAAGAGCTATACTGATGCATGGTTGGTTATGGTTTGAATTTATATCCAACAATTGTGAAAATTACTTTTTACTGTCAATATCGGCTGCTGAGTTAAATTTTTTTATGTTTTCTGCTAGTAGTGTTCCTCAGGATTTTTTCCGATTAAAAAATTGTGTCTTGGCTAAAAAAAGGTTGAAAAACACTGGTGTAGAGCGCGGCAGAGTAACCGTGTCATACTTTTTTCTATATCAGTAGGCAGCAGCAGGTAATTAATTGCTTTGTGGATGTCGGGAACATGGTTTGTCGTGATGACAATATGCAGAAGCAGCGTGCAGGTAAAACGGTATCCTAATGTTCAAACCAAAAATAAACAAAAGGTGAGTGCCGCTAAAAAAGGAATTGAAGCTACGCAAAACGAAACTAAAACTGAACTAGCTACAAAACAGAATGCTGGACGACAGCAAAGAATTACAGCGTGTGGAGCAGTAGATGGCGTCCACAAAGTACATCCGTTCAACAACAAAATAGTGAACTAAAACACTACACACAGGAAAACACCAACAAACTCAAAATAAGTCACGGCGTTATGTGACAGGTCATGACAGTACACCTACTTTGAGACAAGAGCTATAGTGATGCATGGTTGGTTATGGTTTGAATTTATATCCAACAATTGCAAGAATGACTTTTTACTGTCAATATCGGCTGCTGAGTTTCATTTTTTAATGTTTTCTGCTAGTAGTGTGCTTCGGGATTTTTTCAATGAAAAACATGTGCCTTGGATCAAAAAAGGTTGAAACACACTGCTTTAGTGGATGGGATGCGGACGCACGCCGGCGCGTAATAAAGCTGTCAAGTGCAATTTGGGAAGATGAAAACGCGGAAGCCATCACTAGGACAGAATTGGTCGTGAATTATACATCCGCATTACGGAGTTGGAAAGCCCCCACGACCCCCCTCTGAGTCCCCCTACTCCATCCACCTCTTATCCATAATAGATACCTGACATGTCTGTCCTAGCAGCATCTTTTAAATGCAACGCTGCATGAAATAAACATGCTGGGAAGAAATGAATTAACTGTCACCTTTTGCGCGCACTTACCGTATCCAAGTTCAGCGGATGGATGTTGAAGCGAGCCTCGATATTTAATAAAAAAAACAACATTTTTTTTTTTAAAGATAGGTATCAGTACCGTATGCATTACTGCTTCTGGTGATGTTGCATTTAACACACTAGACAAAACAGATACAGCGGATTAAAAAAACAACAAAAAAAACAAACACTGTATTATTGTCCATATTTCCCTTTCTCTTGTCATGTTTCCTAGAAACCAAAAAAGGGAGGGGGTGGGTCCGTGCATGATGGCAGTGCATCCATTCGTTGTGGCCAAGCAGCCTAATTGGCACCCCGCTGTTAGCCACCGACGCATCTTTTCATGACAAGTTCCCAACTCCCTGCCTACACTGATTTTTTTTTTTTTTTTTTTTTTTTAAATGGCTCGCCGGCGCCTCACCCAGAGCATGCATCTCCAAATCAATACCTAATGCACATAGAAAAAAGAAAAAGAAAAAAAAAAAAGAAAAGAGTGTGTGAGGGCTTTTATGCCTCAAGAGGCAGGAAATGTCTAGTTTGCTTTTGCAGCCTGTAAGGCATCATCCATTTTGGACTGAAAGCACGATATGTTTTGCAACTCGTAGCGCTTTGTTGTTTGTTGTTCCGTTTTTTTTTTTTTTCATCTTCCATCTCTGGCTTTGCACCTCTGAGGTCTTTCAAAACGGATGTGTCACAATTCCCTGTACTTTGGAATCGATACAAGTACCGATTTTCAGTAATTGTTTACACGCTTTTCAGCATTCTCACATATAATATAATACATACATAATATTATATAATATAATACAGGGGTAGGGAACCTATGGCTCTAGAGCCAGATGTGGCTCTTTTGATGACTGCATCTGGCTCTCAGATAAATCTTAGCTGAAATTGCCTAACACGATAAGTAATGAATAATTCCGCTGGTAATCACAGTTTAAAAAATAACGTTCAAAATATAAAACATTCTCATGCTTTTTCATCCACCCATCCGGTTTCTACCGTCCCTGTTCAAGAAATCGGATTAATGGTAAGAAGTATTTTATTTATTTTTGGTTAGCCTCAGAATAACAATGTTATTTATTAAAAAAATAAGAGACTTATTATACTCTAAAAATGTTGGTCTTTCTTAAAAATTGAAGCAAATAGTTGTATTCAGTGTTTAAAAAAAAATTTAAATGGCTCTTACGGAAATACTTTAAAAAATATTTGGCTTGTATGGCTCTCTCAGCCAAAAAGGTTCCCGACCCCTGATATGATATAATAAAAAAATAATTTTCATATAGCATTTAACAACAATTCCTACCACTTCCGAGTTTCATTTGCAAGTATTATAGTAGACTTTGTAAGCAGTTAAAATTCCAGATTCCAGTCATGTATTGGCTATGGCAGAGCTGTTTATAGCAGGGGTATCAAACGTAAACCCCACGGACCTGATCCGGCCCGCAAACAGGTTTTATCCGTCCCGTGTGATGAATTTACCAAGTACTAAAATGAGCCGCTTTTTTTTTTACGTAATAAACTGCTGTTCCAAATGATGTCACAATAGCAATTATGTTATATATATATATATATGTATATATGTTATATATGTAATATAATGTTTTATATATATATATATATATATATGAATATATCTATATATATATATATATATATATATATATATATATATATATATATATATATATATATATATAGTAGGGGTGTAACGGTACACAAAAATTTTGGTTCGGTACTACCTCGGTTTAGAGGTCACGGTTCGGTTAATTTTCAGTACAGTAAGAAAACAACAAAATATACATTTTTTGGTTATTTATTTACCAAATTTGTAAACAATGGCATAACATACATATACACACAGGGTCCATTGCCAAGGTTAATGTGGTCAACATATATAAAATAAAAACTAAATAAGATAAGGCTCAGAATGGTTTCTTAACAAAACCTTTCTGCATATAATGTGCTTTTTTTTGATTGATTGATTGAGACTTTTATTATTAGATTGCACAGTACAGCACATATTCCGTACAATAGGCCACTGAATGCAAACACCCAAATAAGATTTTCAACTTGTTTAAGTCAAGGTCCACGTTCACCAATATGGGCTTATTTTTCTTCCACCATAGAAGTGGGTCAAAATCTAGTTTTTAATGCAATACAGTAACCCCCTGCGACCCTGAATGGGACAAGCGGTAGAAAATGGATGGATAGATAGTTTGAAATCCGCAGCAATAAAAACATTTGTTATTGCTTTAGCCCTGGCTGACTTGCCGAGAAGAGGCTACTTGAATGCGGTGGTGATGCTTCAAAGGAGTTAGCATGTTTGACGTGTTGGCAGAAGCGTACCCTACTGCTGCTCAAAAATGTCGGCAAACCTCCGTCCTCGGCTTGTCGAGTTAGCACTGGATTGATACCTGGACATGACAAAAGAGATATTTGATACCTAGATACGTTTACATGTAGTGTTTTTTTGTCCATTCCCTGAAAGACTTTGACTTAAATTTTAACCCTGGCTTCATATATACACTGAGACCAAGTCCAAGCTCAATGTGTTTTAGTAGAATTTTCTTCAGAATTTTCAGCAAACTTGAAGTGTTTTGTCCAGAGGATTATTGGTGATTTGTACGTTTTTCAGAATGTGCTCGTTCCATTTTTGTCCAAAGTAAAACAAAGGAAACAACCTGGAGTTGTCTTAATTTTTAAGTTATCATGCCATGATTTTACCATTCCGGCCCACTTGGGAATACATTTTCCTCCATGCGGCTCCTGAGCTAAAATGACTCTGACAACCCTGGTTTTTAGAGACAGTATGGACAAGTCGGTTTCAGACGATCTCCTAAATGACTGGTCAGAAGCCCCTAACGTGACTACACGGCGCCATGTTGGACGCCAGTTTCTCTTAATTGAAACGTTTTTGGCCGCGTAAACATGCACCATTGTGCGGCATGGGGGCGCTCCAGTCACAAAAAATGCGGGAAGCATTTGCGTCGCATCGAAGAAAATTACGGAAAGTAGAAGGCGAGAGTGGAGATGAATGACAACAGTATCTTGTGTGAGGTAAGCAAGCCTACATTCACATGGGACCCGTGGTATACCTCACCCTCAGTAACAGTGCATATATATATTTTGCCTGACAAAATTTGCTTCAAAAATGCACCTTTTATCCATCTGTCACCTAATAAATATTGCAGTTAGAGCAGCATTAGTTCAGTATTCACGGTAATAGTTTGGTGATTATTAACAATACAGAGGAGCCAGACAGCACAGTTGATATACTTCACACAAAAGTCATCATTTCTCAGGGATTGTTTTGGCTAAATGAAGGTAATACGTTTTTTTTTTGGTCATTCTGTATTTCCTAACGTATTGCATGTTAGAAGCCGGCTGGTCACTAAACACTGCATGAATGTATGCAACAGAGTGAGTGCATCGTATACAGCCGCAAAATAGCCCTAAAATTATACTACGCCAAAAAAAAATTATATATTATAATTTTATAAGCTGGAGTGTGTTTAGAAACTATAACCAGACTTTTTTAGTGGGTTTATTTCGTCAGGAAAAGTAATTGCGTGGATCGGACATGGCGTGAAGGTAAAAATATGATTTTAATCTTAACTCGAAAAAAGGAACAAACGAAAGGCGCTCACAGCGGAGGTTCAAAACTCGGCTAAGAAAACAAAAAACTACCACAAAGGCAAAAACTATGGACATCAAACAAAACTTCCAAACTATGGCATGAATAAAGAAAACTTACTTGAATAACAACGGTGTGTAGAAGGTGATGTCGCCAGGCAGACTGCCTGGCAACTACAGGCTTAAATGGAGGTGACGTGATTAAGAACAGGTGTGCGAGTCCAAATGAATCAGGTGGCTAAGAAAACAAAAAACTACCACGAAGGCAAAACTATGGACATAAAACAAAACTTGCAAACTATGGCATGAATAAAGAAAACTTACTTGAAACAAGAAAAGAGGATGAAAAAGAGCAGCATGGATCATCAGCATGAATAACAAGGGTGTGTAGAAGGTGATGTCGCCAGTATGACTGCCTGGCAACTACAGGCTTAAATAGAGGTGACGTGATTAACAACAGGTGCGTGAGTCCAAATGAATCAGGTGGCTAAGGAAACAAAAAACTACCACGAAGGCAGAACTATGGACATAAAACAAAACTTGCAAGCTATGGCATGAATAAAGAAAACTTACTTGGAATGAGAAAAGAGGATGAAAAAGAGCAGCATGGATCATCAGCATAAATAACAAGGATGTGTAGAGGGTGATGTCGCCAGGCAGACTGCCTGGCAACTACAGGCTTAAATGGAGATGACGTGATTAACAACAGGTGTGCGAGTCCAAATGAATCAGGTGGCTAAGAAAACAAAAAACTACCACGGAGGCAGAACTATGGACATAAAAAAAAACTTGCAAGCTATGGCATGAATAAAGAAAACTTACTTGGAATGAGAAAAGAGGATGAAAAGGAGCAGCATGGATTGTCAGCATGAATAACAAGGGTGTGTAGAAGGTGATGTCGCCAGGCTGACTGCCTGGCAACTACAGGCTCAAATAGAGGTGACGTGATTAACAACGGGTGCGCGAGTCCAAATGAATCAGATGGCTAAGGAAACAAAAAACTACCACGAAGCCAAAACTATGGACATAAAACAAAACTTGCAAACTATGGCATGAATAAAGAAAACTTACTTGGAACGAGAAAAGAGCGTGAAAAAGAGCAGCATGGATCATCAGCATGAATAACAAGGATGTGTAGAGGGTGAGGTCGCCAGGCTGACTGCCTGGCAACTACAGGCTTAAATAGAGGTGACGTGATTAACAACGGGTGCGCGAGTCCAAATGAATCAGGTGCGTGAAATGAGGACAGGTGAAAACTAATGGGTTGTCATGGAAACAGTAATTGGAGCCATGAATAGGTCAATAATTCATTATAACATAGATTTTGTGCATTTTTTTTTTGGAGCAATTGCAAAAAATAAAATAAAATAAAGGAAGACCAAAAAAAAGCCTGCATGGCAGCTTTGTGTCAACATTGCAACTTTTTCCCGTTTTTAAATGTTTATTTTTTATTTTTGCAAACCTATTGTCATGATCCAGGTCTTGGATCATGGCATATTCTGGTTTTGGTTCTGTTTGTTATCACATTCTGTCTAGTATTTGTCTTCCTCAGTTCTTTGTGGCACTTCCTGGTTTATTTCTGTTGTCCTAGCAACGCAGTTGTGTCACCTGTCTCTCCTTTGATCACGCGCACCTGCCCTTGATTATTTATCTCCCTATATATGCCTGCCTTTGTTTGACATTCGTTCTTGGACTCTTGTTTGCGTCACGCTGCAGTTGACGTCGCTCTTTCCAGCATTGTGGTAACTACCTTTGTGTACATTAGCTTCCATGCTATTTCAGTTGTTTGTCCCTAGCTCATGCTAGCGCTTTCCGTTTTGTTTGTTAGTGCCTTCGAGCAAGTGTTTTTGGTTCTTAGTAGAGATGCGCGGATAGGCAATTATATCATCCGCAACCGCATCACCAAAGTCGTCATCCACCCGCCGTCCACCCGCCGTCCACCCGAACCAACATTTTATCAAAACCGCAATCGCTCGCTGAAATACATCAGAGGTCGGCCACCTTTACCACTCACAGAGCTATTTAAACCCGTTTCACAGAGTAATGAAGACAATTGTAGCCGCTAACGTTCTCGCAAATATCCAGTTGGCGTTCGTCCTGATGACAAGAATATGGGCGTGCTGTGAAGCCATTGCCTTGGACACCTTCAACAACATGTACAAACCAATTGTTAGTCCGGCAACATGTTTTGTGCAGATTCCGCAATCACACGTACAAGATTGAAAGGCATACTGGGTGACACAGAGTACACTGATGGTTGTGATATAAACAACTTTATCACTTACTAATATGCGCCACGCTGTGAAGCCACACCTAACAAGATTGACAAACACATTTCGGGGGAACATTCTCACAGTAACACAAAATAAACGCAACACAACAAATACCCAGAATCTTTTGTATCCGCGCCCCCAACCCCGCCCACCTTACCGACACATGGGGCGGGGGGTTTGCTGCTAGCGGGGTGTATAAAATAGTCAGGATTTGTCATGGATACATAGGATTCTGGGTATTTGTTGTGTTGTGTTACTGGGAGGATGTTCTCCCGAAATGTGTTTGTCAATCTTGTTTGGTGTGGCTTCACAGCGTGGTGCATATTACTAAGAGTGTTAAAATTGTTCAATTATTACAACAATTAGTGTACTCTGTCACCCAGTATGCCTTGCAGTCGTGTTGCTGGACTGACAAGCAGATCGTACATGTTGTAGAAGGCGACAAAGTCAATGGCTTCATACCACACCCTAATACTCATTAAGTGGGTGACTGCCGACAGTCATTCTAGAGAATATTAGCGTCTCCTATTGTCTTCTTCGCTTTGTGACACGGGTCTAAAATGGCTCTTTGAATGGCAAAGGATACCGATCCCAGAACCATGTTTATCAAATATTGCCGGATGGTTCAACCGCCACCCGCCCGAATCTAATTAAAGTCTACTTTTTCGTCATGTCACCCGCCCGACCCGCGGTTTATCCACGGACTCCGCGGATGAGACCGCAAACCGCGCATCTCTAGTTCTTAGTCTGTTTTAGTTGTTCCTACCTCACGCTATGTCCATCTTCGCTGCACCCACGAGAGAACAACTCGTCACCACAATGCCACCAAGACGGCACAACTATCAATCGTGCAATTTTTGGACACCCCTGCTCTAAGCCTTTGGCTCGCGGAGTCTGCAACCGGACGTGATGTCACGTGCAAGAAAGGTACCAAAATGGTGCACTGTTGGATTTTACCGACCTATACAAGTACCGGATTTGGTACCCATCCCCAGAATATCAATGCTGCCCTTGCTTTACACTTCGAGAAGCTCAGTGTTGGCTTGTTACCACCGAGTCACCCTGAATGCAGGAATTATGAGTTGTCCTAAAAGCTCCAGTTGTCACCCAGGCAGTCTCCTCTACAGTACAGCCCCGCCTTTTAGAACTGGATGCCTTTAAAAGGCTCGCATGGTGAGATAAGAGGCCGTTGTTGTTGGGACCTAAATGGCTCCCCGAGAGGCGATGGCGAGAGTGATGACTGTGTCCCCTGTCGTTGTCTGCGGCGTGATGCAGGCGGTAATGGTGGGGGTTGGGGGGGAGTAGACATGGACGAAAGTGTTTCGGAGGTCTGCAGATGGTACATTTGAGGCCTCTATTTGTTCCATTATTGGCGCTAACTGAGCAGAACTGAAATGTCTCGCGTCCCGAAATCCCAGCATTGGTCTCCCGTTTCGGGGTCGGAACAAATAGCGAGACTAAGCCGGACTTAGTGGTTATTTGTCCTCATGGAAGAACAACTCCAGCAAGGGTTCGTGTTATCTCAAAAGCATTTTTTTTCCTCGACCAACTTTTACTTTGACAAAGCCTCGTTTGGCATATGTCTGGGGTCGGCAACCTAAAAAAGTGACAGAGCCATATTGGACCAAAAAAACAACAAAAAAAATCTGTCTGGAGTTGCAAAAAATCAAAGCCTTATATAAGGCAACACATGATGTAAGTGTCTATATTAGCTATATTAGACTACTATCAAATCTCCATTGACAGAAATGTTGTATTTTATTTTTTTATTGTACACATTTTTACAACATTGGAAAACATTAGTAAAAAGGAGGCTTCTCAGAGGGTGAGATAACTTGCAGTCATGGATTGACCAAATATGCCTGATTAGCACTCCGGCAAATCAATGCAATCAACAATGCTCATTTTTGTGCATTTATGCACAGCATAAAACGTTTGGTGGACAAAATGAGCATACTTGCCAACCCTCCCGGATTTTCCGGGAGACTCCCGAAATTCAGCGCCTCTCCCGAAAACCTCCCGGGACAAAATTTCTCCCGAAAATCTCCCGGAATTCAGGCGGAGCTGGAGGCCACGCTCCTTCCAGCTCCATGCGGACCTGAGTGACGTGTATAAAGAGCGTCTCTGCCCAATGACGTTATAACTGTAGAATGATCGAGGGCGAGTTCTTGTTTTCTCATGTGGGTTTATTGTAAGGCTGTTTCATTAACGTCCTCCCAGCGCGGTAAAACAACACACAACAACAGCAGTCCGTTTTGCCTACCGTAAAGCAATTCGTCTGCCAAACAGCAATGTTGTGACACTCTTAAACAGGACAATACTGCCATCTACTGTACATACATATGGTTAGAAAAACAAGGATGAACAATTCAACCCTTAACTCAAGAATGAGTTGATGAGTGTTATGTGTGTGTAAATGTGTAAATAAATGAATACTGAAATTCAAGTATTTCTTATGTATATATATATATATATATATATATACATACATACATACATATATATAGCTAGAATTCACTGAAATATATATATATATATATATATATATATATATATGTATATATAAGAAACACTTGACTTTGTGAATCTATGGGTTTATTGTTAGGCTGTTTCATTAACGTCCTCCCAGCGCGGTAAAACAACACACAACAACAGCCGTCCGTTTTTGCCTACCGTAAAGCAATTCGTCTGCCAAACAGCAATGTTGTGACACTCTTAAACAGGACAATACTGCCATCTACTGTACATGCATATGGTTAGAAAAACAAGGATGGACAATTCAACCCTTAACTCAACAATGAGTAGATGAGTGTTATGTGTGTGTAAATGTGTAAATAAATGAATACTGAAATTCAAGTATTTCTTATGTATATATATATATATATATATATAGCTAGAATTCACTGACATATATATATATATATATATATATATATAAATAATATATATATATATATATGTATATATATATATATATATGTATATATATATATATATATATATATATATATATATATATATATATATATATATATATATATATATATATATATATATATATATATATACATATATATATATATATATATATATATATGTATGTATATATAAGAAACACTTGTCTTTGTGAATCTATGGGTATATTGTTAGGCTGTTTCATTAACATCCTCCCAGCGCGGTATAACAACACACAACAACAGCAGTCCGTTTTTGCCTACCGTAAAGCAGTTCGTCTGCCAAACAGCAATGTTGTGACACTCTTAAACAGGACAATACTGCCATCTACTGTACATGCATATGGTTAGAAAAACAAGGATGGACAATTCAACCCTTAACTCGACAATGAGTAGATGAGTGTTATGTGTGTGTAAATGTGTAAATAAATGAACACTGAAATTCAAGTATTTCTTATATATATATATATATATGAAATACTTGACTTGCTGAATCTAGCGGTAAATATAATCCCCCCCTCTTAACCACGCCCCACCCCCCACCTCCCGAAATCGGAGGTCTCAAGGTTGGCAAATATGAAAATGAGTCAAAGAAGGAGTGCCATAAAACTTAAAAAAACTTTTCTGTGGCAGCATTTAGGGCGGTTTAGTTCGGTTGGTAGAGTGGCCATGCCAGCAACTTGAGGGTTGCAGGTTCGATTCCCGCTTCCGCTATCCTAGTCACTGCCGTTGTGTCCTTGGGCAAGACACTTTACCCACCTGCTTCCAGTGCCACCCACACTGGTTTGAATGTAACTTAGATATTGGGTTTCACTATGTAAAGCGCTTTGAGTCACTAGAGAAAAAGCGCTATATAAATATAATTCACTTCACTTCACATTGGAAAAAGTTAAAAACTCCGGTGAGTTCAAGGATCGCTGACATTAGTAGGACAAAACGGTGCTTTCCAAATACTCATCAGTGAAGCATGTATAATATAAACAAATTGTTTTTTTTAACAATTAGGAAGGTTTTTTTTTTATTTTTGTTTTTCTACAAAAAACATTATTTTCTTCATCTTTTTCCATTTTCACACATCTCTGAAAGAGGTCTAGGGAGCCACTAGGGAGGCGCTAAAGAGCCGCATGTGGCTCTATAGCCGCGAGTTGCTGACCCCTGGCATATGTGGAGCAGTTGTGTGCTTAAAGAGAGAGAGAGAGCGCAAACATCTGGATGGGTTTCCTAAGATGATGCGATTTTTCAAGCGCCTTCAGGCTTGGCTGATAGTTTTGCAGGCTTCATTTGGCAGGACTTGACCCTGATAGGTAACTGGACACCACATAGGACTGTGTGACATTGACCCCAGGACAGTCTAGTCTATGCTCTCCGAAACATATATTGTCCCTTATGGCTTCAAGACACACACACACACACACACACACACACATGCATTCGCAGTAAATCAGGGGTGTCCAAACTTTTTCCACTAAGGGCCGAAAAATCAAAGCACGTGGCGGCCAAGTTGATATTTTTTCATTTTCAGTACCAATGCAATATACACTTTTTTTTTTTTTTAAGGTCTTTGGGACTCTGAAAGATTTCAGTCTTAAACAAGGTTCAAAATACCGTATTTCCCTGAATTGCCGCAGGGTATATAGCAGGGGTCGGGAACCTTTTTGGCTAAGAGAGCCAAAAAGCCAAATATTTTAAAATGTATTTCCGTGAGAGCCATATAATATATTTTTTAACACTGAACACAGCTAAACGTGTGCATTTTTAAGTACGACCAACAATTTATTGAGTATAATAGGTTTCTTATTCTTTGTAAAAACATTGTGATTCTGAAGCTAACTGTGAAGGGGGCGTGGCCTGCGGGCCTGCAGCAAAGCGAATGTGCGTAAAAGGCCCACCTGGTTCTTGTTATCTAATCACCTGCCGCTCTGTTATAAGCAGCAGCCAGGAGGAGAGACGGGGTTGGGGCTGGAGCCAGAGCGCGAGCGAGAACGAAGGAGAAAAATACAATTGCTGGAAAGCAACCGAGAGACTTATTAAAAATAAAACAATATTGTAACCCTGAAACAGGCTCTCATGTCGGTGCTTGGTGGTCTGAAGAACCCCAAGGACAGCCAGTACTTCATCCATGGTCATCGGACCGGACCCCCTCCACAAGGGAGGGGGGGACATAGGAGAAAGAAAAGAAGCGGCAGATCAACTGGTCTAAAAAGGAGGTCTATTTAAAGGCGAGAGTATACAGATGAGTTTTAAGGTGAGACTTAAATGCTTCTACTGAGGTAGCATCTCGAACTGTAAATAAAAAACATTTATTTATTAATTTTTTTAAATAAAAATGAATAAAAACATTATTCTGCGGCCCGGTACCAATCGGTTATGTATCACGTTTGAAGGATGTCATTACTGCCAAAGGGTGTTCTACTAAGTACTAAAGATGCGAGTAACTAGGGGGTTGAATCATTTTGTCAATGAGATATTAAGAAAAATGTCCTTTTTTGGTATTTTGTAAAATACTGTGTTGGCCCTGCGATGAGGTGGCGACTTGTCCAGGGTGTACCCCGCCTTCCGCCCGATTGTAGCTGAGATAGGCGCCAGCGCCCCCCGCGACCCCAAAAGGGAATAAGCGTTAGAAAAATGGATGGATGGATGGATGGACAGTGTTACAATTTAAGTTGCATTTGTCTATTTGACACATCTGTATTTGATATGACTATAAACAAAATAGGGAATAAATGTCCAACTTGCTAAAATACCAAAATTGTGTGGGGGTTGAATAATTTTGATCACAACTGTATATTTTAGTATTTTTAGAATGATGTGTTGCGGGCCGCAAATGGCCCCCCGGGCCAGACTTTGGACACCCCTGCAGTAGATGCATGATGCCCAGCCGAGTGAAATGTCTGCATGCTGCTGCAGTGCATTATGGGTCTAAATCTGGACACGGATCTCTAAATGCGGAAGCAGCAGTGGGCCGACCTGCACGTCGGCGGGCTCGCATACATCTGCCCGCTCACACGCACATATCAGCGGCGCTGTCTGGCGAAGTGAGCATGGCGGAGGAGGAAGTTGCCGAGCACGCACATTCTCCACCGCCGCAGGGTTTCACATTTCACAGTCCGGTGGGCTCGAACCCCCAAAGGGATGACGAGCAAACGTAGACAGACAGGATTTTAGAGGTAGGGATGGAGTCCGGAATGTCTGGAAAGAGCCTCCACACTCACGGTGAACCCCTCTGCCAGTTTACTTGAAGGGCGGTGAACAAAAGTGGTGACAAAAATCAAAAGCAACATCTGCCGATTTCTACATCTGTACGTGGATCTCACTGCGTTATGTAATCCTCAGAAGGCCACAGCTGCTTTTTTCCGCTCACGGCAGACTTGAAGGCAGTCACCTTCCTCATTCCTGGCTTCCTCCTTCATCCATGCAACACTGTTGTCCATCCATCTATTTTTTATTTTCTATAACGCAGGGGTCACCAACCTTTTTGAAACCAAGAGCTACTTCTTGGGTACTGATTAATGCCAAGGGCTACCAGTTGGATACACACTTAAATAAATAGCCAGAAATAGCCAATTTGCTCAATTTACCTTTAATAAATAAATCTATATATATAAAACAAAAATGGGTATTTCTGTCTGTCATTCCGTCGTACATTTTTTTTCCTTTTATGGAAGGTTTTGTGTAGAGAATAAATGATGAAAAAAACACTTAATTGAATGGTTTTAAAGAGGAGAAAACACACAAAAAAAGAAAAATAAATTTTGAAACATAGTTTATCTTCAATTTCAACTTTTTAAAATTCTAAATTCAACCGAAAAAAATGAAGAGAAAAACTAGCTAATTGTGATATTTTTGAAAAAAAAAAAAAAAAAAAATTATGGAACACCATTAGTAATTTTTCCAGATTAAGATTCATTTTAGAATTTTGATGGCATGTTTTAAATAGGTTAAAATCTACTGTGCACTTTGTTAGAATATATAACAAATTGGACCAAGCTATATTTCTAACAAAGACAAATCATTTATTTCTTCTAGATTTTCCAGGACAAACATTTTAAAATAATTCAAAAAACTTTAAAATAAGATTTAAATTTGATTCTACAGATTTTCTAGATTTACCAGACTAATTTTTTTGAATTTTAATAATAGTAAGTTTGAAGAAATATTTCACAAATATTCTTCGTCGAAAAAACAGAAGCTAAAATGAAGAATTAAATTAAAATGTATTTATTATTCTTTACAATAATAAAAAAAAAAATACTTGAACATTGATTTAAATTGTCAGGAAAGAAGAGGAAGGAGTTAAAAATCCTAAAGTCATTTTTAAGATTGTATTTTTTCTCTAAAATTGTAAGAAGCAAAGCAAAAAAAAAATTATGAATTTATTAAAACAAGTTAAGACCAAGTCTTTAAAATATTTTCTTGGATTTTCAAATTCTGTTTGAGTTTTGTCTCTCTTAGAATTAAAAATGTCGAGCAATTCGAGACCAGCTTGCTAGTAAATAAATACAATTAAAAAAATAGAGGCAGCTCACTGGTAAGTGCTGCTATTTGAGCTATTTTTAGAACAGGCCAGCGGGCGACTCATCTGGTCCTTGCGGGCTACCTGGTGCCCGCGGGCACCGCGTTGGTGACCCCTGGTATAACGCTTCTCAATTTTAGGGTCATTGGTAAGTTGGAGCCTATCCGAAATGACTTTGGTCAAGAGGTAGAGTATTTATACTATATTGCCAAAAGTATTTGTCCACCCTTTCAAATGATCAGAATCAGGTGTCCTAATCACTTGGCCCGGCCACAGGTGTATAAAATCAAGCACTTAGGCATGGAGACTGTTTCTACAAACATTTGTGAAAGAATGGGCCACTCTCAGGAGCTCAGTGATTTCCAGCGTGGAACTGTCACAGGATGCCACATGTGCAACAAATCCAGTTGTGAATATTCCTCTCTCGGAAATATTCCAAAGCACTTATATATCAATCATTTAATCAATGTTTATTTATACAGCCCTAAATCACAAGTGTCTTAAAGGGCTGCACAAACCACAATGACATCCTCTGTAGAGCCCACATAAGGGCAAGGAAAAACTCACCCCAGTGGGACGTCGGTGACAGTGGCAACGATGACTATGAGAAACCTTGGAGAGGACTGCATATGTGGGCAACCCCTCCCCCCCAGGGGACCGAAAGCAATGGATGTCGAGTGGGTCTAACATGATATTGTGAAAGTTCAATCCATAGTGGATCTAACAAAACCGTGAGAGTCCAGTCCAAAGTAGATCCAATATAATAGCGAGAGTCCCGTCCAAAGTGGAGCCAGCAGGAAACCATCCGAAGCGGAGACGGGTCAGCAGTGCAGAGATGTCCCCAACCGATACACAGGCGAGCGGTCCATCCTGGGTCTCGACTCTGGACAGCCAGTACTTCATCCACAGCTACAATCGGGCGGAAGGCGGGGTACACCCTGGACAAGTCGCCAAATTGAAGCTTATTTTCCAATCAATTTAATTAATTAATCGTTGCAGCTCTACATGAGCTAATTTATGCAATTGGTCGATTTGAACTTTATTTGAACAGTAGGAATTTAACGCAGGGCAAACATTTTATTTTTTGTCCCAAATAACTAGGGGTGTAACGGTATTGTAGATACCGCGGTATTGTGGTTACACAATCATCACAATAATGGCGTGACGTCTGACGGTATGAAACTAATTTAGTGAGTGTAGTTTTTTTCTGGCGCTTTTGCATTGACCGGTCTAAAAATGAACTACATCTCCCCATGCGCGGCATGGGTCTAGAGCATGGGTGTCAAACTCTGGCCCACGGGCCATTCTCCCGAATTTCTCCCCATTTCTACCCGGACGACGATATTGCACTGCCTTTAGCGTCCTCTACAACCTGTCGTCATGTCCGCTTTTCCTACATAGAAATAGCGTGCCAACCCAGTCACATAATATATGCGGCTTTTACACACACACGCACACAAGTGAATGCAAGGCATACTTGTTCAACAGCCTTACAGGTCACACTGAGGGTGGCCGTATAAACAACTTTATCAATCTTACAAATATGCACCACACTGTGAACCCACACCAAACCAGAATAACAAACACATTTCGGGAAAACATCTGCACCGTAACAGAACAAATACCCAGAACCCCTTGCAGCACTAACTCTACCGGGACGCTACAATATAACCCACCCCAAGCAATAATTAATGTTTTACTCATGCACTTTCTCTTGCTACTTCAAGGCTTGAATGTTTGATTAATTTGTTATTGTTATTCTAATTGCAAAGTTATTATTAGCCTGTGGAAAAAGGTCATTTTGATATTTACCTCAATGGGCTGCAAATAGAAAAGAGGCATTCAATTTTTATATTTATTTTATTTGATATGCCTTTGATATTTTTTAATGATTATTATTTAAAACTCGATTTTACATGTCACTAAAGTTATATAAGCCTTGCTTTTTCAATGTTCAATGCAAAACTTGTTTTGGTCTTATTAAAAGCTTAATTTGTTCAACCTTGGCCCGCGGCTTTGTTCAGTTTTAAATTTTGGCCCACTCTGTATTTGAGTTTGACACCCCTGGTCTAGAGGGCCAGACCGGAGTCAGTAAAGGAAGAAAAGGGAGAAAGAGACTAGTAGTGTGATCGGGAGTCGATAAGGGGAAATCATTTTTATAGTAATTTCCTGAACATTTCATCAAAGTCAAGCCAAAACATTTTGAGTTATGTTGGTAAACACAAACAAACAAACAAACCCTGGCGAAAACATAACCTTTTTGCCGCGGGTCTGCGTTCGAAAGCTTTACCTTTGTCTCGAGCGTTTCCAAGGTGACGCAGACTGGGTCACGGTATACCGCCGCGGAGGCAAAGTGTCTTGACAAAGCACAGACTCTGCACACTGCAGGAAATAAGAAAAGCTACTTGATAAACCATCACCCGGAAACGATATTTGAAGGAAGCAAAGTTAAACATTACTAAGCATTATAAAAGTTAACTTGTTACATATTTGCTTGAAACAGTGGCTGTTTCTCTTGAACTATACAAAGTATTTCAATGGTTGGAATCTGCACTTATGGATGATATACCAGTTACTATGGTAATGTAATTAGTTACCATGGTAATGTAAGTCAGTGTGGGTGGGGAGCGTTTCCACAGACGCGGAAGGAAATTTTCAAAACAAAGTTCTAAAGCTTAGTGATATATCAGATATATCAGATTGTAGGTGGCTTTATTTTGTACCTTTCGTGTTCATGTTTCACTGTTTGTTGCATTTTTGTTGCGTTTCACTTGACTGTAAAATGTGTCGATCGAAAGGGGGTGTGACGTTCATATTTTGTCAATATTCAGTGTTTTATCTTTCATAGAAAAATGTAAAATTCCTTTACGGTATAGCTCGGTTGGTAGAGTGGCCGTGCCAGCAACTTGAGGGTTGCGGGTTCAATTCCCGCTTCCGCCATCCTAGTCACTGCCGTTGTGTCCTTGGGCAAGACACTTTACCCACCTGCTCCCAGTGCCACCCACACTGGTTTAAATGTAACTTAGATATTAACTAAAACGGCCTTCTTTCATCTACGTAATATCGCTAAAATTCGCTCCATTCTGTCCACTAAAGACGCTGAGATCATTATCCATGCGTTTGTTACGTCTCGTCTCCATTACTGTAACGTATTATTTTCGGGTCTCCCCATGTCTAGCATTAAAAGATTACAGTTGGTACAAAATTGACAAGAACAAGAAAGTTTGATCACATTACGCCTGTACTGGCTCACCTGCACTGGCTTCCTGTGCACTTAAGATGTGACTTTAAGGTTTTACTACTTACGTATAAAATACTACACGGTCTAGCTCCATCCTACCTTGCCGATTGTATTGTACCATATGTCCCGGCAAGAAATCTGTGTTCAAAGGACTCCGGCTTATTAGTGATTCCCAAAGCCCAAAAAAAGTCTGCGGGCTATAGAGCGTTTTCCGTTCGGGCTCCAGTACTCTGGAATGCCCTCCCGGTAACAGTTCGAGATGCCACCTCAGTAGAAGCATTTAAGTCTCACCTTAAAACTCATTTGTATACTCTAGCCTTTAAATAGACTCCCTTTTTAGACCAGTTGATCTGCCGTTTCTTTTCTTTTTCTTCTATGTCCCACTCTCCCTTGTGGAGGGGGTCCGGTCCGATCCGGTGGCCATGTACTGCTTGCCTGTGTATCGGCTGGGGACATCTCTGCGCTGCTGATCCGCCTCCGCTTGTGATGGTTTCCTGCTGGCTCCGCTGTGAACAGGACTCTCGCTGCTGTGTTGGATCCGCTTTGGACTGGACTCTCGCGACTGTGTTGGATCCATTGTGGATTGAACTTTCACAGTATCATGTTAGACCCGCTCGACATCCATTGCTTTCCTCCTCTCCAAGGTTCTCATAGTCATCATTGTCACCGACGTCCCACTGGGTGTGAGTTTTCCTTGCCCTTATGTGGGCCTACCGAGGATGTCGTGGTGGTTTGTGCAGCCCTTTGAGACACTAGTGATTTAGGGCTATATAAGTAAACATTGATTGATTGATTGATTGAGATATTGGGCTTCACTATGTAATGCGCTTTGAGTCACTAGAGAAAAGCGCTATATAAATATAATTCACTTCACTTCACTAAGGCGGTCTGTTTTTTAGCATTCAATCAAGACATTATTGTGAGACATATTTGTTTCTGTAAATGAGTCAAAATAATTGCCCAGGCCTGTCCTAAACATTCCTGCCACTTAATTTTACACACTTTGGCATATTTACCAAGTGTTTTTTCCCTGACAATTCCACAACAATATCTTACCGTGACAGTATCGTAACGTGATATTTTGATATTTATACATCTCTACAAATAACCCTTAATTAAAGGCCTACTGAAACCCACTACGACCGACCACGCAGTCTGATAGTTTATATATCAATGATGAAATATTAACATTGCAACACATGCCAATACGGCCTTTTTAGTTTACTAAATTGCAATATTAAATTTCCCGCTGAGTTTCTTGTTGAAAACGTCACCACTTGCGGCTAAAGTCGTCTCTTTTCATCACAGTAATTTGGACATCTGTGTTGCTGAATCCTTTGCAATTTGTTCAATTAATAATGGAGAAGTCAAAGTAGAAAGATGGAAGTGGGAAGCTTTAGCCTTTAGCCACACAAACACACGGTGATTCCTCGTTTAAAATTCCCGGAGGTGAAGCTTTACTATGGATCAGAGCGGTCAAGCGAACATGGTTCCCGACCATTTGTCAACCGGCAGGTTTCAGTGAGAAAATGGTGGTAAAAAGTCGCCTCTTACCGGCCGTCCATGCAGCTGCCGTGACTTCCCTCAGACACTGGCGTCAACACACCCGTGGACACACCCCTCCGACTATCAGGTACTATTTAACTCACTAAAACACTAGCAACACAATAGAAGGATAAGGGATTTCCCAGAATTATCCGAGTAAATGTGTCTAAAAACTTTTACTTTATTTATTCATTTTTTTTTCTCCTAGTCCTTCGCTATCAATATCCTCAGCCACGAATCTTTCATCTTTGCTCAAATTAATGGGGAAATTGTCGGTTTCTCGGTCTGAATAGCTCTTGCTGCTGGAGGCTCCCATTATAAACAATGTGAGGAGCCCTCACACCGGTGATGTCATCGTCTGCTACTTCTGGTAAAGGCAGGGCTTTTTTTATTAGCGACCAAAAGTTGCGAACTTTATCGTCGATGTTCTCTACTAAATCCTTTTAGCAAAAATATGGCAATATTCTACCGTTTGGATGTGCCCTAAACACCTCTCTAGGGCGGTGGTCCCCAACCTTTTGATATACCAGTTACTATGGTAATCTAATTAGTTACTATGGTCATCTAATTAGTTACCATGGTAATGTAAGTCACAGCAACTCAGACGAGGCACCAAGCAGTGTGGGTGGGGAGCGTTTCCACAGACGCGGAAGGAGATATTCACAACAAAGCTCTAAAGCTTAGTGATATATCAGATATATCAGATTGTGGCTTGGGTTTATTTTGTAATAATTTGTCCCGCGGCCCGGGTGGGGTGGTGGGTGTTTGTCCTTTTTTTTATTTTTTATTTTTTTTCTTTGTCATGAAAAAGGGACGTTTTTGTCATGAAAAAGGGAGGTTTTTGTGGTTGGTGCACTAATTGTAAGTGTATGTTGTGTTTTTTATGTTGATTTAATAAACAAAAAAAAAAAAAAAAAAAAAATATATATATATATATATATATATATATATCTTTTTTTTTCTAAATAAAAATTAATAAAAAAATATTCTGCGGCCCGGTAGTTGGGGACCACTGCTCTAGGGCGCGTTCGGGTGGCATCCTGACTAGACCAGTAGGAGGCCACTCAGAAGACCCAGGACACATTGGGAAGATTATGTCTCCCGGCTGGCCTGGGAACGCCTCGGGATCCCCCGGGAAGAGCTAGACGAAGTGGCTGGGGAGAGGGAAGTCTGGGTTTCCCTGCTTAGGCTGTTGCCCCCGCGACCCGACCTCGGATAAGCGGAAGAAGATGGATGGATAGCAATATCGCGAAATGATTAAATGGGTTGTACTTGTATAGCGCTTTTCTACCTTCAAGGTACTCAAAGCGCTTTGACACTACTTCCACATTCACCCATTCACACATACATTCACACACTGATGGAGGGAGCTGCCATGCAAGGTACTAAACAGCACCCATCAGGAGCAAGGGTGAAGTGTCTTGCGCAGGACACAACGGACGTGACGAGGTTGGTACTAGGTGGGGATTGAACCAGGGACCCTCGAGTTGCGCACGGCCACTCTCCCACTGCGCCACGCCGTCCCAAATGATCAAGTATGACACATAGAATGGACCTGCTATCCCCGTTTAAATAAGAAAATCTCATTTCAGTAGGCCTTTAAATAAATATTCAGTGATTATTTGTATGTAAAAATTAGGCAAACTATCCAAATGTATTTGTTGTCCCTGTTTGGAAAAAAATGAGCAATTTTCCAGCATCATAAAAGCATCGCTGTGATTTTCCTTGTGATGCTCAGATGGCTGACATCCGCCTCCGGCCAGAAACCAGTCAGGAGATCTTGGTCACGTAGAATCTATTGGACACGGGGCCCGTGAAAGGCAGCCTTTGTTCAATCCAGCCTCAAGGTTATTCCTCAAAACATCTAATTGGCGAGAGGAATCTGTTTACGCGGGGTGAAAAAAAAAAATGGCTGTAATTAACAAGTGATGAGTTTGTCCAATTAAAATGAGCTGAGAGATGAGGCGTGACTGTGAAAACTCTATTCCGAGCCGCACTTAACTAGACGGGCCAGTTGGTGTTGGTCCTTATTGAGGTGGGCTCACCGCCTGAGCAACCTGCGCATACCCGGGTTAGTGTAATGAGATGTGCGAGCGACCCCCTGACCCGGTTACATTCATTCTGACACGGGTGCGCTTACTGAACTCCGCCACCTCCGTCTCATCATTCAGGCAGCTGAGAGGCGATCACCAGTGATAGGTGCCTGCTACTGCTTTATGGCCGTTGATGAAAAGCCGGGAAGCGTTGATGAAAGAGAGCGGCGCGGTGGATGTATTCATTTGCCTGACACGCCACTGCCTGGCCTGTCAGATGGAAGCGGGAGGGGGCGGGGGGGGCGCCGCGGACAAGCACATCTTAATGTATAGCGTTCTGAAACGCTCTGCCGCCCCGGGTTTGATTAACAGCCAGCAGAGGAGTCAGTCGTCGTATTGTCGCTTCACACTTCCACACACGTGGCTCGCCATTGACTTCCGCGTCATTTGAGCCGACGTGGTGATGCCGCTGCTGCGGCACCACCTGCTTGGCGGCTATTAGGGGTGTAACGGTACACAACAATTTCGGTTCGGTACGTACCTCGGTTTAGAGGTCACGGTTCGGTTCATTTTCGGTACAGTAAGAAAACAACAAAATATACATTTTTGGGTTATTTATTTACCAAATTTGTAAACAATGGCTTTATCTTTTTAACATTGGGAACAGTATAACAATTCTGCCCACGTTAATCAACATTAAACTGCCTCAAATTGTTGCCCAGATATAAAAAGTGCAACATAAAACAGTTTCAACTCATCATGCTTAATTTTTCACTGCATTTGGGAAGCCTGTAGTTGATTTTTTTTATGTAATTGTTATATTTTTATCAACATGTGATAGCAGGGACCCTGCCATTCAAATTTTTTCTGTCCGTAAAACACACACACACACGCACACACACACACACCGCAAAATGAGCTAACGTTACGCTAAAAGCTAACTAGCTTTCACCTATAGCCAGAACTGCAGTTTAAGTTTCTAAAAGGTCAACGGGCTCATAGTGATGTTAGTAGTAGTTGACTGGGAGGTGTTTATTATCATTTGGGGAGAGTACGCTGCCTTAAGCTCACCTGCTAAACACCTATCTGCTCGACGCTGAAGCATTTACTACATACATGCGCTCTGAATACGCACTGCTGATTGGCTGTTACCGCTATATAGTAGGGGTGTATCGGTACACAAAATTTTCGGTTCGGTATGTACCTCGGTTTAGAGGTCACGGTTCGGTACATTTTCGGTACAGTAAGAAAACAACAAAATATACATTTTTTGGTTATTTATTTACCAAATTTGTAAACAATGGCTTTATCTTTTTAACATTGGGAACACTATAACAATTCTGCCCACGTTAAACAACATTAAACTGCCTCAAATTGTTGCCCAGATATAAAAAGTGCAACATAAAACAGTTTCAACTCGTCATGCTTATTTTATCACAGCATTTGGGAAGCCTGTAGTTGATTTTTTTATGTAATTGTTATATTTTTATCAACATGTGATAGCAGGGACTCTGCCATTCAAATTTTTTCTGTCCGTAAAACACACACACACGCACACACACACACACACACACACACACACCGCAAAATGAGTTACGCTAAAAGCTAATTAGCCTTCACCTCAAGCCAGAACTGCCGTTTAAGTTTCTAGAAGGTCAACTGGCTCATAGTGATATTAGTAGTAGTTGACTGGGAGGTGTTTATTATCATTTGTATCATTTGAGAGTACGCTGCCTTAAGCTCACCTGCTAAACACCTATCTGCTCGACGCTGAAGCATTTACTACATGCGCTCTGAATACGCACTGCTGATTGGCTGTTACCGCTCTGATTACGCACTGCTGATTGGCTGTTACCGCTATACTGTATATTTGGGGTGTAACGGTACACAGAAATTTCAGTTCGGTACGTACCTCGGTTTAGAGTTCACGGTTCGGTTCATTTTTGGTACAGTAAGAAAACAACAAAATATACATTTTTTGGTTATTTATTTACCAAATTTGTAAACAATGGCTTTATCCTTTTAACATTGGGAACACTATAATAATTCTGCCTACGTTAATCAACATTAAACAGCCTCAAATTGTTGCCCAGATTAAATAAAATGATAAAACTGTTCTTCTACATATAAAAAGTGCAACATTAAACAGTTTCAAGTCAACTCATCATGTTTAATTTATCACAGCATTTGGGAAGCCTGTAGTTGATTTTTTTATGTAATTGTTATATTTTTATCAACATGTGATAGCAGGGACCCTGCCATTCAAATTTTTTCTGTCCGTAAAACACACACACACACACACACACACACACACACACACACACACACACACACACACACACACACACACACACACACACACACCGCAAACTGAGTTACGCTAAAAGCTAATTAGCCTTCACCTCAAGCCAGAACTGCAGTTTAAGTTTCTAAAAGCCTGGATTTGAACCCAGGACTGCAGGACCTTCGTATTGTGAGGCAGACGCACTAACCCCTCTCCCACCGTGAAGCCCAAGTAGAAGTCCACGTTAATCAATTCATGGTATTTCTCTAGTAAGAGAAATGTTTATTCCCCTATTCAAATGCAAATGTATGCTCTTATGTTCCTACTTAATAGATTTAATGTACGTGAGAGACTTTGGATGTTTTTTTTTTGGAACTGAAGGCATGTTCTGGCCTTCAATGGCACAGCACTCTATCTCATCTCACTGCCTACCTGTTGCTAGGCAGCCTTGGCAAGCGGTGCGAGAAGGCAGCGCTCATCTATTTGCTTGTTTGGCTGTCCGTCCAGAAGGCTAATCCCACCCCGAAGGAGCACGAGATGCCCAGAAAGCAAACACCCGGCTGAACAGACCTCCCTCATCAGTCCCCAAGACTAGGAACGAGATGCAGGGCAAAGAGAGACAAGGGCAATTTGCCCTGAGTAAACACCACAGCGAGTTGTCATCCGAAGCCAGTCATCAATCACGTCCTTTAGCATGTGCCGCTGACGGCCGCAAGGACACGCCGTAAAGCCACTTGTTTGTAAAGCAGGGAGGAAGACGCCTTGTTGACTCTTGGGGATGCATATGCTTTTAAAATCTCTTTAGAGGAGATCTCATCTTGACCCAAGGTTGCGGCGTCAGATAGTGCTGGTGGCGCAGTCGCCCTCATTGTGTTACGTAAGCCACTTTGAGTGCGCTTTGCATGACGGCGCCACATGCAAACGGGAGGTGCTTTTTACCTGCTTCGCATTTGCTTGCTCCACATTTTTCATCATCCGTGCAAGTAACCCATTAGGTTTGGGCTCGATCAAAAGGGTAACTTCTTGTTGGTGTGGATTACATCACGTAAGAAACATTTTTCTAAACATCCTACATGCAAGATAAACCTGGCTGCGGATGAAGAGAACCGGCTCCCGCAGCCGTTTCCTTTCCAAGCCCCTGTGGGTTTGTAGCGTTTGAATGAGCTACGACTTGCCAGCTGAAAAACGGGCGGATTCAACCTGGAATTGGGATCGGCCTACATGTCAAAACGTGAGATGCGATGTTATTTTATTTTGACATTCAGCCTTGGTGAAGGAGAAAAAAACGGTGATATAAGTGTCAAATTAGAAGGACGGCTTCCAACGGGTCTGAGGAGAGGCCTCCGATGATTTAATGAGACCTGTGGGAAGAGCCATTCATCAGCATGACGGCGTACTTCTGTTTCCTCATTGTTCTGTTCACCTACAGAATGTGAGCGGGTCGGTATGTGTTTAAGTCTAAATAATGGGCTGGAAAGTCTTTTATTAGCTGAATCTGACCCTATTCTCTCGGGTGTCCCCCATACGTGTTACAGTCTACTCTGATCTACATACAAATCAGTCATGAAGGCAAAATACATTGTCTCCCCTGTAGGTTTACAGCTGTGGGTGGTGGGCCAGGATCCTTTTGTACAATTTCTACCTTCAAGGTACTCAAAGCGATTTGACACTATTTCCACATTGACACATTCACACACTGATGGCGGGAGCTGCCATGAAAAACCCTGACCACGACTCATCAGGAGCAAGGGGGGAAGTGTCTTGCTCAAGGACACAATGGACATGACAAGGTTGGTAGAAGGTGGGGATTGAACCAGGAACCCCTTAGGTTGCTGGCACGGCCACTCTCCCAAGTACAAAATAAGCCACCACAGGACCAAAGAAGGGCAGCACGGTGGGACAGGGGTAATGTAATGCATGTGTCTGACAATACGAAGGTCCTGAGTAGTCCTGAGTTCAATCCCGGGCTCGGGATCTTTCTGTGTGGAATTTGCATGTTCTCCTCGTGACTGCGTGGGTTCCTTCCGGGTTCTACGGCTTCCTCCCACCTCCAATGATACATGCACCTGGGGATAGGTTGATTGGCAACACTAAAATTGTGGTGTTGCTTCCTTATTTGTCATTTTTCAAAGCTGATCCTAGTGTGAATGTGAGTGTGAATGTTGTCCGTCTATCTGTGTTGGCCCTGCGATGAGGTGGCAACTTGTCCGCCTTAATGCAGCTGAGATAGGCTCCATAAGGGACAAGAGGTATGAAATGGATGGATGGATGGACCAAAGAAAGTGTGTATGTATGACATTATTTTTAAAATGATAGTACACTAGGAATATTTAACCAGATGGTTTTGGGGGCCACATTTCCAGAAATCTAAGGACTGGGGGTCCAGACTTCTCCTTTCATTTTTAATTTTACTTTGTACATTTGTTGGAACCAGTGTCATCTACTGTAGACATTTGAGGTTGGTCTAATTGTTTTTAAAGACTATCTGCAAAAAAGGCTCCTTCTGTTATGATCCTCTCCCCGGATCATATTTTTTACTGTAACGACCGGGTGGCATGGTGATCCGGGTTAGTTCTCCCAAGAATGCAGTCGGGCTTTGGACACAGCGTGAAGGTAAGAACAAATGATTAATTCAAAAATAAATCAGACTATGAAAAAGAAAAACTTGCTCAAAGTACAAAAGGCAAAAAAAAAAAAAGAGCTAGCATGGGAGCTAGAAGATCAAAAGGCTTAGCGTGGAAGCTAGCAAGTACAGAACTGGGAACAAAAGTCGTTACTAGTTGTGAGAACACAAACTACAAAGCCAGAAAGAAAGAACGGAGAAGGCAGGCTAAATAACGACAGTGATTACAAAAACAGGTGTGCGTCTGGAACAAGCGGCAGGTGAAAATAATACGTAACCATCCAAAACAAACAGAAAACACAAAAAGACTCAAAAATCTAGATCAAAAATATGATCCGTGCAGCGGATCATAACCTTCAACCATCTCTATGACAGCGATCTAGTATTTTTTAAGAATCCGCTGCAAAAATGTCTCTAACAAGTTTTTGGAACTGAACTCGCTGGCCCCCAGTTAAATAGCCCAAATGATGAACATGAGAGGACCTAAAAAGGAACCCTGAGGAACTCTACTAGTAAAACCAAATAAGTTGAACAAATGACTACAGACTGCATCTGAAGTAAGCAAATTACAGCAACACCTAAGTTGCATAAATCACATTACGAAAAATAACTGCCAACAAAGAAAGGACTTAAAGGGGTGCCTTGGGGAACGCCTCAGTTATGTTAGTCACAAGTTTGAACCCCAGTGTTCTGTTTGCTAGCAAGATTCAAATGTCAATACATGTGGCCCAAGTTCCTCTGTACAACAGGAACGCTCTATTTTGTTTGGGTATTTGCTGCAAAAATATTTTTTCTCTCAAGTTTTGAACCAAACTCGGGGTGTCATTCCCCCGGGCTGCCAGTTGAATTAGGGGTGTAAAAGTACACAAAAATTTCGGTTCGGTACGTACCTCGGTTTAGAGGTCACGGTTCTGTAAATGTTCGGTACAGTAAAAAAACAACAAAATATTTTTTTTTTGGTTATATATTTACCAAATTTGTAAACAATGGCATAACATACATATACACACCCAGGGTCCATTGCCAGGGTTAATGTGGCCAACATATATAAAATAAAAACTAAATAAGATCAGGCTCAGAATTGGTTTCTTAACAAAACCTTTCTACATATAAAGTGCTTTTTTTTGATTGATTGATTGAGACTTTTATTAGTAGATTACACAGTACAGTACATATTCCGTACAATTGACCACTAAATGGTACCACCCCAATAAGTCTTTCAACTTGTTTACGTCGGGGTCCACGTTAATCAACATTAAACTGCCTCAAGTTGTTGCTCAGATTACATAAAAAGAAAAAAAATATATTCTACATATAGAAAGTGCAACATTAAACAGTTTCAAGTCAACTCAGCCTCAGATTAAACCCCTCCCCCCCATCCTGGCTAACTTGGCAGTAATTGTTCTTCCACCCTAGAAGTGGGTCAAAATCTAGTTTTTAATGCAATGTGGTCTTAAATCTGCTGCTATAAAAACATTTTTTATTGCTTTAGCCCTGCCTGACTCGCCGAGGAGAGGCTGCTTGAACGGGTTAGCGTGTTTGATGTGTTGTCAGAAGCAGCTGCTGAACAATGTTGGCGAACCTCTGTCCTCCATTAACGTATCGCGCAGCCAAAGTGTTCCCAAACGGGAGATGTTAACGAGGCAGGAGGGTCTTCCAGCTCCTGGCTTTTACATTTTGTCGTAGCCCGGTCGCTGCTAGCATGCCCTGTGTTGTGCTTCGATGTTCATTGTTTACACAAAGTGTGGTACGCTACTCAATATGTCCGTGTGGAAACTTGTCCGGTACACCGCCGAACCGAACCGAAACCCCCGTACCGAAGCGGTTCAATACAAATACACATACCGTTATACCCCTAAGTTGAATAGCCCTGTGGTACACAGTGTAGTGAGGACATTGAAACAATATAATTGGAGAGACTGAAAAATGGTAGCTTAGGCGAGGTCATGATCTAATTAGTAAAATAAATATTACTGATTAAACACGGAGACTTTTAACAACAAACAGAACTGTAATGCAGTCAGGGAAGTGTCAGGGTTAGCTTCAGGGTGTAAGGTAAGATCATTAAAAATATATTCTTGATGATAATAGATCCAGAAAAGACAACAGAGGCCTCATGTATTAAAAATTGCATGGATTTCCTACAAAATAAATTGGTGTACGTTCAAATGCAGAAAATGTTGTACGCAAGACAAAAATCTGATGCATTAAGGTGTGTGCACTCACTAACCGAGCACATTTCTTTGTCGCATTCATAATTGATCGCGGATGTCTGCGTGACGCCGAACGCCCAGACCACGCCCCCTTATAAATACGCAAATCGTTTTGAAATTAGCCATGTGTCCGAGATCTTCACGCTCTGCCCAATCAAGAATTAGTATGAGTCAGTAGGGAGTGCTTCTTTCTATTGATTTTGTCTTGAGCGATAGAAAAAAGGGTGGAGATTGCGAGACTGCCGTGGGCTCCGAAAACTGCTCACAGGCTGACATGAAAAAAGAAAGGCAGGGTTTGCCCAAGCTTGCCGATGCACTTGTGGCGATGTGGGCGTGACCAGGGGCGTGGTCAATATGACGTCATCATATCATTTGCTGAATAGTCGACGATGCATATATTTTCTCGAAGAAATGCTTAAAAAATGTACACGTGTTTAAAAAAAAATGTGTTATTAATATAAGTATTAACAATAACCTTATTTTTTCTATATTGCTTTACTCAATCTTTATAATTGTTATTATTGTACAATTTAACACAGGCCGTATACCACTGGCAGCTGCTGGTCTTTAAAGCTAAAATTCAGCTACTCTCGAAACTCTCTGTGTTTTATTTTGAAGAGCACCGATTCGCTCATTTTACAATCAATCAAAAAAGGATTTTGCCTCAGACAGATCATCCAATCAATCCATCAATCAATCAATGTTTACTTATTTAGCCCTAAATCACTAGTGTCTCAAAGGGCTGCACAAACCACCACGACATCCTCGGTAGGCCCACATAAGGGCAAGGAAAACTCACACCCAGTGGGACGTCGGTGACAATGATGACTGTGAGAACCTTGGAGAGGAGGAAAGCAATGGATGTCGAGCGGGTCTAACATGATACTGTGAAAGTTCAATCCATAATGGATCCAACACAGTCGCGAGAGTCCAGTCCAAAGCGGATCCAACACAGCAGCGAGAGTCCCGTTCACAGCGGAGCCAGCAGGAAACCATCCCAAGCGGAGGCGGATCAGCAGCGCAGAGATGTTCCCATCCGATACACAGGCAAGCAGTACATGGCCACCAGATCGGACCGGACCCCCTCCACAAGGGAGAGTGGGACATAGAAGAAAAAGAAAATAAACGGCAGATCAACTGGTCTAAAAAGGGGGTCTATTTAAAGGCTAGAGTATACAAATGAGTTTTAAGGTGAGACTTAAATGCTTCTACTGAGGTGGCATCTCGAACGGGAGGGCATTCCAGAGTACTGGAGCCCGAACGGAAAACGCTCTATAGCCCGCAGACTTTTTTTGGGCTTTGGGAATCACTAATAAGCCGGAGTCCTTTGAACGCAGATTTCTTGCCGGGACATATGGTACAATACAATCGGCAAGAAAGGATGGAGCTAGACCGTGTAGTATTTTATACGTAAGTAGTAAAACCTTAAAGTCACATCTTAAGTGCACAGGAAGCCAGTGCAGGTGAGCCAGTACAGGCGTAATGTGATCAAACTTTCTAGTTCTTGTCAAAAGTCTAGCAGCCGCATTTTGTACCAACTGTAATCTTTTAATGCTAGACATGGGGAGACCCGAAAATAATACGTTACAGTAATCGAGGCGAGACGTAACAAACGCATGGATAATGATCTCAGCGTCTTTAGTGGACAGAATGGAGCGAATTTTAGCGACATTACGGAGATGAAAGAAGGCCGTTTTAGTAACGCTTTTAATGTGTGCCTCAAAGGAGAGAGTTGGGTCGAAGATAATACCCAGATTCTTTACCGTGTCGCCTTGTTTAATTGTTTGGTTGTCAAATGTTAGAGTTGTATTATTAAATAAAGTTCGGTGTCTAGCAGGACCGATAATCAGCATTTCCGTTTTTTTGGCGTTGAGTTGCAAAAAGTTAGCGGACATCCATTATACCAGGTGAGCCAAGGCCACGCCCACTACTCATTCATTTGGTACCAGTTCCTAATTAGGTTGGTCCATGAGGAACGGGAAAATTCCGGGCTAATGGTTCTGTTATCTGTTGCACATCAAAATCCATCCATCATTCCATTTTCTACCGCTTGTCCCTCTTAGGGTCGCGGGGGGTGCTGGAGCCTATCTTAGCTGCACTCGGGCGGTAGGCGGAGTACACCCTGGACAAGTCGCCAACACAGATAGACAGACAACATTCACACACTAGGATCAGCTTTGAATAATGACAAATAAGGAAGCAACACCACACAGAGTTTTGTTTTGTTTTGTAAGACAACAATATTTCCTCCTCAAAAGTTCCTCACCTGGTCAGTTTGAAGTGGACACACTTTACTCACGACGATTCATGACCACGTTTTTACAACCATCCTCCTTAGTGATCCATTAATCCACAGGTCAATATTAATCCACTCAAAAAAGTGAATAATTGAGGTAATGTAATAACCGATACAGTTGATTTGAAGCAGTATAGCATCCACTCTGACATTATTTAATGTCCATAAATCATTAAAGATACACAAATACAGTGTGCAGATAGCACAGGGAGTTAATGGAATAGCTAACAAGAAAACAAATGGGAAAGCTTTGCTCAGGGATCAAATAACTAGATGTCGCAAATAAGATAGCCAGAGTGAGTGTGACGAAAAACGGGAATACGTAGCTCTCTGATAAGTGCCCGGCTGCAGGTGAGCATCCCGAACACTAATCAGAGGCAGGTGAAACTATTCAAAACGGAACTGAGGGAGTCAACAACTAAACAAAACATGATCCGGGCAACGGATCATGACAAGTATGAAGTTTTAGTTTAATTGGTTAATTTTAGAACATCTAGGACCAAAGCTACTTTCCTTACTGAGGAGTTTGCAACACAAAGTACCATAAGTTTGGTAACCCTCACCTTTCATAAGAACATCCATAGAAAAACTTTGACTGAATCCAAACCAAAGGCTTTGTGCCTCTAAGACATGTCACTGTAATTAATGTAATCACTTTACTAGTCAGAGAATCATATGGACGAAAGCTACACTCACAGTCAGACAGATTTAGAACACGAGAGGTCATGTTCTCGTTCGTCCCATGGGTGTTTGACAGGGTTGAGATCAATTTCTTCCATACCTAACTCATCCCAGTATTGTTCTTATGGACCTTGTTCTGCACTGGGGCACAGATATCGACCTTTATCCAATCGGTTTCCATATACCATAAGCATATATCAATCAATAAATCAACGTTTATTTATATAGCCCTAAATCACGAGGGTCTCAAAGGGCTGCACAAGCCACAACATAGACAAAGTTCGGGATTCAATGAGAAACCTGGGCGACCGGTGCGATGGACGTCGAGTGGATCTAGTTAATAGTGTGAGAGTCCAGTCCATAGTAGGGCCAGCCGGGGATCATCTTGAGTGGAGACAAGTCAGCAGCGCATAGACGTCATCGACAGATGCACAGATGAGTGGTCCACCCCTGGTCCCGACTTTGAACAGCTGGCGCTTCATCACCTAATAAACCCCTCCACGCAGGAGAGTGGGGGCAGAGCAGAAAAGAGACGGCAAATCAACTGGTCTAAAAGGAGGTTCTATTTAAAGGCTAGTGTATACAAATGAGTGTTAAGATAGGACTTAAATGCTTCGTCTATATACAAACCCCGTTGCCAAATGAGGAAATGTGAAATGTGGACTCGTCAGACCACAGAACACTTTTCCACTTTGCATCAGTCCATCTTAGACGATCTCGGGCCCATAGAAGCCGGCGGCGTTTCTGGATGTTGTTGATAAATGGCTTTCGCTTTGCATAGTTGAGCTTTAACTTGCACATACAGATGTAGCGACGAACCGTATTTAGTGACAGTGGTTGTCTGAAGTGTTCCTGAGCCCATGTGTTGATATCCTTTAGAGATTGATGTCTTTTTTCGATACAGTGCCGTCTGAGGGATCGAAGGTCACGGTCATTTAATGCCGCTTAGGTTGAGTGATTTCTTTAGATTATCTGATTATTTTGATGATATTATGGACCGTAGATGTTGAAATGCTTAAATTTATTGCAATTGCACTTTGAGAAACGTTGTTCTTAAACTGTTGGACTCTTTGTTCACCCAGTTGTGGACAAAGGGGTGTACCTCTCCCCATCCTTTCTTGTGAAAGACTGAGCATGTTTTGGGAAGCTGTTTTTATACCCAATCATGGCACCCACCTGTTCCCAATTAGCCTGCACACCTGTGCGATGTTCCAAATAAGTGTTTGATGAGCAAATTCCTCAACGTTATCAGTATTTTTTGCCACCTTTCCCAACTTCTTTGTCACGTGTTGCTGGCATCAAATACTAAAGTTAATGATTATTTACAAAAAAAAAAATGTTTATCAGTTTGAACTTTAATTATGTTGTCTTTGTAGCATATTCAACTGAATATGGGTTGAAAATGATTTGCAAATCATTGTATTCCGTTTATATTTACATCCAAGACAATTTCCCCACTTGTACAAACGGGGTTTGTACACGTGTCTCTCATTATATTAATGGAATAGCTAAGAGGCGTGCCTAAATAACTGCACGTGCACTAAATTTGTTGTAGATAGCTTCATTATCAATCAATCAATCAATGTTTATTTATATAGCCCTAAATCACAAATGTCTCAAAGGACTGTACAAACCATTACGACTACGACATCCTCGGAAGAACCCACATAAGGGCAAGGAAAACTCACACCCAGTGGGACGCCAGTGACAATGCTGACTATGAGAAACCTTGGAGAGGACCTCAAATGTGGGCAACCCCCCTCCCCCCTCTAGGGGACCGAAAGCAATGGATGTCGAGCGGGTCTAACATGATACTGTGAAAGTTCAATCCATAGTGGCTCCAACACTACCAGTTCAGTTCAAAGCGGATCCAAGACAGCAGCGAGAGTCCCATCCACAGGAAACCATCCCAAGCGGAGGCGGATCAGCAGCGTAGAGATGTCCCCAACCGATACACAGGCGAGCGGTCCATCCTGGGTCTCGACGAGCGGTCCATCCTGGGTCTCGACTCTGGACAGCCAGTACTTCATCCATGGTCATCGGACCGGACCCCCTACACAAGGGAGGGGGGGGACATAGGAGAAAAAGAAAAGAAGCGGCAGATCAACTGGTCTAAAAAGGAGGTCTATTTAATTTCCCTTTCCCAGGAGAGAGGTTGAAGTGAAGTGAAGTGAATTATATTTATATAGCGCTTTTCTCTAGTGACTCAAAGCGCTTTACATAGTGAAACCCAATATCCAAATTACATTTTAAACCCGTGTGGGTGGCACTGGGAGCAGGTGGGTAAAGTGCTTTGCCCAAGGACACAACGGCAGTGACTAGAATGGCGGAAGCGGGAATCGAACCTGCAACCCTCAAGTTGCTGGCACGGCCACTCTACCAACCGAGCTATGCTGCCCCAAAACATTTGCAACTACAAATAATCCACCAAAGCATCTGCGATACATAGCAACTGACATGAAGCCAGTCAGTGTTCCGTCCGTCTTTAAGTACACTCGCGGTCTCACATAAATACACACACGCTCTCAAAGACTCACATTTACACACCTGGAGTATTTTTAGGAGGGATTTGATCAATTATGCCAACAAGATGGGAGCTCCTCCCCCACCCCCTCCACCCCTTGCTCTTTAGTTTACCACTACCGCGTCCCAGATTATGATTTCATTGTAAAATGACGCCAATTAGTAAAACCAGTCGCCAGTGGCTGTGGTCTGGCTCTGTCTACGTTCCGACGGGGTAAAGTTATTTGGGTCGGCAGCTATTTTCAGCTTGTGATGTTGCCAGGAATACTTCAGAGACCAGCCACTGTTTTATAAGAGAGCACATCAATAATTTTCACTGGTGTGTGTGTGTGTGTATTGGTGTGTGTGTGTGTGTGCAAGCAAGCGTCACCGCAAGAGTTTATTGGGTTTATGTGTGTGTGCCGTAAGAAATAAAAGTGGGCTCCCAATATTTTGTACACAAAAAAAAAACATGCATTGCCATATAGACTTAAAGGTCAAACTACCTTTCCCGGTGCATCCATCCGGTCTTTGTTGCAGGGCTCTGGGGGTGAAATTGGGGTGCACACGGTTTGCGCTGCAGCAGCAACGGGAGGTGACTGGGTTCATCCCGCCCTCCGCCCATCTGTGAGCAACATCAACTCACTCCTGTGGCTCTCTCGCCACTCTTGGCAGAGAGCCCAGTGAGCGAGGAGATGTCTTTCAATATTTTAAGCGGCTCGGGGTAATCTTTCCCACTCAGGTTTTTTCTTAAAAGTGTTGCCGTGGGAATAATGACGGAACGGCGGCATCGCCACCTCCTGCCCCCCTGCAGGCGCTGGTAGAGTCCTAGGGATGGGCACCCGTATTGAATACCTGAGCTATACAAACTGTGCCACTGACCCGCTTTCACCCACCCCTTCTTTTTGGCATAGTGAGGATGGAGTCGATGCATTGCGGGTTTTCTCACTCTTTCTTGTCACTCCTTTTCACAGAGACATAAAACAAGCGCACCTTCTTGCATACGTCACATACTGTCGTGCGTGCAACGTCGTACGTCCTCGCCGAGCAGAGAGGCTTGGGTAAAGTTAGCAGTGGCAGGTGGTGCAAGCAGAACGGTGAAAGTAATAATACGAGAAAGGGAAGGTGCGAATTTGGTAACAAATGGAGGAAGAATAATTAATTCCCAAGAAAAACAGCACGGGGTCTTATCGTCTGGCGGTGGTTCGGCTTCAAGCGGGAAGATGTTGAACAGACAACCGTAATATTCACAGTATGCGGCAAAAGCGTTGCTACAAAAAGTAACAGCACTACTAAGTTGTAGCATCATTTGAAAAGTCTCGACACATACTGTCGCGCTGCAACGTCATACGTCCTCGCCGAGCAGAGAGGTAGCGGCATGGGTAAAGTTAGCAGTGGCAGGTGGTGCAAGCAGAACGGTGCGAGTGATAATACAAGAGAAGGAGGGTGCGAATCTTGTAACAAATGATGGAAGAATAATTAATTCCAAAGAAAAACAGCACAGGGTCTATCATCTGGTGGTGGTTTGGCTTCAAGCGGGAAGATGTTGACCAGACAACCGTAATATGTACAGTATGCAGCAAAAGCGTTGCTACAAAAAGTAGCAGCGCTACTAATTTATAGCATCATTTGAAAAGTCACGTCACATACTGTCGCGCGTGCAACGTCATACGCCCTCGCCGAGCAGAGAGGTAGTGGCACGGGTAAAGTTAGCAGTGGCAGGTGGTGCAAGCGGAACGGTGAAAGTAATAATACGAGAAAGGGAAGGTGCGAATTTGGTAACAAATGGAGGAAGAATAATTAATTCCCAAGAAAAACAGCACGGGGTCTTATCGTCTGGCGGTGGTTTGGCATCAAGCGGGAAGATGTTGAACAGACAACCGTAATATGTACAGTATGCGGCAAAAGCGTTGCTACAAAAAATAGCAGCACTACTAATTTGTAGCATCATTTGAAAAGTCTCGTCACATACTGTCGCGCGTGCAACGTCATACGCCCTCGCCGAGCAGAGAGGTATGGGTAAAGTTAGCAGTGGCAGGTGGTGCAAGCGGAACGGTGAAAGTAATAATACGAGAGAGAGAAGGTGCGAATCTGGTATCAAATGACTGAAGAATAATTCATTCCCAAGAAAAACAGCACGGGGTCTTATCGTCTGGCGGTGGTTTGGCTTCAAGCGGGAAGATGTTGAACAGACAACTGTAATATGTACAGTATGCGGCAAAAGCGTTGCTGCAAAAAGTAGCAGCACTACTAATTTGTAGCATCATTTGAAAAGTCACGTCACATACTGTCGCGCGTGCAACGTCATACACCTTCGCCGAGCAGAGAGGTAGCGGCATGGGTAAAGTTAGCAGTGGCAGGTGGTGCAAGCGGAACGGTGCGAGTTATAATACGAGAGAGGGAAGGTGTGAATCTGGTAACAAATGGAGGAAGAATAATTAATTCCGAAGAAAAACAGCACAGGGTTTTATCGTCTGGGGGTGGTTTGGCTTCAAGCGGGAAGATGTTGAACAGACAACCGTAATATGTACAGTATGCGGCAAAAGCGTTGCTACAAAAAGTAGCAGCGCTACTAATTTATAGCATCATTTGAAAAGTCACGTCACATACTGTCGCGCGTGCAACGTCATACGCCCTCGCCGAGCAGAGAGGTAGCTGCATGGGTAAAGTTAGCAGTGGCAGGTGGTGCAAGCGGAGCGGTGCGAGTGGTAGTACGAGAAAGAGAAGGTCCGAATCTGGTAACAAATGGAGGAATAATAACAATTAATTCCCAAGAAATTACAGCATGGGGTCTTATCGTCTGGCGGTGGTTTGGCTTCAAGCGGGAAGATGTTGAACAGACAACCGTAATATGTACAGTATGCGGCAAAAGCGTTGCTACAAAAAATAACAGCACTACTAATTTGTAGCATCATTTGAAAAGTCACGTCACATACTGTCGCGCGTGCAACGTCATACTCCCTCGCCGAGCAGAGAGTTAGCAGCATGAGTATAGTTAGCAGTGGCAGGTGGTGCAAGTGGTGCGGTGCGAGTTATAATACGAGAGAGGGAAGGTGTGAATCTGGTTACAAATGGAGGAATAATAATAATTAATTCCCAAGAAAAACAGCACAGGGTTTTATCGTCTGGCGGTGGTTTGGCTTCAAGCGGGAAGATGTTGAACAGACAACCGTAATATGTACAGTATGCGGCAAAAGCGTTGCTACAAAAAGTAGCAGCACTACTAATTTGTAGCATCATTTGAAAAGTCTCGTCACATACTGTCGCGCGTGCAACGTCATACGTCTTCGCCAAGCAGAGACGTAGCGGCATGGGTAAAGTTAGCAGTGGCAGGTGGTGCAAGCGGAGCGGTGCGAGTGGTAGTACGAGAAAGAGAAGGTGCGAATCTGGTAACAAATGAAGGAAGAATAATTCATTCCCAAGAAAAACAGCACAGGGTCTATCATCTGGCGGTGGTTTGGCTTCAAATGGGAAGATGTTGAACAGACAACCGTAATATTCACAGTATGCGGCAAAAGCGTTGCTACAAAAAGTAGCAGCATTACTAATTTGTAGCATCATTTGAAAAGTCACGTCACATACTGTCGCGCGTGCGACGTCATACGCCCTCGCCGAGCAGAGAGGTAGCGGCATGGGTAAAGTTAGCAGTGGCAGGTGGTGCAAGCGGAGCGGTGGAACAAATAATACCAGAGAGGGAAGGTGCGAATATGGTAACAAATGGAGGAAGTATAATTCATTCCCAAGAAAAACAGCACAGGGTCCATCGTCAGGCCGTAGTTTGGCTTCAAGCGGGAAGATGTTGAACAGACAACCGTAATATGTACAGTATGCGGCAAAAGCGTTGCTACAAAAAGTAGCAGCACTACTAAGTTGTAGCGTCATTTGAAAAGTCTCGTCACATACTGTCGCGTGTGCAACGTCATACACCTTCGCCGAGCACAGAGGTATGGGTAAAGTTAGCAGTGGCAGGTGGTGCAGGTGGTGCAAGTGGTGCGGTGAAAGTAATAATACAAGAGAGGGAAGGTGCAAATCTGGTAACACATGGAAGAAGAATAATTAATTCCCAAGAAAAACAGCACAGGGTTTTATCGTCTGGCGATGGTTTGGCTTCAAGCGGGAAGATGTTGAACAGACAACCGTAATATGTACAGTATGCAGCAAAAGCGTTGCTACAAAAAGTAGCAGCGCTACTAATTTATAGCATCATTTGAAAAGTCACGTCACATACTGTCGCGCGTGCAACGTCATACTCCCTCGCCGAGCAGAGAGGTAGTGGCACGGGTAAAGTTAGCAGTGGCAGGTGGTGCAAGCGGAACGGTGAAAGTAATAATACGAGAAAGGGAAGGTGCGAATTTGGTAACAAATGGAGGAAGAATAATTAATTCCCAAGAAAAACAGCACGGGGTCTTATCGTCTGGCGGTGGTTTGGCTTCAAGCGGGAAGATGTTGAACAGACAACTGTAATATGTACAGTATGCGGCAAAAGCGTTGCTACGAAAAGTAGCAGCACTACTAAGTTGTAGCGTCATTTGAAAAGTCTCGTCACATACTGTCGCGTGTGCAACGTCGTACACCTTCGCCGAGCAGAGAAGTATGGGTAAAGTTAGCAGTGGCAGGTGGTGCAGGTGGTGCAAGTGGTGCGGTGAAAGTAATAATACAAGAGCGGGAAGGTGCAAATCTGGTAACAAATGGAAGAAGAATAATTAATTCCCAAGAAAAACAGCACAGGGTTTTATCGTCTGGCGATGGTTTGGCTTCAAGCGGGAAGATGTTGAACAGACAACTGTAATATGTACAGTATGCGGCAAAAGCGTTGCTGCAAAAAGTAACAATACTAGTAATTTGTAGCATCATTTGAAAAGTCTCGTCACATACTGTCGCGCGTGCAACGTCATACGCCCTCGCCGAGCAGAGACGTAGCGGCATGGGTAAAGTTAGCAGTGGCAGGTGGTGCAAGCGGAGCGGTGCGAGTGGTAGTACGAGAAAGAGAAGGTGCGAATCTGGTAACAAATGAAGGAAGAATAATTCATTCCCAAGAAAAACAGCACAGGGTCTATCATCTGGTGGTGGTTTGGCTTCAAGCGGGAAGATGTTGAACAGACAACCGTAATATGTACAGTATGCGGCAAAAGCGTTGCTACAAAAAGTAGCAGCACTACTAATTTGTAGCATCATTTGAAAAGTCTCGTCACATACTGTCGCGCGTGCAACGTCATACGTCTTCGCCAAGCAGAGATGTAGCAGAATGGGTAAAGTTAGCAGTGGCAGGTGGTGCAAGCGGAGCGGTGCGGGTGGTAGTACGAGAAAGAGAAGGTGCGAATCTGGTAACAAATGAAGGAAGAATAATTCATTCCCAAGAAAAACAGCACATGGTCTATCATCTGGCGGTGGTTTGGCTTCAAATGGGAAGATGTTGAACAGACAACCGTAATATGTACAGTATGCGGCAAAAGCGTTGCTACAAAAAGTACCAGCACTACTCATTTGTAGCCTCATTTGAAAAGTCACGTCACATACTGTCGCGCGTGCAACGTCATACGCCCTCGCCGAGCAGAGAGGTAGCGGCATGGGTAAAGTTAGCAGTGGCAGGTGGTGCAAGCAAAACGGTGAAAGTAATAATACAAGAGAGGGAAGGTGCGAATTTGGTAACAAATGGAGGAAGAATAATTAATTCCCAAGAAAAACAGCACAGGGTTTTATCGTCTGGCGGTGGTTTGGCTTCAAGCGGGAAGATGTTGAACAGACAACCGTGATATGTAAAGTATGCGGCAAAAAAGTAGCAGCACTTCTAATTTGTAGCATCATTTGAAAATTCACCCGTTAGAGTGCTTGGGTGCACTGACCCAATTGAGCCTGGCGTCTTCCATTTCCAGTTCAACACCGTATGAAAAAAATAGTCAAAAATAGAAGGAGATAACGTCCGCAGTAACCTACCACATAACGGAGGAAATACACTATTTAATTTCTTATTATGCAGCTAATTTTTATTTGACAGTTTTTAAAATATATTGTGTGACATCATGCACAAAAGTGCACTATATTTGTTTTAAACTACTGTAGTGGCGTTCTATACAAACAGTGCACTTTAATTTCGTGTTGTTTTGATGTGTCATCTTAGTGACATCATGCACAAAAGTGCACTATATTTGTTTTTAACTATTGTAGTGGCGTTCTGTACAAAAACAGCACTTTAATTTAGTGTTGTCTTGATATGTCATCTTAGTGACATCATGCACAAAAGTGCACTATATTTGTTTTTAACTACTGTAGTGGCGTTCTGTACCAAAACAGCACTTTAATTTAGTGTTGTTTTGATATGTCATCTTAGTGACATCATGCACAAAAGTGCACTATATTTGTTTTAAACTACTGTAGTGGCGTTCTATACAAAAAGTGCACTTTAATTTAGTGTTGTTTTGATGTGTCATCTTAGTGACATCATGCACAAAAGTGCACTATATTTGTTTTTAACTATTGTAGTGGCGTTCTGTACAAAAACAGCACTTTAATTTAGTGTTGTTTTGATATGTCATCTTAGTGACATCATGCACAAAAGTGCACTATATTTGTTTTTAACTACTGTAGTGGCGTTCTGTACCAAAACAGCACTTTAATTTAGTGTTGTTTTGATATGTCATCTTAGTGACATCATGCACAAAAGTGCACTATATTTGTTTTAAACTACTGTAGTGGCGTTCTATACAAAAAGTGCACTTTAATTTAGTGTTGTTTTGATGTGTCATCTTAGTGACATCATGCACAAAAGTGCACTATATTTGTTTTGAACTATTGTAGTGGTGTTCTGTACAAAAACAGCACTTTAATTTAGTGTTGTTTTGATATGTCATCTTAGTGACATCATGCACAAAAGTGCACTATATTTGTTTTTAACTACTGTAGTGGCGTTCTGTACCAAAAGTGCACTTTAATTTAGTGTTGCTTTGATATTTCATCTTATTGACATGCATAAAAGTGTTTTAAAATGTCTCTGACAATCTTGCACTTTCTGTTTTGAAATTATATGAACGTTTGTGCCACTGCTTAATAAATGTTATACAGTTTTGGTCAATTGACTTAGTTGTGATTTCTCTCTCTGCATGAAAGTTTAAAAGGAGCATATATTAATACAGTATGAAGAAGAATGTTTTAATGTTCATTCAGGGCTAATACAAAAATATCGATATATATATCGTGTATCGTGATATGGCCTAAAAATATCGAGATATTATTAAGAGGCCGTATCGCCCAGCCCTAAATGGACTTTATCAGTAGTGGCACGGCGCCAAGAGTAGCGCAGTTTTTTTTTTCCGCAGACGTGATCACGGTACCGAGCGGCCCCCTCGGTACGTGCCAGACTTTTTTTTCCGCTTCACCGTCCCCTTTATCTCCCGCCTCCGTCATTGCCGACCCCCGCCTCTCTCTCCTCTTGCACTCTTTACTCGGCTCACCGTCCTTTTGTTTCCACGTGCCTTCCGCAGCCAAGGCCTCTCGCTCTTCGGGCCCGGCCATTGTGTGAGGTAATGAAGATTAGCCAGCCTTGCCACACACAATAGGGGTGTCCACCCCAACTCACATCCGGAGCACCGACTCCCCCCCCCAAATCCCGCCGCGAGCTGCAAAAACCGCTGTTGTCGCCGACCCCCCTCCACGCACGTCCCGCTCCGCACAATGGTCCATGTCGGAGGGAAAAAAATGGCTGAAATGTCTCTTGATTAGATTAGGATGGTTTTCACAGCTAAGAGGGGCCACTTGGCGACTCGTACGCCGATAAACAGCGGCTCACCCAAATCCAGTTAAAGAGAGACAGACTTCCCTTCTTTGGCACGTGAAACACAGCTCTAGTGACTGGGATTAGAACCGTACATCCCCTAATGTCCCCCCCCCCGCCTCCATCAAACATACCCAACCCTGCTTCCTCCATCCTCTTCTCACCATCCTCCTCTCCATCCTTCCCCTTCTGTCTTGAGCTCCCGATCCGCTTTCACACTCACCTCTCAAATCTTCCTCTTTAATACCGTAACAAAGGCATTTTTCCGCACTTTGTCACGCGTCTCTCGGAGGGATTGGGGTCCCGTCTGGCGCCGTGTACTTGTTGTACGCCGAGCGCTGCCAGTGAACTCCGCGTGGCCCCTCAAGGTCAGCAGAACCTGACAAGTTTTAATCTGTTTACATGTCGAGCGAAAGACGGATTATCCACGTGACGTTTCCTGGAATAGTAAACCAGACCCAAATACGGTACTTACATTTTGACATTTTAGGGGCACTCAAATAAGGAGGGGACGTGGCGAGGTGTCAGCGAGAGAGGTGACTGATAAAGTTTTACTTTTAATTCAACCATAAAGAAACTGAAATGAAAATTCTAGGCCAGGGGTGTCAAACTGAAATACAGAGCGGGCCAAAATTTTAAACGGAACAAAGCCGCGGTTGAACAAATGAACCCTTTAATAGGGACCCAAACAAGTTTTCTGAATTGTGAAGTGAAGTGAATTATATTTATATAGCGCTTTTTCTCTAGTGACTCAAAGCGCTTTCCATAGTGAAACCCAATATCTAAGTTACATTTAAACCAGTGTGGGTGGCACTGGGAGCAGGTGGGTAAAGTGTCTTGCCCAAGGACACAACGGCAGTGACTAGGATGGCGGAAGCGGGGATCGAACCTGCAACCCTCAAGTTGCTGGCACGGCCGCTCTACCAACCGAGCTATACCGCCCGGTTGGTAGAGCATTGAATATTGACCAAGTAAGGCTTATATAACTTTATAGTGACATGCAAAATCCAGTTTCAAATAATAATAATTAAAAAATATCAATGGCATATCAAATAAAATAAAAAAACAAATGTAATGCCTTTTTTCGGCGGCGGGTTTGAGTTGGGGCGGGGTTTGGTGGTAGCGGGAGTGTATATTGTAGCGTCCTGGAAGAGTTAGTGATGCAAGGGGTTCTGGATATTTGTCCAGTTGTGTTACGGTGCGGATGTTCTCCCGAAATGTGTTTGTCATTCTTGTTTGCTGTGGGTTCACAGTGTGGCGCATATTTGTAACAGTGTTTATACGGCCACCCTCAGTGTGACCTGTATGGCTGTTGACCAAGTATGCCTTGCATACACTTGTGTGATGGAAGAAAAGCGGACGTGGCGACATGTAGAGAACGCCAAAAGCGGTGCTTTTACGGCCCGCCCCCAATATTATTGTCCCGGTGGAAATCGGGAGAAATTCGGGAGTCTCCCGGGAAAATTGGGAGGGTTGACGAGTATGAGTATTAGTGGTGAATGTGGTGTTATGGCGGCGGGCCAGCTCTAATGTTAATTTGATTTTGCCTCAAGGGCCAAATGAAATTACACGGCGGGCCAAATTTGGCCCGCGGGCTAGAGTTTGACACCAATGTTCTAGGCCAACATCAAAATTTAGATGCCCAAACCCAGAATTAACCTATAATGACAATTCTTGTTTCCATTACATTCATGGCTATGACTATGTTCTAACCATACTAAAATCAAGACATTGTAATTGCACTAATTACTAGGGGTGTAATGGTACGTGTATTTGTATTGAACCGTTTCAGTACGGGGGTTTCGGTTGGGTGTACCGAACGAGTTTCTAAGCTAAAGTCTTAACAAGCTGCTTTGCTTCTTCTGCCTCTGTCTCAGCACCCAGCATTGTCCCACCCACACAACCATCTGATTGGTTACATAAATAGCGGTAACAGCCAATCAGCAGTAGGGTTGTGTATCGTTTGAATTCGAACGATTCCGATTCCGATTCCTGACGATTCTCGATTCCGATTCTTTTAAGAGGCAGGGCAAAAAAAAAAGTTTAGGATATTTTAAATGAGCTAGCTAACCTACAGTCTTTCTGAATGAAATATTGTTTTACTTACCGGATTCGGACTGCAGTGCAGTTACCGAGGTGCCAGCCTGGGCGTCTGAACCGGAGCCAGAGGAAGAGGCAGAGGAGGGACACGCATTTATTTGTACTCCATGAACTTGGAGGTGCTTCATCATGTTCGACTTGCACCCTCCTAAGCACGAAACAGTCCCGTCGCACGTGTTACATTTCGCCGATATTTCATTTTTTTTAGTAAAATAAAGCCACACTTTAGACCGCCGACGCCCGCTATCCATGTTTGACTGACTCGCTCGGCTACATAGGCTTGGCTATGCCAACACTTCCGGCGGTGGGCGCTTCTTCGTTGGTGTTCAGCGGATTCTTCTTCCGGTCGGCGGACTTATTTTTTTTTCTGGTCGGCGGACTGGGTATTGAAACTAGGAATCGAAATTTAAACTGTTGAACGATTCCGGGGAGAATCGGAAAGTTAGTCCTGGTTCCAATCGATACTCAATACTCGATATCCAACCCTAATCAGAAGTGCGTATTCAGAGCGGTAACAGCCAATCAGCAGTGCATATTCAGAGCGCATGTAGTAAATGCTTCAGCGTCGAGCAGATAGGTTTTTAGCAGGAGAGCATAAGCCAGCATACTCTCCCCAAATGATAATAAACACCTCCCAGTCAACTACTACTAACATCACTATGAGCCCGTTGACCTTCTAGTAACTTAAACTGCAGCTCATCTCGCTCGCAGTTCTGGCTTGAGGTGAAGGCTAATTAGCTTTTAGCGTAACGTTAGCTCATTTTGCGATGTGTGTGTGTGTGTTTTACGGACAGAAAAGCTTTGAATGGCAGGGTCCCTGCTATCACATGTTGATAAAAATATAACATTTACATAATAAAAATCAACTACAGGTTTCCCAAATGCTGTAATAAATTAATCACGATGAGTTGACTTGAAACTCTTTAATGTTGCACTTTTTATATGTAGAAGAAAAGTTTTGTCATTTTATTTAATCTGAGCAACAATTTGAGGCAGTTTAATGTCGATTAACGTGGGCAGAATTATTATAGTGTTCCCAATGTTAAAAGGATAAAGCCATTGTTTAAAAATTTGGTAAATAAATAAACAAAAAATTGTATATTTTGTTGTTTTCTTACTGTACCGAAAATGAACCAAACCGTGACCTCTAAACCGAGGTACGTTCCAAACTGACATTTTTGTGTACCGCTACACCCTTACTAATTACCATTTATCCTTCAAAGAAAAAAAAACAATCACAATAAAATTATAAAAATATTTATTTACCACTAGTGTTCCGACAATATACAATATAAGTAATATAATATAATTCAATACATGTTTAAATAATAATAACGGTAACATCATAATCGTTAGGCTAAATTAGGGGTCGGCGATCCAAAACGTCGAAAGAGCCATATTATACCAAAATTACAAAAAAACAGTTTGTCTGGAGCAGCAAAAAAATAAAAGCCGTGTATAGGTCTTATAATGAAGGCAACACCTGACGTAAGTGTCTATATTAGCTATATTAGCCTACTATCAAAATGACTATGTGTCTCTGGCTGATGCAAATCTTCATTGACAGAAATGTTGAAATTTAAAATTTATTTTACACATTTTAGGAACTATTATTAAATCAGAGGCTACTCAGAATGTGAGATAAGTCCTGGAAATTACTGGCTTTTAATATCCAAAAGTATAGATGTGTGTGACCAGGTTAAAGGAAACGGCAGGTTGTCTTCTTTTAATAGGTTTTTTTACAATCTTTGGCAAGCTAGGTAATGTTTGCTGTGGTCTGGAACAACATGGAACAACGATCAGAAATGCAACTAATAATACATACAGATAATATGTCATGAAACATGCATATATAAACTAAATACACAGAGGACATAAGTAAAGGATATTAAATGATACATACACAATATTTACATACAGATAGCCTAAATTGTAAGTTTGCATTGATTAGCTTGTAGTCGTGCTCTGACCAAATATGCCTGATTAGCACTCCAACAAGTCAATAAAATCAACAAAGCTCACCTCTGTGCATTCACGCACAGCATACAACTTTTGGTGGACAAAATCAGACAAAGGAGTTGAACATGTAAACAAACTGTTGCATTTGTTTGTATTTCCGCCCCGTATTTTTCCATTTTCAACCCTTTTTAAAAAAAGCTCCACTAAGGCACTAAAGAGCCGCGGGTTGCTGACCGCCGGGCTAAATACTGAATGGCGCCAGAGTCAACAGAGAAGCATAGAGTAAGTTGTTCCACTGCATGAAACTAGACTGTCAGTGGAAAAAGGCTTGGCTTGGTGCCGCCCGTCAAACACTTAGCATCTCTGGAAGTCCATGGAGAGTGGGTTTGCCTCGGTTGGCCTGGACGCTCGGCTTCCGCATTATAATTGGATGAGTCCAGGGCTGGGCTATATACGCAATATATCCTCATACTGCTGTGAATATATGCTGTCACGCCCGTGGGATCAGGTTTTGTTCTTTGGACATTCAGTATTTGCTTTTGCACTTCCTTGTTTTCTTTGTTACCATAGCTACTCATTGATTTTCATCTTGCCCGCATGTCACGCCCCTGTCCTCAGCTCTCACACCTGTTGTTAATTATCATAGCCTATTTTTTTAAGCCACGGTTACCAGGTAGTCGGCCTGGCAACTTCCCACATATCCCTCAACTCCTTCATGCCATACCATGCTGTTCGTTTTGTCCACGCCACGTAAGTTTTGTTCTTCATGCCACAGTGCAAGTGTTTTTGTTCATGTTTACAGTTTGTAGCCTTTGTACTAGTCATTTGTTTTTTTATTAGTCAATCAATCAATGTTTACTTATATAGCCCTAAATCACTAGTGTCTCAAAGGGCTGCACAAACCACAACACCAACCACTACGACATCCTCGGTAGGCCCACATAAGGGCAAGGAAAACTCACACCCAGTGGGACGTCGGTGACAATGATGACGCAGTGGGACGTCGGTGACAATGATGACTATGAGAACCTTGGAGAGGACGAAAGCAATGGATGTCGAGCGGGTCTAACATGATACTGTGAAAGTTCAAGTCAAGTTTGTTCTCCGCCATTGTGCGCGCCCTTTGTTTGCCTTTTGTTTTGTTTAGTTGGGACTGCAATACTAATGAATCTTGGTACTATACCGCCTCTAAAACGTATCGGTCCCCAACCCGCTGTCGTCATCACATCCTGTCATTGTTTTTACGAGCCGACGAGCATGTTCGGCAGCGCACAATCCCAGAGTACTTACAAGCAGACACAGTGTGTAGACAAAAAAGGGAGAACGGATGCATTTTGGCCACAGTTACCAGGTAGTCGGCCTGGCAACTTCCCACATATCCCTCAACTCCTTCATGCCATTAAATGCTGTTAGTTTTGTCCACGCCACGCAAGTTTTGTTATTCATGCCACAGTGCAAGTGTTTTTGTTCATGTTTACAGTTTGTAACCTTTGTACTCGTCCTTTGTTTTTTCATTAGTCAATCAATCAATGTTTACTTATATAGCCCTAAATCACTAGTGTCTCAAAGGGCTGCACAAACCACAACACAAACCACTACGACATCCTCGGTAGGCCCACATAAGGGCAAGGAAAACTCACACCCAGTGGGACGTCGGTGACAATGATGACGCAGTGGGACGTCGGTGACAATGATGACTATGAGAACTTTGGAGAGGACGAAAGCAATGGATGTCGAGCGGGTCTAACATGATACTGTGAAAGTTCAAGTCAAGTTTGTTCTCCGCCATTGTGCGCGCCCTTTGTTTGCCTTTTGTTTTGTTTAGTTGGGACTGCAATACTAATGAATCTTGGTACTATACTGCCTCTAAAACGTATTGGTCCCCATCCCGCTGTCGTCATCACGTCCTGTCATTGTTTTTACGAGCCGACGAGCATGTTCGGCAGCGCACAATCACAGAGTACTTACAAGCAGACACAGTGCGTAGACAAAAAAGGGAGAACGGATGCATTTTGGCCACAGTTACCAGGTAGTCGGCCTGGCAAATTCCCACATATCCCTCAACTCCTTCATGCCATTAAATGCTGTTAGTTTTTTCCACGCCATGCAAGTTTTGTTATTCATGCCACAGTGCAAGTGTTTTTGTTCATGTTTACAGTTTGTAGCCTTTGTATTAGTCATTTGTTTTTTTATTAGTCAATCAATCAATGTTTACTTATATAGCCCTAAATCACTAATGTCTCAAAGGGCTGCACAAACCACAACACAAACCACTACGACATCCTCGGTAGGCCCACATAAGGGCAAGGAAAACTCACACCCAGTGGGACGTCGGTGACAATGATGACTATGAGAACCTTGGAGAGGACGAAAGCAATTGATGTCGAGCGGGTCTAACATGATACTGTGAAAGTTCAAGTCAAGTTTGTTCTCCGCCATTGTGCGCGCCCTCTGTTTGCCTTTTGTTTTGTTTAGTTGGGACTGCAATACTAATGAATCTTGGTACTATACCGCCTCTAAAATGTATTGGTCCCCAACCCACTGTAGTCATCACGTCCTGTCATTGTTTTTACGAGCCGACGAGCATGTTCGGCAGCGCACAATCCCAGAGTACTTACAAGCAGACACAGTGTGTAGACAAAAAAGGGAGAACGGATGCATTTTGGCCACAGTTACCAGGCAGTCAGCCTGGCAACTTCCCACATATCCCTCAACTCCTTCATGCCATACCATGCTTTTCGTTTTGTCCACGCCATGTAAGTTTTGTTATTCATGCCACAGTGCAAGTGTTTTTGTTCATGTTTACAGTTTGTAGCCTTTGTACTCGTCCTTTGTTTTTTCAGTAGTCAATCAATCAATGTTTACTTATATAGCCCTAAATCACTAGTGTCTCAAAGGGCTGCACAAACCACAACACAAACCACTAAAACATCCTCGGTAGGCCCACATAAGGGCAAGGAAAACTCACACCCAGTGGGACGTCGGTGACAATGATGACTATGAGAACCTTGGAGAGGACGAAAGCAATGGATGTCGAGCGGGTCTAACATGATGCTGTGAAAGTTCAAGTCAAGTTTGTTCTCCGCCATTGTGCGCGCCCTTTGTTTGCCTTTTGTTTTGTTTAGTTGGGACTGCAATACTAATGAATCTTGGTACTATACCGCCTCTAAAACGTATCGGTCCCCAACCCGCTGTCGTCATCACGTCCTGTCATTGTTTTTACGAGCCGACGAGCATGTTCGGCAGCGCACAATCACAGAGTACTTACAAGCAGACACAGTGTGTGGACAAAAAAGGGAGAACAGATGCATTTTGGCCACAGTTACCAGGTAATCGGCCTGGCAAATTCCCACATATCCCTCAACTCCTTCATGCCATTAAATGCTGTTAGTTTTGTCCATGCCACGCAAGTTTTTTTTATTCATGCCACAGTGCAAGTGTTTTTGTTCATGTTTACAGTTTGTAGCCTTTATACTAGTCCTTTGTTTTTTCATTAGTCAAGTTTGTTCTCCGCCATTGTGTGCGCCCTTTTGTTTAGTGTACTAGATTATTAAATAAAAATCTACTCACATTCACGTCTCGCTCGTGCCAACTATCCTTTTCGACGAGGAAACAACCCACGTCCAAGTCCAAGTTGGACATATGCATCAAGTGTTAGTTCAAGGCTAAGACAAAATATCGAGATATATATCGTGTAACGTGACATGGCATAAAGATATTGAGATATTAATAAAAGGCTATATCGCCCAGCCCTAGATAAGTCCTTTATTTAATGACAGCAAAATGAGTCTATATGTGATTTTTAAATATATTTTTAAATATATATAAATGATAAAGGTGAAGTTAATGACAGCAAAATGAGTGCTTTAAGACATGGCTAGCCTTATTTTTGTCTCCATGGCGACAGATAAAGTAAGTTTCTTACAAGTAACATTATCACTGCAGGACGAGGAATAACTAAACATTGGGGCGGCATAGCTAGGTTGGTAGAGTGACCGTGCCAGCAACTTGAGGGTTGCAGGTTCGATTCCCGCTTGTGCCATCCTAGTTACTGCCGTTGTGTCCTTGGGCAAGACACTTTACCCACCTGCTCCCAGTGCCACCCACACTGGTTTAAATGTAACTTAGATATTGGGTGTCACTATGTAAAGCGCTTTGAGTCACTTGAGAAAAGCGCTATATAAATATAATTCACTTCACTTCCACTAAACATGCTTCACTACACACCGTAGCTCACCGACCTCACAATGTAAACAAATGCCATTGGTGGATCTACACCTGTAATGATACCAAGTATAGGAGCGTATTTTGTCGATACTACTATGATTACATCAACATTTTTTAATATCACATATTTTTTTTATTTTTATTTTTAATTTATAGTATGTTTATAAACTCAGGAAATATGTCCCTGGACACATGAGGACTTTGAATATGACCAATGTATGATTTTGTAACTACTTGGTATCAGATTGATACCTAAATTTTGTGGTATCATCCAAAATTAAAGTAAAGCATCCAAAAAACAAAAAAAAATGACTATTACATTTTAACAGAAGTGTAAATATAACATGTTAAAAAAGAAAGTAGGCAGACATTAACAGTAAATGAACAAATAGATTAATAATCATTTTTTACAGCTTGTCCCTCGTAAATTAGACCCGCTCGACATCCATTGCTTTCCTCCTCTTCAAGGTTCTCATAGTCATCATTGTCACCGACGTCCCACTGGGTGTGAGTTTTCCTTGCCCTTATGTGGGCCTACCGAGGATGTCGTAGTGGTTTGTGCAGCCCTTTGAGACACTAGTGATTTAGGGCTATATAAGTAAACATTGATTGATTGATTGATTGAGGCTGATTTCAATACCGGTAATTTGAAATCGCATAAAGGGAAGAAGATTAAGAGCTATTCAGTAGGATTTAAGGTGCACACTAAAAATTTTACTGCATGCCTTTGGTAAGTGGCGGAGTGAAAAGAGGTTTTAAAATAATTAGCGCATGCTTACTTTTACCGCATGCATGCCTTTGATAAGCGCAGGAGTGAGAAGAGGTTTTAAATTAATCAGCGCCCCGGCGGCAATTCAAGGAAATATGGTATGTTTAATGTACCCTAAGATTTTTTGTTAAAATAAAGCCAATAATGCAATTTTAGCGGGTCTCTTTATTTGGAAAAGTATCAAAATACATTTCGGTACCGCTACCAAAATATTGGTATCGGGACAAAATACACTAATATATATATTAGGGATGTAACGGTACGTGTATTTGTATTGAACCATTTCGGTACGGGGGTTTCGGTTCGCCACGCGGGCGTACTGAACGAGTTTAGAAGCATAAGTCTTCACAAGCTGCTCTGCTTTCTGCCTCTGTGGCTCTGTCTCAGAAGCAAGCATTGTCCCGCCCACACAACCATCTGATTGGTTACATACAAAGCCAATCAGCAGTGCGTATACAGACTTCAGAACGATGTGGTCAATGCTTTAGCGTCGAGTAGAGATATTCGTTTAGCAGGGGAGCAGCGCACTCTACCCAAATTATACTAAACACTTCCCAGTCACAACCATTACAAACGTCACTATGAGCCCGTTGACCTTTTAGAAACTTAAACTGCAGCTCAGCTAGCTCACAGAATAGGCTTGAGGTGAGGGCTAATTAGCTTTTAGCGTAACGTTAGCTCATTTTGCTGTGTGTGTGTGTGTGTGTGTGTGTGCCTGCATGTGCGTGTTTTCGGGGCAGCAAAGCCCTGTCTGTCTGTTATTTCGTTGAACTCCATGGTGTTCAGGGATGAATAGTCTCTCCTATTGCAATTGTACTATTTTTTCAGCTATAGTTACATTAATCATTAGTAATGTAGCAGCCTATGTTGCGATCCGCTACTAGGATCACCACATATGGTTTATACTTCCAGTTGTTGTATCACTGTTCTACACTCTTACTTCCTGTTTAGTCAGTCACCATGGTTCCTCATTGATCCCACCTGCTAATCACGGTTTCTGCACACCTGTCACTTTTTGATTACTCACCTATTTAAGCCCGTCCCTTTTCGTTATTCTTTCTGGGACTCTAATTTGCCTTCGAGCAACATTTCCGACTGTCTACTACCCATATGTATTTTCTCGCTAGCTCTTACGCTAAGCCACTCGATATTCCAGCTTTCATGCTGAATATTTTTTTGTTTACTCTTTTGTGTGCTTCGTGCCAAGTATAGTTTTTGTATTTTCTATTCCTAGCTTTCATGCTAGCGCCCTTGGTTTATTTTTGTCTGTTAGCTCCAGTGTTTTTGTTCATAGTCTGTTTTTGGTGAGGTTAATAAATCGTTTAAACTTACCGTTGCTGTGTTCATGCCGACGCATCCACGAAGGGACCAATTTGGCATCACTATGCCAACCAGTCGTAACAGCCTAGTTTTGAATAGCAGGGTCCCTGCTATCACATGTTGATGAAAATACAACATTTACATAATAAAAGTCAACTACAGGCCTCCCAAATGCTGTAATAAATTAAGAATGATGAGTTGACATTAAACAGTTTCAATTGAAACTGTTTAATGTTGCACTTTTTATATGTAGATGAAAGGTTTTTTCATTTTATTTAATCAAAGCAACAATTTGAGGCAGTTTGATGTGGATTAACGTGGGCAGAATTATTATAGTGTTCCAATGTTAAAAGGATAAAGCCATTGTTTACAAATTTGGTAAATAAATAACCAAAACATTTATATTTTCTTGTTTTCTTACTGTACCGAAAACGAACCGAACCGTGACCTCTAAACCGAGGTACGTACCGAACCGAAATTTTTGTGTACCGTTACACCCCTAATATATATATAGATATATTAGTATTATTGCCATGACCCATCATGACTGTTTTTTCCCTGTGTTTCGTGTTGCTTCCTGTCCATTATTTTGATTTGTCTCCCTGTTTTTGGTCCGTCTTGCTGTGCCTTCCACCTCTGGCTCTGAGCGCTTGTATCCACACCTGCTTTTGATTAGTGATCAGGGGACGCACCTGCTTTTGGTCTCTAATCAAGAGGGTGTATCTGCCAATCTTGCTTTCTCTTCCGGTTTGTCGTCTAATGATTGCGTTGTGTCCTTTTGTGTTTTTGCCTGAAGCAAAGGTGGTAATACTTTATTGCCACCTTTGGGGAAGCATGTCTTAAAGCACGACTTCCGCGTTTAAAACTTTAACTTTATCGTTAGTAGAACAGCAATTTTACTGGTTAATAAAAAGGGTTCTTTATTTACCAGTAGAATTGCCATTCCGTTTTTCGCCATTATTTCTCAACTATTTCTGCTTGTATGTAAATAAATAAATGATAAATGGGTTGTACTTGTATAGCGCTTTTCTACCTTCAAGGTACTCAAAGCGCTTTGACACTACTTCCACGTTTACCCATTCACACACACATTCACACACTGATGGAGGGAGCTGCCATGCAAGACGCTAACCAGCACCCATCAGGAGCAAGGGTGAAGTGTCTTGCTCAGGACACAACGGACGTGACGAGGTTGGTACTAGGTGGGAATTGAACCAGGGACGCTCGGGTTGCGCACGGCCACTCTCCCACTGCGCCACGCCGTCCCTGTACACTCAACATGCGCCTCGTCACGGCAGCATGAGATAAAAAAAAGTTACCGGTATTTTTCAAAGGCAATATAATACCTCTGCGATGAGGTGGTGACTTGTCCAGGGTGCACACTGCCTTCCGCCCATGTGCAACTTGGATAAGGTGGAGCACCCCACGCAACACCTTTTTTTTCCATTCTTTGGTACCACACTACTTTATTAGTACCATCCATCCATCCAGCTTCTTCCGCTTATCCGAGGTCGGATCGCGGGGGCAACAGCCTAAGCAGGGAAACCCAGACTTCCCTCTCCCCAGCCACTTCGTCTAGCTCTTCCCGGGGGATCCCGAGGCGTTCCCAGGCCAGCCGGGAGACATAGTCTTCCCAACGTGTCCTGGGTCTTCGCCGTGGCCTCCTACCGGTTGGACGTGCCCTAAACACCTCCCTAGGGAGGCGTTTGGGTGGGAAACTCATTTCTGCCCCTTGTACCCGTGATCTTATCCTTTCGGTCATGACCCAAAGCTCATGACTATAGGTGAGGATGGGAACGTAGATCGACCGGTAAATTGAGAGCTTTGCCTTCCGGCTCAGCTCCTTCTTCACCACAACAGATTGGTACAACGTCCGCATTACTGAAGACGCCGCACCAATCCGCCTGTCGATCTCATGGTACTTTATTAGTACCATGCAACAATACCCTCTGTCATGTCTTGTGATGATGTTTTGTTTAGTTCTGTTCTGTTACTTCAAGACTCCATTAGTTTCACTTGTCTCACGTGTTAGAGTTGCGCACCTGTTTTTAATCCCAGAGACTATTTAAGCCTGTCATTTTCTGTTGGTCGTTCTGGCGTCATCACTCTGTTCATGCTCACTCCCAGTCTGCTTCATGCCGTGTTTCCTGCAGTCTTTCATCAAATGTCATAGTTCATGCTGCCCTGTTTGCGTCACACCTTTGCCAAATAAGTTTTTGTTCCATTCACTAGTCCGTACTAAGTTATAGCCTTAGCTTCCGATGAGATCAGCACCTTGTTCCGTCTGTTTGTTTTCCGTTCGGTACCTGTTTGTGTTCGGTTGCGATAAAATTATGTCGTTACCTGCAAGTCCTATCTGGAGTCATCCTTTTGCTTCCTGGGAGAACAACCCCCGCATCACCATGTGACCCGGTCGTGACACACTCAGAGTACGATATAACACGGTCACTGGGGTGCATAAAATCCAGATCGCGTTATTTCCATGAATATAAGAAAAAAATATATATATTTTTTTCTTTTCAAAATATTACAATAAAATGATTCGAATGTATATGGTACAAATGTGGGGTTTTTTGCAGACTTACCAGGGTCTCCACATTTGTTACCCCCTCCGAGGTTTCTCATTGTACCCCGTTGGGTTGAGTTTTTTCTTGCCCTGATGTGGGATTTGAGCCGAGGATGTCGTTGTGGCTTGTGCAGCCCTTTGAGACATATGTGATTAAGGGCTATATAAGTAAACTTTGATTTGATTGATTGATTGATTGATACCAAAGCATAGTGATTTAAGTTTGTGAGTTCCAGTCTCGGTGACAGTGGACAGTAGTAGCGTTGGGACTGCATATTCCAGTCTCCTGGCAGTCGTACGAATGCATTTTTTTTCTAAGCGGACACACGTCAATGATTCGATTCAGCAACGACAACAAAAAAATTCAGTTTTTTTCTTGATGTAGACAGACCAAAGAAGGAAAGCCAAACACGTACGGCCTCTTGAAAGTAAACAAACATTTGTCGCATTTCTTTACGTCACTGTTGACAATTACAATGATCAATCAATCAAAGTGTTGTCACACGGCGGTGAGGGATGTCTTGTCTTGGTTTTTTTCTGTCTTGTGATTTGCATGTTTTATTTTGAAAAGCAACTCCTCTTGTTTCAGATCACGGGCCCTTCCTCTTGTGTCACCAGTCTGACACTCATCCCTGACCCTTGATTGCTTCCACCTGCTTCCCATTACCCTCATGTTCCATATAAGCCCATGCCTCCCCTTGTTCTGTGTCATATCGTCTCAAGCTTTTGTGTCTGCCCAGCGTCCATGTTCATGTCCATGCCTTGTCTCCTCCCACGTCTACTTCCGTGGATCCGGAATTCCCACGCTGTAATTTTGAGTTTAACTTTTTCTCCTACTCAGAGAGACTTTTGTAATCTATAATTTGTTCGACCGAAGTGGAGAGTTATGATTTTTTCCTAATAATCTTTCCTTCCTCAAAGTTTTTGAGTGATTTTTTTTGTTAACCTTTATTGCAGTGGTCCCCAACCTTTTTGTATCCGCGGACCGGTCAACACTTAATAATTTGTCCCGCGGCCCGGGGGTGGGGGTTGGGGGGTTTGGGGTGTCCTTTTTTTTTTTTTTTTTTTTCTTTGTCATGAAAAAGGGAGGTTTTTGTGGTCCGTGCACTAATTGTAAGTGTATATTTTGTTTTTTATGTTGATTTAATAAAGAAATAAAAATATATATATTTTTATTTATTTATTTATTTTTTTAATAAAAATTAAGAAAAAAATCTTCTGCTGCCCGGTACCAATCGGGCCGGCCCGGTGGTTGGGGACCACTGCTTTATTGGACCAAGGTTAGAGTAGAAATGTTTATAGTCATTGTTTTCTTCCTCCTGTTGGAGCATTTTTTGTTAAGTTTTCATAGCAGAAACGACACTATTTATAGTTTGTCTTTATTTTGGTATTTTCAATTGATCCCCTTTTTTGGAACTTTGTTTCGCTGACCGTTTTTGTTACTTTTATATTTTGTATTACTCTGGCTCTGGACGTTTAAGAGTTTTCAAAATAAAAACTTTACTAAGAACCTCATCTCTGCATCTGAGTCCACTCCTTAGTCCAAGCCTGACAAGTGTATTTATATACCTCTTAATCACAAGTGTCCCATAGGGCTGCACAAGCCACAACGACATCAGATTCCACATCAGGGCAAGAAAAAAACTCAACCCAATGGGATACAATGAGAAACCTTGAACGGGGGACCGGTGCAATGGACGTCGAGTTGATCTAGGTAATAGTGTGAGATTCCAGTCCATAATGGGGCCGGCAGGAGATCATCTTGAGTGGAGACAAGTCAGCAGCTCCGAGACGTCCCCAACTGATGCACATATGAACCTAATAACCTCTCCATGCAGGAGAGGGAGGCAGAGCAGAAAAGAGACGGCAGATCAACTGGTCTAGATGGGGGGTCTATTTAAAGGCTAGCGTATACAAATTAATTTCAATATAGGACTTAAATGCTTCTACTGAGGTAACATCTCTAACTGTTACCGGGAGGGAGTTCTAGAGTACTGGAGCCCGAATAGAAAACGCTCTATATAAACCCGTAGACTTGTTTTGATGATAATGACGATGAGGTGAATGGCAGACGTCACAGAAGGGGGTGGCCACTATCCCCCTTGAGGTCGATACAGCTAAAAATCACATTTTATTTCATACAATCTATTAACCAAGTTTTAGACCGAGGCTCGGAATTGGATTAAATCCAAGGCCTAAAATGTAGATCAGTACATCCCTAGTAACAAGTATTTCATTTTGGGGGGGGGATTATGTCCCCCTAGGGCAGTGGTTCTCAAAAAATTGTATGAACCATGTTAGGAAATACATGTAAATAGAAAACACAAACGATGTATTGATACTTTATTAAAAACATAACATTGGGAGAATGCTAGCAGTCAAAAGAGCCACACATAAACTAGAGGAAATTACAATAGAAAAATACAATGGAAAAACAAAGAGTTTAATTATGATCAGCAAAAACCTTGATAAGAAGCGGTGTCTTTAACCTTTTTTAGAAGAAAAAATGAACAATTATAGTAGTTGTATTATACTATAATATAATAATATATATATATAATATACTGTATATATAATATGTCAGTGGATCTCAAATGGGGGTACGCGTACCCCTGGGGGTACTTGAAGGTATGCCAAGGGGTACTTGAGATTCTTTAAAAAATATTTAAAAAATAGCAACATTTCAAAAATCATTTATAAAAATATTTATTGAATAGTACTTCAACAAAATATGAATATAAGTTCATAAACAGTGAAAAGAAAAGCAACAATGCAATATTCAGTGTTGACAGCAAGATTTTTTGTGGACATGTTCCATAAATATTGATGTTAAAGATTTTTTTTTTTTTTGTGAAGAAATGTTTAGAATTAAGTTCATGAATCCAGATGGATCTCTATTACAATCCCCAAAGAGGGCACTTTAAGTTGATGATTACTTCTATGTGTGGACATCTTTATTTATAATTGAATCACTTGTTTATTTTTCAACAAGATTTTATTTATTTATATATATATTTTTTCCAAATAGTTCAAGAAAGACCACAACAAATGAGGAATATTTTGCACAATTTAATAAATCAGAAACTGATGACATAGTGCTGTATTTTACTTCTTTATCTCTTTTTTTTTCAAACAAAAATGCTTTGCTCTGATTAGGGGGTACTTGAATCAAAAAAAAATTCACAGTGGGTACATCACTGAAAAAAGGTTGAGAACCACTCCCCTAGGGGGAGCATGAAGGAAAATAAGTGAGAACCACAGTTTTTTCGGAAAGAAAGTGTCAAACATGGACTTTTTCCACGTCGAGGATGATTGACACGAGCCAGGCGAAAGTGAGTACATTTTGATTTATTTAAACACTGTAATACAAAAACAGGAAAACAAAGGGCGCGCACAAGGGCGGATAACAAACTACACTATACGCAAAACAAAAGCAGCACAATGGCATGACTGTATACAAACAAACAAAAAACACTAACTGTGGCACAAAACAAAACGAAAACTTGCACTGAGGTATAAATACAAAAAACGTATGTAGCGTGGTCAAAACAACAAACAGCGTGGCAAGGCATGAAGGTCGGCAAGGTAAGGTAGGTAGGATAGTAGTTGCCAGGACGAGGACAGAAAATGAATGGCTTAAATAATGACTATGAGGATGATTAGTAACAGGTGTGAGGGCTGAGGACATGGGCTTGATTTGAGGGCAAGGTGAAAATCAATGGGTTGGCATGCAGACAAGTGCAAAAACAGAACCGAATGTCCAAAAAACAAAACATAACATGACCAAATGTGACAAAAATAAAACATAATCCACAGGCGTGACAGAAAGGAAGGTGTCCGTTCAAGGGCTTGAGGTGGCAGAAGTTAAATTGAATATGTAATGCATTGTGACGCACACAAATATAGCTATCACAAGCGCGGCATCAGGTTTAACACACATGCGCTTCATCCCTTTCAAGCCCATCAGCAAATTGTGATTTAACAAGTACTGATGAGCGTTATCAGCCCGGTGCCCGCATTGTGCCGTTAGGCTTTGGCAGAAGGGCCTGACGTTGGTGCTGATTATCACTGCCGGGTTAATGTCGACTGATAAGGCCGTACGTGTAATTAAGCTGTTTCCGCCGTGTTTTATCAGCAGTTAGGTGATGCCGGAGTACCGGCAGAGACGGAGCTATTGGTCGATCTCTTCCTCGCTATCTTCTAGTCTAATCAGCGCTGTAATGTCGGGAGATCTTTCACCTTCCGCACTGTCCTCCTTTCTTCCTCCTCTACATGTCTCACAAGGCAGATAAATGAGCTTCCTCTCTTACCCAGAAGCTCCTTTCTCTTTGTGTCTCTTCTTCCATTTTGAGCGCCCCCATCGGGGCCCCTAAGATCCCTCCTGGCCAAACTGTGAACCCTCTGTTGAGAATAGGGGCGACGCAAGGGGCGGCCGGATCGACGACGGGGGAAAATGAGGTGTCGTCTCCCCCGTAGCCCTGCGGGCGGGTTTGCCCACGATGACGCCATGCTGCTCTCCGAGGAGGCTGCAGTTCGCAGCGGGTGCATTGGAAGGAGCCCGAAGGGGGGCTTAGGAGGAGAGGGGAGGCGGGGCAGTGCTTTTGGAGATGTTGTGTGCATGCAGATAGGGCGGACACGGTGTAAGTATTGCTCGGCGGAGCTATAGATTACAGTCCGTCCGCTGCCACTGCCAGTGCTGATGAGCTCCATGCAGGCATCATCCCGTATCGATTAGTCCGCGCAATGCAAACACACGCAGGAAGGTGGCTGGTGAGACGGTCAGCGCCCGGGGCTGCAGGTCATTTAGCTGTCACCTCAAAGTGATGGCTCTGCCCAGCTCCCCAGATCAATTTTAGGCCTGTAGCACCTCGACGAGATGAGACACACGCAGCAGGAGTCGGCATGAAAAAGAATATGGAAGTGGAGTTGACCCTAAATTCTCGAATCCATACAACCAAATTCAAGTTTCACAAAAATTATGAAAAGGCGGAACAAAAACAGCACTGTTTTTTTTTGGTAAACATTTTATCGATCTGTGATTTGCCATTAGGAGGATGTCGCTTGTTATGCTAAATTATGTAGAATCAATGTGTCTCTGAATTTGCATTTGGAAAAAAAAAAAATCCATATTACTCAGCAATAGTGCAGCTTCTACAAGAACACAGCCCGGAAAATACACCTTCCCACCCCCTCCAAACAAGTAAACCTCTTAGCATTTTAAATGCAGTCCTTTTTTTCGATTATTCATAACATCTTGTCTCTATCACGGCATCTGTAAAAACTTAACATCCTAAAATTAATGAGCCATATCCATCCCATTCCATTTATCTGTTTAGTGGTGTTTTGGGTCCTCCTTTAGGGCATTATACACGCTCCTCTGTTCATATTTATAACCCAGGCTTTTTATTAGTGGCGTAGCAGGGAGCTAACAGTTGGGAGGCAGCCTGCGCTTTGATGGCGATTTCAGGCAGGCGAAGGAAGGGAGGGAGGCGGCGACGGGGGGGGTGGGTTAGCATCAGCTGCCACGCCGAGGGCCCCGTGGAAGAGGGGAGGTGAGGGTGAGGCTGTCTGTCTGTCTGCCGTTGTCACACATGCCGCATTTGAAACCCGAGGTGTGCACGTCTTACATGTGCCTGTGGGTCATTTTTAACAGCCTTCGAAGGATTTTGCAAAATGTATTATTAACGAATTGTCGCCTAAATGAAGTAAAAGGGGCTCGTAAAGGAGATTAAACACTATAAGCCATGCAATAAAAAAAAAAAGGCTTGAGAAAATATGCTACTTAACATCACTCAACTGCTCCCCCATTAATGAATATACTTAAAACTAGAGCAATGTTTATTTTCTTTTCAGCCAACACTTGCATTCTGTGATTTTTTTTTTTTTTTTTTTGTTCCATCTCTCAAGGGTGTGAGTCTGTGTTGCCAAGTGATGCACAGCTGCAGACGCTCAGGATAATGAACCTGCTCCACCCATTCAGTGGAGTTGCAGACGAGTCACAAAGCAGTGACACGGTGTTACACATAAATAGGACAAACAAACACATGTTTCCTGTCCGTGGTGAAAGAGAAAGGAAGGCACTTCTGTCAGAGCTCTCACAAATCACGTCTCTAAAGGAATATTGTGTTTAATCTCCGTATAATCTCACTCTTTTGACAAATGTGTCATTTTTTTTTTTGGAAAACTTGACAAAGTGGACATTTCGGGGGAAAAAACAGCATCATTGTTTCCATTCAAAGCTTTAACAAATGCGCTGATTGACGTGTGTTCCACTGTTGTTGCAGTTATTTTTCAATCAATCAATCAATCAATGTTTATTTATATAGCCCTAAATCACAAATGTCTCAAAGAACTGTACAAACCATTACGACTACGACATCCTCGGAAGAACCCACAAAAGGGCAAGGAAAACTCACACCCAGTGGGCAGGGAGAATTCACATCCAGTGAGACGCCAGTGACAATACTGACTATGAGAAACCTTGGAGAGGACCTCAGAAGAGGGCAACCCCCGCCCTCTAGGGGACGGAAAGCAATGGATGTCGAGCGGGTCTAACATGATACTGTGAAAGTTCAATCCTTAGTCGCTCCAACACAGCCCCTAGAATTAAGTTCAAAGCTGATCCAAGACAACCGGCCGAAAACGCATAATAAAGAAGGAAAAAAACATAAGTCGCACTGAAGTATAAGTCCTATTTTTTGGGGAAATGTATTTGATAAAACCCAACACAGTATTTTTCAGAGTATAAGTCGCTCCGGAGTATAAGCCGCACCGACCGAAAATGCATAATAAAGAAGGAAAAAAACATATATAAGTCGCACTGGAGTATAACTCGCATTTTTGGGGGAAATTTATTTGATAAAACCCAACACGGTATTTTTCGGAGTATAAGTCTTACCGGCCGAAAATGCATAATAAAGAAGGAAAAAAAAAACATATATAAGTCGCACTGGAGTATAAGTCGCATTTTTTGGGGAAATGTATTTGATCAAACCCAACACAGTATTTTCCGGAGTATAAGTCGCACCTACCAAAAATGCATAACAAAGAAGGAAAAAAACATATATAAGTCGCACTGGAGTATAAGACACATTTTTTGGGGGAAATTTATTTGATAAAACCCAACACAGTATTTTTCGGAGTATAAGTTGCTCCGGAGTATAAGTCGCACCGGCCGAAAATGCATAACAAAGAAGGAAAAAAAAACATATATAAGTCGCACTGGAGTATAAGTCGCATTTTTGGGGGAAATTTATTTGATAAAACCCGACACAGTATTTTTCAGAGTATAAGTCGCTCCGGAGTATAAGTCGCACCGGCCAAAAATGCATAATAAAGAAGGAAAAAAACATTTATAAGTCGCACTGAAGTATAAGCTGCATTTTTTGGGGGAAATTTATTTGATAAAACCCAACACGGTATTTTTCGGAGTATAAGTCGCTCCGGAGTATAAGTCTTACCGGCCGAAAATGCATAATAAAGAAGGAAAAAAAAAAACATATATAAGTCGCACTGGAGTATAAGTCGCATTTTTTGGGGAAATGTATTTGATCAAACCCAACACAGTATTTTCCGGAGTATAAGTCGCACCTACCAAAAATGCATAACAAAGAAGGAAAAAAACATATATAAGTCGCACTGGAGTATAAGTCGCATTTTTTGGGGAAATGTATTTGATAAAACCCAACACAGTATTTTTCGGAGTATAAGTCGCTCCAGAGTATAAGCCGCACCGACCGAAAATGCATGATAAAGAAGGAAAAAAACATCTATAAGTCGCACCGGAGTATAAGTCGCATTTTTGGGGGAAATGTATTTGATAAAACCCAACACAGTATTTTTCAGAGTATAAGTCGCTCCGGAGTATAAGTCGCTCCGGAGTATAAGTCGCACCGGCCGAAAATACATAATAAAGAAGGAAAAAAAAAACATATATAAGTCGCATTTTTTGGGGAAATTTATTTAACAAAACCCAACACGGTATTTTTCGGAGTATAAGTCGCTCCTGAGTATAAGTCGCACCCCCGGCCAAACTATGAAAAAAACTTTGACTTATAGTCCGAAAAATACGGTACATGTCCTTTAAAACTGACTTTGAAACAAGTTTGCAAAATAATTATTTTTGTAAATTGAGACAACGTTGATGTCTAACGTTGGATCCACGTTGTCGGTTGAAAAATTACCGAATTTCAATCGCCAAGTCAACATCACAACTTGACATTGAATAAACGCTGTCAAAAATTCAATTGTCAAATCAACGTCAGAACCCAAACGTTGTGAAAAAGCATGTTTTTCCCACGTTAGGTTTGAGTTGTTCAACGTCAGGACCTAATTCAGCAAGTTCTTAACGTTGTTTTAGTGTCTTGTGCCTTAAGGTTTTCAGAAAATATGAACGTTGTATACATAGAGCCTAATTCATCAAGTAATGACTAAAATAATAAAAGTTAAGTGATAATGAAGAAAAACACCAATAAGTCTTTAAATGTATAGATAACGTTTATTTAGCCTTCTTTGCAAAAAAAATAAAAATTACGCTGAGTTATAGCCTTCCCAAACTCCCTGACTTGTGGGAAAAACTGTTCTACCGAGCATAATGAATACTCGTGATTTCGGTATCGGTGAAAGTAATCATGATTATGGTTTTGGCTACAATCGTGCAGCCCTTGGTATGCTATCTTCCTTATGGCGATACTAAGGATGGAACGATAACTGCTGTGAAATTCCTGACGGTTAGTATTACCCTTCATAAATTGGATTATCGCAAAACCGAGATTGATAACTGCACTTTGATAGATTCATGGACTGACTGGCGCCAGCTCGCATTGAACCTTCCGGCGGTGCTCTCTTAAAACGGAGTGATCGTTCTATACTCAGAAGAAACATCTGTAATAATAAATAAAATACTTCTTACCATTAATGCGACTTCTTGAACAGGTGTGTGTATTCTAGTTCCTTCAAAATAGCCACCCTTTGCTCTGATTAATGCTTTGCACACTCTTGGCATTCTCCCGATGATCTTCAAGCACACCCGTGAGGTGAAAACCATTGCAGGTGACTACCTCTCGAAGCTCATCGAGAGAATGCCAAGGGTGTGCGAAAAAGTAATCAGAGCAAAGTGTGGCTATTTTAAAACAAATTTAATACAAAACATATTTTCAGTTATTTTACATTTTTTTTGTTTAGTACATAACTCCACATGTGTTCATTCATAGTTTTGATGCCTGCAGTGATAATCTACAATGTAAATAGTCATGAAAATAAAGAAAACCCTTTATATATATATATATATATATATATATATATATACGACTTGTCCAGGGTGTACCCCGTCTTCCGCCCGATTGTAGCTGAGATAGGCGCCAGCGCTCCCCGCGACCCCAAAAGGGAATAAGCGGTAGGAAATGGATGGATGTATGTATATATAAATATATATATATATATATATATATATATATATATATATATATATATATATATATATATATTAATATATATTAATATATTTTTGAGTTCGGTACCTTTGTTCAGAGGTCACGGTTCGGTTAATTTTCGGTACAGTAAGAAAACAACAAAATGTAAATTTTTGGGTTATTTATTTACCAAATTTGCAAAATCTTCCACCAAAAATGTGAAGTAATCGGAACCTTGGATAGGTCAATAATTCATAATAACATTGATTTTGATTCAATATTATGTTTTGAGCGATGACAGTTTCCATCCATCCATCCATTTCTACCGCTTATTCCCTTTCGGGGTCGCAGGCGCCAGTTTGAAACAAAAAAAAAAACAGCTTTATTTTATTAGTATACATTGCAATTTTTTATAAATGACATTTACCCTTTAAGCTTTTTTATTTCACTTTTAATTATATTTGTCTTTATTTGAATAGTATTTTTAGAATGTGCCTTTAAAACATTAGCTGTGGGCCGCAAATGGCTTCCGGGGCACACTTTTGACACCCCTGCAATAGATAATAAAAAATAAAATCTGATAAATCCATGGATAAAAAGCAGAGCCTTGTGACGCATGCGCGTTTATCATAACTCTCTCGCTTTCTGTCTCTGCCCCTTCCTCACAAATGCTGCTGCGTGCACAATTTGTTTTGTTTTTAACCCCTTCTTAACCTTGAACGTACATTGAAAATACACGCAACCCTAACTCAAAATGAGGCATTTAAGAAACTCCACCCGGACAGCCCCGCAAAAGAGGAGGTATGATCAGTCTATCGTAGCCCGGTCGCTGCTAGCATGCCATGTGTTGTGCCTTGGTGTGCATTGTTTGCACAACGTGCGGTACGCTACTTAATATGTCCGTTTGGAAACTCGTTCGCTACACCTCCGAGCCGAACAAAAACCCCCGTACTGAAACGGTTCAATAGAAATACACGTACTGTTACGCATCTAATTTTTAACACTGTGATTACCAGCGGGATTATTAATTACTTATCCTGAGAGCCAGGTGCAATCATCAAAAGAGCTACGTCTGGCTCCAGAGCCGTACGTTCCCTGCCCCTGAGCTAGGGGGTTCAGTTATGCCTGTGCTGAACCAGCACTTGATACCATCGCCACCACAAAGCCACAGGCGCCACCTTTCATTCTGCGTTCAGCAGCTGGCTTGCCCCGGCTCATCCTGGCCCTCATGAAGGAATCATTCCAAAAGCCTTTAAGGAAAATGGAACTTGGCTTCGTGCAGAAAACCTATGGATGTGGGCATTCCAGATGGGGCGCTGCGCCCAGTCGACTCAAAAGGGAGCCTTGAGAATTCCTTTATCCTGGCCATTTCGCGGTACCGCTGGCTGTCGACGGCTCCACACAAGACTCTCGCACAAACACCGACACACTTCAGGGCACCAGATCAGCAAAGAGATTTGTTTATGCATGAGCGTAGGTGTTCGCACAAACACACGGGCGCTGAATAATTACAGTCGGGGCTGCATAATGAGGATTCTCATGCGCAGACATGCAGAGTAATGTGCGCACAAACGGCCAGCCGCCACCCACACTGCGCGGCAGTAGGTAGGTGGGTTGCTCTTTATTGTCATTGCAACAAGTACAACGGAATTTTTGTTTACTGCACAAACCCGTTCAAGATTAGACAAACAAACAGTGTACAGGGTTGCAGAACAGGAACGCTGATGGGTCGCCACGAGGCGCCCCGTAAAAGATGGGAAAAGGTAAAACGCTGGGGAAGAAGATGGTAAAAAATACATTCTGGAGTCTGGAGTGGGAAACAAACCTAAACATAAACACGTTACATTTAATCACAACAAACTCGCAACAAAGGGTCCTGGAAGGCGACTGCTGCTTTGAAGCGCTGCCATCTGACAATCACCCCGAGGGGAAAAAGCGGTGGTGAAGGCGTGGGGTGTGTGTGCGTGTATGCCCAATTGTCTTGGGGGTGATGATGTAATGTTTTTTAGACTGAGGCCGATATGCAAAAGTTCGACTCCAGGTGTCGTTGAGGAGGGAGGGAGGTCAAAAGCGTCCATCACCGAGGTGTCCTCGGGGGTGTTTTTCAGAACAGCCTGGTCCTGTTTCCACAGCGTCAAGGCCGTTCGAGGGAGTCAAATCGTAGATTAGGATGTTTGTTTTCCGCGAGTAGACAAAAACAATGACTTGTCTGTTCTATTCGTCTATGCTGGGTGCCCCCAAATTCAAATTCAGACGGACACGGGCAACTCGTCGCGGCAGTAGGTAGGTGGGTTGCTCTTTATTGTCATTGCAACAAGTACAACGGAATTTTTTTTTACCGCACAAACCCGTTCAAGATTAGACAAACAAACAGTGTACAGGGTTGCAGAACAAGAACGCTGATGGGTCGCCACGAGGCGCCCCGTAAAAGATGGGAAAAGGTAAAACGCTGGGGAAGAAGATGGTAAAAAATACATTCTGGAGTCTGGAGTGGGAAAAAAACCTAAACATAAACACGTTACATTTAATCACAACAAACTCGCAACAAAGGGGCGGGGAGGTTGGGGTCCTGGAAGGCGACTGCTGCTTTGAAGCGCTGCCATCTGACAATCACCCCGAGGGGAAAAAGCGGTGGTGAAGGCGTGGGGTGTGGGTGCGTGTATGCCCAATTGTCTTGGGTGCGATGATGTAATGTTTTTTAGACTGAGGCCGATCTGCAAAAGTTGGACTCCAGGTGTCGTTGAGGAGGGAGGGAGGTCAAAAGCGTCTATCATTGAGGTGTCCTCGGGGGTGTTTTTCAGAACAGCCGGGTCCTGTTTCCACAGCGTCAAGGCCGTTCGAGGGAGTCAAATCGTAGATTAGGATGTTTGTTTTCCGCGAGCAGACAAAAACAATGACTTGTCTGTTCTATTCGTCTATGCTGGGTGCCCCCAAATTCAAATTCAGACGGACACGGGCAACTCGTCGCGGCAGTAGGTAGGTGGGTTGCTCTTTATTGTCATTGCAACAAGTACAACGGAATTTTTGTTTACCGCACAAACCCGTTCAAGATTAGACAAACAAACAGTGTACAGGGTTGCAGAACAGGAACGCTGATGGGTCGCCACGAGGCGCCCCGTAAAAGATGGGAAAAGGTAAAACGCTGGGGAAGAAGATGGTAAAAAATACATTCTGGAGTCTGGAGTGGGAGAAAAACCTAAACATAAACACGTTACATTTAATCACAACAAACTTGCAACAAAGGGGCAGGGAGTTTGGGGTCCTGGAAGGCGACTGCTGCTTTGAAGCGCTGCCATCTGACAATCACCCCGAGGGGAAAAAGCGGTGGTGAAGGTGTGGGGTGTGTGTGCGTGTATGCCCAATTGTCTTGGGTGTGATGATGTAATGTTTTTTAGAATGAGGCCGATATGCAAAAGTTCGACTCCAGGTGTCGTAGAGGAGGGAGGGAGGTCAAAAGTGTCTATCATTGAGGTGTCCTCGGGGGTGTTTTTCAGAACAGCCGGGTCCTGTTTCCACAGCGTCAAGGCCGTTCGAGGGAGTCAAATCGTAGATTAGGATGTTTGTTTTCCGCGAGCAGACAAAAACAATGACTTGTCTGTTCTATTCGTCTATGCTGGGTGCTCCCAAATTCAAATTCAGACGGACATGGGCAACTCGTCGCGGCAGTAGGTAGGTGGGTTGCTCTTTATTGTCATTGCAACAAGTACAATGGAATTTTTGTTTACTGCACAAACCCGTTCAAGATTAGACAAACAAACAGTGTACAGGGTTGCAGAACAGGAACGCTGATGGGTCGCCACGAAGCACTCCGTAAAAGATGGGAAAAGGTAAAACGCTGGGGAAGAAGATGGTAAAAAATACATTCTGGAGTCTGGAGTGGGAAAAAAACCTAAACATAAACACGTTACATTTAATCACAACAAACTTGCAACAAAGGGGCGGGGAGTTTGGGGTCCGTGAAGGCGACTGCTGCTTTGAAGTGCTGCCATCCGACAATCACCCCAAGGGGAAAAAGCGGTGGTGAAGGCGTGGGGTGTGTGTGCATGTATGCCCAATAGTCTTGGGTGTGATGATGTAAATTTTTTTAGACTGAGGCCGATATGCAAAAGTTCGACTCCAGGTGTCGTTGAGGAGGGAGGGAGGTCAAAAGCGTCTATCATTGAGGTGTCCTCAGGGGTGTTTTTCAGAACAGCCGGGTCCTGTTTCCACAGCGTCAAGGCCGTTCGAGGGAGTCAAATCGTAGATTAGGATGTTTGTTTTCCTCGAGCAGACAAAAACAATGACTTGTCTGTTCTATTCGTCTATGCTGGGTGCCCCCAAATTCAAATTCAGACGGACACGGGAAACTCGTCGACGACTGCAAGATGCGGACGAAGGTGGGCGTCGCAATGGAGCGGAACAGGTGTGCGGAATGCAGAAAGCACCCGGTAATCGCGCATTTGGCGTCTGTTTTGGCGCTCATGCACGCCCCGCGGCGTGTGCGAGGCCCCGCCGACAGGATCCTCTTACACCAAATGTCACGCTTCCAAAGAGGATTCGCCGCTCCATTCCCCCTGCGGAGATAATGAAGTCGAGACCCGCCAAGGCTTTCTTGCCTTTTTCACCTTGTTCTCTTCCACTTATAGTCTCCTATTCCCCTTTCATGCTCGGACTATCTCACGCGGAAAAAGAAAAAAAAAACACCTCGGTTTGCAGTCCTCAGCGCTTTGCCGAAGAAATTCCCCCTTAAGTGGCTGGTTTAGGCGGATGATTAGTGCTCACCTTGGGAAAGGAGGCAACCACACTGAGATGGGGGTAAAACTGGCTGTTTGTGGAAAATCAATGAACATACAGAAGGGTGTGAGGAGGGTGCAGATATGAAACATTGATTCTCACCAATATATTTCCCTCGGAATAGGTGCAAAATTAGATACTTTTATAGGCACCGCCCAAATTCCATCTGTACGACCGGGTATTGATTCCCATGAAATCAAATGGCACCATATTCCGATGCTTTTGTTACGTGATGTCACATACACTTGGAGGTAGGGCTGGGCGATATGGCCTTTTTTTAAAAATCTCAATATTTTTTAGGCCATATCGCGATACACGATATATATTTCGATATTTTGCTTTAGCCTTGAATGAACACTTGATGCATGTAATCACAGCAGTGTCTACATTAAAACATTCTCCTTCATACTGCATTAATATATGCTCATTTTAAACTTTCATGCAGAGAAGGAAATCACAACCAAGCCAATTTAGCAAAACTGTATTGTTATTAAACAGTGGCACAAACATTCATGTCATTTCCAAAACAAGAAAGTGCAAGATTGTCAGACATTTTTAAAACAAGCTATGAGTGCACTTTTGTGCATGATGTCAGTAATATGACAACAATAGTTTAAAACAGATAAAATGCACTTTTGTGCATGATGTCACACAAGATATTTCAATAAATGTCAAACAAAAATGAGCCGCAAAATAGAAAATCAAATAGTGTATGTCCTTTGCAATTTGGTAGTTTACTGCGGACATTATTGTTGACAATTTATTTCATACGGTGTTGATCTGGAAATGTTTGCCTCGGCATTTTGATGGTGTTGCACGGAATGGAGATGTTGACATGCGGAGTAAGCACTCTTCATTCTCTCGCAGATGACTTTTCAAATGATGCTACATATTAGCAGTAATGCTACTTTTTATAGCAACGCTTTTGCTCTACACTTGACAAATTACGGTTGTCTATTCGACATATTCCCGCTTGAAGCCAAACCACCGCCAGACGACGGACCCCCTGCTGTTTTTCTTGGGAATTCAACCTTCCTTCATTTAATACCAGATTTGCACCTTCTTTCTCTCGTATTACCACTCGCACGGCTTCACTAGCATCACAGCTAATGTTACCCATGCCGCTACCTCTCTACTCAAATATTACGATATAGTCATTTTCTATATCGCTCAGAGACAAAAACGCGATATATCGCGTATATCGATATATCGCCTAGCCCTAACTCGAATATCACGATATAGTCATTGTCTATATCGCACAGAGACAAACCCGCGATATATCGCATATATCGATATATCGCCCAGCCGTACTTGCAAACCCGGCTTAGTACCCCTGGCTGCCGCCCGCGAATCAGACCTGCCCCTTTTTAGGCGCAAACTACGAACCGAAATGCAGAAGTTCGGTAATTGATTTTAATAAAGATTTAAACACAGATCTAAAGCTAGAATATGTTTGGTTGTTAAATTTTGTGCATACATTTAATATATTTTGTATATTACATATTTATTTTTTTCTATTAGATTTATTATTGAGGGAAGAGTGGATTGTGAGATGGACAGACAGATCGGTGCGGCGTATTCAGTAATGCGGACGCTGTATCGATCCGTTGTGGTGAAGAAGGAGCTGAGCCGGAAGGCAAAGCTCTCAATTTACCGGTCCATCTGCATTCCCATCCTAACCTATGGTCATGAGCTTTGGGTTATGACCGAAAGGATAAGATCACGGGTGAGTTTCCTCCGCCAGGTGGCGAGGCTCTCCCTTAGAGATAGGGTGAGAAGCTCTGCCATCCGGGAGGAACTCAAAGTAAAGCTGCTGCTCCTCCACATCGAGAGGAGCCAGGTGTGGTGGTTCGGGCATCTGGTCAGGATGCCACCCGAACGCCTCCCTAGGGAGGTGTTTCGGGCACGTCCGACCGGTAGGAGGCCACGGGGAAGACCCAGGACACGTTGGGAAGACTATGTCTCCCAACGCCTTGGGATCCCCCAAGAAGAGCTGGACGAAGTGGCTGAGGAGAGGGAAGTCTGGGCTTCCCTGCTTAGGCTGCTGCCCCCGCGACCCAACCTCGGATAAGCGGAAGAAAATGCATGGATGGATGGACATATTTATTATATATACATTTGGTAGTCTGTATTTGTATGTCTTAAATATCAGCTGTGTTGGTTCAGTGGTAGTTGTGATAGTCATGGTGATGAACTAGGGTTGTACGGTAGTATATTCCTGCGATACTAATGAATATTTTTTCAGGTACGATACCACCTCTGAAAAGTACCGGTCCGCCAACCTCCCAAACCCGCGTTTTCGTCAAGTCGTGTAATTGCCGGTTTACGAGCAGAGGAGCACGTTCGGCAGCGCACAATCACAGAGTACTTACAAACAGATAAGGTGTGTAGACAAAAAAGGGAGAATGGACGCATTTTGGCTAAAGAACTAAAACGTCCTGAAACGTCCTCCGGAAGAGGTGCTTTAAGACATGGCTAGCTAGCTAGACCCAGTCGGCAGTGTTTTAGCTACTTCTAAATCACTAATCCTCAACTCCAAGGCGACAAATAAAGTAGGTTTCTTACAAGTATCATCCCTGCAGGACGAGGGATGGATAAACATGCTTCACTACACACCGTAGCTCAGTGGTTCTCAACCTTTTTTCAGTGATGTACCCCCTGTGAACATTTTTTTTAATTCAAGTACCCCCTAATCAGAGCAAAGCATTTTTTGGTTGACAAAAAGAGATAAAGAAGTAAAATACAGCACTATGTCAACTGTTTTTGGTTTATTAAATTGTATAACAGTGCAAAATATTGCTCATTTGTAGTGGTCTTTCTTGAACTATTTGGGAAAAAAAGCTATAAAAATAACTAAAAACTTGTTGAAAAATAACAAGTGATTCAATTCTAAATAAAGATTTCTACACATAGAAGTAATAATCAACTTAAAGTGCCCTCCTTGGGGATTGTAATAGAGATCCATCTGGATTCATGAACTTAATTCTAAACATTTCTTCACAACTTGAGGGTTGCAGGTTCGATTCCCGCTTCCGCCATCCTAGTCCCTGCCGTTGTGTCCTTGGGCAAGACACTTTACCCACCTGCTCCCAGTGTCACCCACACTGGTTTAAATGTAACTTAGATATTGGGTTTGTAAAGCGCTTTGAGTCACTAGAGAAAAAGCGCTATATAAATATAATTCACTTCACTTCACATCTTCAACGTCAATATTTATGGAACATGTCCACAAAATAATCTAGCTGTCAACCCTGAATATTACATTGTTGCATTTCTTTTCACAGTTTATGAACTTACATTCATATTTTGTTGAAGCATTATTCAATACTTCATTTATAAAGGATTTTTGAATTGTTGCTATTTGTAGAATATTTAAAAAAAAATCTCACGTACCCCTTGGCATACCTTCAAGTACCCACAGGGGTACGCGTACCCCCATTTGAGATCCACTGACATATTATATATATTATTATATTATAGTATAATACAACTACTATAATTATTCTTTTTTTTTTCTAAAAAAGGTTAAAGACACCTTTTCTTATCACAAGCTTTTTGCTGATCATAATTTAAATATTTGTTTTTTCATTTCATTTTTCTATTGTAATTTACTCAATTTTATATATGGTTCTTCTGACTGCTAGCATTCTCCAAATGTTATGTTTTTATTAATGTATCAATACATTGTTTTTGTTTTCTATTTACATGTATTTCCTAATATGGTTCATGCAATTTTTTTTTGATGGCGTTAATCTTAGTTATTCCCCAGCGTGGACGCCTCAAGGGTGGCATTTTCCCTCAATCCTCAGTGCCACACCATGTTTTGTTTTTGTTATTGTCGGTAGTGCTGTGTGTGCGTGTGTGTTTTCTTCTATCTTTTTTTTTTTTTTTTTTGTGGAAAGCACTTTTTGTTGCCACTTTCCTACATATAAAAAGCGCTGTATACAAACCCCGTTTCCATGTGAGTTGGGAAATTGTGTTAGATGTAAATATAAACTGAATACAATGATTTGCAAATCATTTTCAACCCATATTCAGTTGAATATGCTACAAAGACAACATATTTGATGTTCAAACTGATAAAAAAAAATGTTCTTGCAAATAATCATTAACTTTAGAGTTTGATGCCAGCAACACGTAACAAAGAAGTTGGGAAAGGTAGCAATACATACTAATAAAGTTGAGGAATGCTCATCAAACACTTATTTGGCACATCCCACAGGTGTGCAGGCTAATTGGCAACAGGTGGGTGTCATAATTGGGTATAAAAACAGCTTCCCAAAAAATGCTCAGTTTTTCACTAGAAAGGATGGTGCGAGGTACACCCCTTTGTCCACAACTGCGTGAGCAAATAGTCAAACAGTTTAAGAACAACGTTTCTCAAAGTGCAATTGCAAGAAATTTTGGGGTTTCAACATCTACGGTCCATAATATCAAAAACCGACATCAATATCTATGTAACGTCTGGTGGGCATCGTGATGCGGGTGGCGCTCTTTCAAGATGCAGATTGGGCTCGGACACAGGTAAAAAAATAATGGTTTATTTAAACTAAAAACATACTAAGAACAGAAACACTGGCACTAGGCACAAAAGGCAAACCAAACCGAACTAGCATGGGAGCTAGAAAGGACCAAAAGCGTAGCACGGAAGCTAGCGAGTACAAAAATGTTTTACCCGAATAGGGAACGGAATCAGGGTCGTCACCAGATGCGTGTACCACAAACTTACGGAGCGAGGACGAGTAAACAGGAAAGGCAGGCTTAAATACAGTGATTACAAACAGGTGTGAGTCAAAAAACAAGAGGCAAGTGACACTAATGCGTGACTATAGCAACAGAACAAACAGGAAGTGCCACCAGGAACTAAGGAAGTCAAACATTAACAGAATACCGTATAAAGAAGGAACCAAAAACAGAATAACACATGATAACAATAACAGTACAATACGTTTTCATAACATGGTCACTACTGCCTAATTTGTCTTGTTATATTCTTATTTTACTGTTGTATTTTTATTCCCATTGTTGCTTTTTATTTTTTATTGTTATTGTAATATTTCTCTATTTTGTTTCCATTTAAAACCCACTTTATTTACTTTTTACTTTTATTTAAATTGATCTCAACTCTGTACACTGGTGCTGGAATTTTAATTTTCCTGATGAAACCCTCCTGAAGGAATCAATAAAGTACTATCTATCTATCTATCTATCTATCCATCAATGATCCGGGCAGCGGATCATGACACTCTAAAGGATATCACCACATGGGCTCAGGAACACTTCAGAAAACCACTGTCACTAAATACAGTTGGTCGCTACATCTGTAAGTGCAAGTTAAAGCTCTACTATGCAAAGCGAAAGCCATTTATCAACAACATCCAGAAACGCCGCCGGCTTCTCTAGGCCTGAGATCATCTAAGATGGACTGATGCAAAGTGGAAAAGTTATCTGTGGTCAGACCAGTCCACATTTCAAATTGTTTTTGGAAATATTCGATATTGTGTCATCCGGACCAAAGAGGAAGCGAACCTTCCAGACTGTTATCGACGCAAAGTTCAAAGCCAGCATCTGTGACGTTTATTGAGTGTTGTTAAAAGAAAAGTTGATGTAACACAGTGGTGAACATACCCTTTGCCAACTACTTTCGTACGTGTTGCAGCCATGAAATTCTCAGTTGATTATTATTTGCAAAAAAAAAATGAAGTTTTTGAGTTTGAACAACAAATATCTTGCTTTTGTTGTGCTTTCAATTTAATACGGGTTGAAAAGGATTAGCAAATTATTGTATTCCGTTTATATTTACATCTAACACATAAAAATAAAGTTTGATTTGATTTGATGAATTGCTATTGGTTACTAGGTAACAAGAGTCAGTGCCGTTGTCACAGTTATTTGTTGTTGACGAACCCCAAGATGCAGAGACAGAGGCAGGCATAGAGTATGAAAACATGGTTTTAATTTAAAATACTAGAAAATAACAAACTAAGGGAGCTAGCACTGGAAGCTAGAAAAACAAAAGGAACTTTAGCGTGGAAGCTAGAGGATAACAAACAGAAAAACTGGAAATAGCTAATGGCTAACAAAAACAGCTAACCGCTACGACGACCAGGACAAGATGTAGCACGACAGGTAATAGCTGAAATGATAGGTAGCAAAGACACAAGAGTGACATGAGGCAACGACAATACAATACAATGATCCAGCAACTGACACAAGACAAAGGAAGTACAAATAGGAGCCGGCTGATTGGCAACAGGTGTGGCCAGATGCCAATCAGCCGCAGCTGAAGGGGAACACAGCACTCGGGGAACAAGACAGGAAGCTGACAAAATAAGAGCACTAGACAGAAACTAAGGACAGGAAATTGTCATGATCCAAATCTTGGATCATGACATATTCTGGTTTTGGTTCTGTTTATCACATTCTGTCTAGTATTTGTCTTTCTCAGTTCTTTGTGGCACTTCCTGGTTTTGTTCCCGTCGTCATAGTTACCCATTTAGTGTCACCTGTCTCTGCTTTGATCACGCGCACCTGCCCTTGATTATTTCTCTCCCTACATATGCCCGCCTCTGTTTGACATTCAGTCTTGGACTCTTGCTTGCTACACGCAACAGCTGACGCCGCTCTTCCAACATTGTGGCAAATCTATTTTTGTATACTTGTTAGCTTATATGCTATTTTGTTTGTTTATGTCCCTAGCTGGGCTTCACGGTGGCAGAGGGGTTAGTGCGTCTGCCTCACAATACGAAGTTCCTGCAGTCCTGGGTTCAAACCCAGACTCGGGATCTTTCTGTGTGGAGTTTGCATGTTCTCCCCGTGAATGCGTGGGTTCCCTCCGGGTACTCCGGCTTCCTCCCACTTCCAAAGACATGCACCTGGGGATAGGTTGATTGGCAACACTAAAATTGGCCCTAGTGTGTGAATGTGAGTGTGAATGTTGTCTGTCTATCTGTGTTGGCCCTGCGATGAGGTGGCGACTTGTCCAGGGTGTACCCCGCCTTCCGCCCGATTGTAGCCGAGATAGGCGCCAGCGCCCCCCGCGACCCCGAAAGGGAATAAGCGGTCGAAAATGGATGGATGGATGTCCCTAGCTTCCACGCTAGCGTCCTTTGTTCTTTCTAGCTCCCAAGCTAGTTCTGTTGGTTTTTGGTTAGTGCCTTTGTGCAAGAGTTTTTGTTCTTAGTTTGTTTTACTATATAAATAAATTCTTATCCCTACCCTCACGCTGTGTTCCATCTTCCGCTGCACCCACGAGAGATCAACTCGTCACCACAATGCCACCGAGACGTCACGGAAATACTAAACACACTGAGGAGGAACACAGCACTCAGGGAACAAGACAGGAAGCTGACAAATTAAGAGCACTAAAAGACAGGAAATACTAAACACAGGAAACAGACAAATGCAGAGGAAAAAAACTAAAACATAGACAAACTGTCAGAGGCAGTTTGATTAAAATGTGAAAGCGACACTTTCTATTATGCATGTTTTGTGGCGGCGTCTTATTTTTAAAAATCGTCGACAGAGGTAGAAATCACGTAGGCGTGTTGTCTCGAGAAGGTTTTTTACATTTTTTTATTTGATGTCAATATGTAAATGATATAAAAGAAATCTCATCTTGTTCCTGGAAGACGTGCTCCCCTAGCAACACCCCCCCCCCCCAAAAAAAGAGAAGGGACTTTATTTTTAGAAGGTGCAAACAAGGAGGCATTGAGGAGGGGGGTGTAAATGTCTCTGATGTGTTCAGTCTGTACGTCCTTATTCCTGATAATGGAAGCAGCTACTCTGTGTGTCAGTGCCTATTTACACACAAATGAAGCGGGGAGTTGCACGCGCCCGCCGGAGCGCCTCGCCTCCATCTCAGCTGTCAAAACGGGTTAGCGGCAACAACGATCCCCGGGATCAAACTGGTGCCAGCCGCTCGCACATAATAGCTTCATCCTCGGACATAGGGCGCCTCTCTCCCCGGCTGCCTTGCCAGCCTGGTGTAACGTAATAGACTCCTCGGGGCGCCGGTGTGCACAAATCAGGGGGGGTCTTTTGTTTGGCGTCGGCGAGGAGGTGCGGGAAGTAATTGGGCGGAAGCGGACCATAACTAAGGAGGAGTAAATCTTCCAATCCTGGCTCGCTTACGTGCGCTTGTCAAAGCTCGATGAAATGTTGCTCGACGGGTTTAGGACGTCGCCTATCGCCGCACGCAATCAATCAGCGCGTGCATGGTGCATGGCGGCGTGTCCGATGATGGATGCTTGTCAAGCGGAATTGGAGTGTGACTGTGTCCCCCTTGCCTTTTATCTCTTCCAGACCTGCTTAGAACTGGAGCGTTATCTGCAGACCGAGCCCAAGCGTCTGTCGGAGCTCTTCGACCAGGACTTGGACGGCCTCTTGACCCCGGCCTACCTGAAGGAGGACGGCGAGGAAGAGCTGGCCGACGTCCTACCCGGGCCCCCGAGCCCGCCGACGGTGGTGCTCTGCCCCGTGCGGAAAAACTTCACGTCCGCCCAATCGATAAAACGAGAACCAAAGGGCCCGGAGGCCACGGAGGAGATGGAAGGCGTTCACCAAGCCCAGCTCAGCGCCGTCACCTCCCTGACGCCGCCCTCGTCGCCGGAACTGGGCCGGCACCTGGTGAAGCCCAGCCCGTCGCTGACGTCCGCCGCCGCCGCCGCCGCCGACGGGACGCTCACCCTCAAGCTGGTGGCCAGGAAGGTGGGACTCAGCGCCGCCCGGCTGGTGGCGGCGCACTCGCTTCCGGCGCGGGTGAAGGAGGAAGACGAGGGAGTAGCGTGCGTGGGCGGCGGCGAGCTGCCGGAGAACAAGAAGAGGATCCACCGCTGTCAGTTCAACGGCTGCAGGAAGGTTTACACCAAGAGCTCCCACCTGAAGGCCCACCAGAGGACGCACACAGGTAAGAGACAATGTCAATTTAGAGATTTTAAATTACCGTAGGGTTGAGCCATATGGTTGAAAGCTGTATCGCGGTGTAAAGTGTAAAGTTAAAGCCCTACTGAAACCCACTACTACCCACCACAGTCTGATAGTTTATATATCAATGATGAAATATTAAAGGGGGAACATTATCACAATTTCAAAAGGGTTTAAAACAATAAAAATCAGTTCCCAGTGGCTTGTTGTATTTTTTTTAAAGTTTTTTTCAAAATATTACCGGTCCCGGAATATCCCTAAATAAAGCTTCAAAGTGACGTCATACAGTGCTGCCAATGTAAATAAACAATGGGAATACCACAGCAAGATATAGCGACATTAGCTCGGATTCAAACTCGGATTTCAGCGGTTTAAGCGATTCAACAGATCACGCATGTATTGAAACGGATGGTTGGAGTATGAAAGTATTGAAGAAGAAACTTAAGCTATTGAGCGAATAGCTATTGATGCTATTCATAGCCATAGCATGGCCGAATAGCTGCGTTAGCATCGCCGGTAAAATGTGCGGACCAAACGATCAGGACTTTCGCATTTTGTGATAATGGAGCAACTTAAATCCGTCGATTGGTAAGTGTTTTTTTCGCATTAAATGTGGGTGGAAGGAAACGTAATATAGTTGCAAATGCATCTGCAGGTTATCCATACTTCTCTGTGCCATGTCTGCTTTAGCACCGCCGGTAAATAGCTTGTTAGCATCGATTAGCTTAGCATGTTAGCATCGATTAGCTGGCAGTCACGCCGCGACCAAATATGTCTGATTAGCACATAAGTCAACATCAACAAAACTCACCTTTGTGATTTCGTTGACTTTATCGTTGCAAATGCATCTGCAGGTTATCCATACATCTCTGTGCCATGTCTGTCATCGCCGGTAAAATGTGAAGACTCTCCCGCACATTCAACGGGGGTCTGGCGGGAGATTTCTTGCCAGTGGTGCAACTTGAATCCCTCCCTGTTAGTGTTATTACACCCTCCGACAACACACCGGCGAGGCATGATGTCTCCAAGGTTCCAAAAAATAGTCGAAAAAACGGAAAATAACAGAGCTGAGACCCAATGTTTACAATGTGTAGAAAATGAAAATGGCGGCTGTATTACCGTATCACGTTCTGACGTCATCGCATCCAGAGCGATAAACAGAAAGGCGGTTAATCCGCCAAAATTCACCCATTTAGAGTTCGTAAATCGGTTGAAAAAATAGATGGTCTTTTTTCTACGCACCATCAAGGTATATATTGACGCTTACATAGCTCTGGTGATAATGTTCCCCTTTAACATTGCAACACATGCTAATACGGCCTTTTTAGTTTACTAAATTGCGATTTTAAATTTCCCGGGAGTTTTTTCTTGAAAACGTCGCGTAATGATTACGTGTACGCTTGACGTCACGGGTTGTTAGGAATATGAGCGCTGCACACACACAGCTAAAAGTCGTCTGCTTTAACCGCATAATTACACAGTATTTTGGAGATCTGTGTTGCTGAATCTTTTGCAATTTGTTCAATTAATATTGGAGAAGTCAAGGTATAAAGACGGAGTTGGGAAGCTTTAGCCTTTAGCCACACAAACACATGGTGATTCCTTGTTTAAAATTCACGCAGGTGAAACTTTACTATGGATCAGAGCGGACATGGATCCCAACCGAATGTCAACCAGCAGGTTTCGGTGAGAAAATTGCGGTTAAAAAGTCGCTTCTTACCGGATATCAGCTGAGCTTGTGCCGTCGACTTCCCCGACACACTGCGCGTCAACACCCGGCCATGGACGTACACACCCAACTATCAGGTACTATTAAACTCACTAACACACTAGAAACACAATAGAGAGATAAGGGATTTCCCAGAATTATCCTAGTAAATGTGTCTAAAAACATATGAATCTGTCTCAATGCAATCGCGTTTTTTATTTTTTTATTTTTTCTAGTCCGTCGCTATCAATATCCTCAAACACAAATCTTTCATCCTCGCTCAAATTAATGGGGAAATTGTCGTTTTCTCAGTCCGATTAGCTATTTTTGTTGGAGGCTCCCATTAAAATCAATGTGAATATGTGAGGAGCCCCCACACTTGTGACGTCATCGTCTGCGACTTCCGGTAGAGGCAGGGCTTTTCTCCAGTTGCGAACTTTATCGTGGATGTTCTCTAATAAATCCTTTCAGCAAAAATATGGCAATATCGCGAAATGATCAAGTATGACACATAGAATGTACCTGCTATCCCCGTTTGAATAAGAAAAGCTCATTTCAGTAGGCCTTTAAAGGCCTAATAGTTTATATGGGCCTCATTTCAGTAGGCCTTTAAAGGCCTAATTGTTTATATAGGCCTTTAAAGCCCTACTGAAATGAGATTTTCTTATTGAAACGGGGATAGCAGGTCCATTCTATGTGTCATACTTGATCATTTCGCGATATTGCCATATTTTTGCTGCAAGGATTTAGTAGAGAACATCCACGATAAAGTTCGCAAGTTTTGGACGCTAATATAAAAGCTTTGCCTGTACCGGAAGTAGCAGACGATGTGCGTGTGACGTCACGGGTTGTGGAGCTCCTCACATCCTCACATTGTTTACAATCATGGCCACCAGCAGCAAGAGCGATTCGGACCTAGAAAGCGACGATTTCCCCATTAATTTGAGCGAAGATGAAAGATTCGTGGATGAGGACAGTTAGAGTGAAGGACTAGAAGAAAAGAAAAAAAAGGTGAGGGCAGTGGGAGGGAGTCAGATGTTATTAGACACATTTACTAGGATAATTCTGGAAAATCTCTTATCTACTTATTGTGTTACGAGTGTTTTAGTGAGATTATATGGTACCTGAAAGTTGGAGGGGTGTGGCCACGGGTGTGGTGACCGCCAGTGTGTCTGAGGGAAGCCACGTTTCTCGACGAGGCGAAGCGAAGGCAGCCGTTGGGGCCAGGCTGAGGTTTTTTTCCCCCTCCTCTACGGTTGAAGCATCCCACGTTCAGGGGCGGCCGGTTGGAAGAGGCAAAAGAGTCCGTAACTGCCTCTTTGACAGGTGCATGAGGAAAGACGCAAGCTATCCGCTCATGTCTACTGTAAGAGCTTACTTATTACCACAATTTTCTCACCGAAACCTGCCGTTTGACATGTGGTAGGGAACCATGTTCGCTTGACCGCTCTGTTCCATAGTAAAGTTTCACCGTTATCTTTAGGGAATGTAAACAAAGAAACACCGGCTGTGTTTGTGTTGCTACAGTCGGCCGCAATCCACCGCTTTCCACCAACAGCTTTCTTCTTTGACGTCTCCATTATTAATTGAAGAAATTGCCAAAGATTCGGCAACACAGATGTCCAGAATACTGTGTAATTATGCGATTAAAGCAGACGACTTATAGCTGGGATCGGGCTGGAACAACATGTCCGCTACAATCCGTGACGTCACGCGCACGCGTCATCATACCGCAACGTTTTCAACAGGATACTTTGCGCGAAATTTAAAATTGCAATTCAGTAAACTAAAAAGGCCGTATTGGCACGTGTTGCAATGTTAATATTTCATCATTGATATATAAACTATCAGACTGTGTGGTCGGTAGTAGTGGGTTTCAGTAGGCCTTTAAAGTCCCAACGATAGTCACACACACACACTGAGTGTGGTGGAATTACCCTCTGCATTTGACCCATCCCCTTGTTCCACCCCCTGGGAGGTGAGGGGAGCAGTGAGCAGCAGCGGTGGCCCCGCTTGGGAATCATTTCGGTCGGGGGTCTGCAACCCGCGGCTCTAGAGCTCTTTAGCGCCGCCCTAGTGGCTCTCTGGAGCTTTTTCAAAAATGTATGAAAAATTGAAAAAGATGAGAGGAAAAAAAATATAAAACATGTATTTTTTGTTTTAATACAGTTTCTGTAGGAGGACAAACATGACACAAACCTGCCTAATTGTTATAAAGTACACTGTTTGTATTAAACATGCTTCACTGATTCGAGTATTTGGCGAGCGCCGTTTTGTCCTACTAATTTTGGCGGTCCTTAAACTCACCGTAGTTTGTTTACATGTATAACTTTCTCCGACTTTCTAACGAAGACGTGTTTTATGCCACTTCTTTTTCCGTCTCATTTTGTCCACCGAACTTTTAATGTTTTGAGTGAATGCACAAAGGTGAGTTTTGTTAACGTTATTGACTTGGGTGGAGTGCTAATCAGACATATTTGGTCACTGCATGACTGCAAGCTAATCGTTGCTAACATGCTATTTAGGCTAACTGTATGTACATATTGCATCATTATGCCTCATTTGTAGCTATATTTGAGCTCATTTAGTTTCCTTTAAGTCCTCTTAATTCAATTTATATCTCATGACACACTATTTGGATGTAATATATCATTTTTTTCGTGGCTCCAGACATATTTGTTTTTGTATTTTTGGTCCAATATGGCTTTCAACATTTTACGTTGCCGACCCCTGATTTAGGTGATTTAACCCCCAATGCCCATTTTTATGGTCTTTGGTATGACTCGACCAGGGTTTGAACTCACGACCTTCCAGTCTCACTAACTCTAACCACAAGACCACTAAGCAGGTTGTAAGTAAGTGTTTTATATAGGGGTGTAACGGTACATGTATTTGTATTGAACCGTCTCGGTACGGGAGTTTCGGTTCGGTTCGGAGGTGTACCGAACGAGTACACATGCTAGCAGCGACCGGGCAAGGACAACATGTAAAAGCCAGAGCTGGAAGACCCTCCTGCCTCGTTAAGATCTCCCGTTTGGGAACACTTTGGCTGCGCGATACAACAATGGAGGATGGAGCTTGTTCAGCAACTGCTTCTGACAACACGTCAAACATGTGTTGCACATTTCCTGCTTCCGGCTCCCAGACCGTAGTCAAGGAGCGTAGGTGAGACACTCCTCCAGGGTTGATGTATTCTCGGGTGCAACACCCTTCACTCTACCCGGCAGTCGGTCTCCACACCTCCGGACTCCGGGGTAAATGAAGAGCCTGGCGATTAGTTGCAAATCGTTGCTTTATTGAGGTCTTGCACACAACCAATCCAACAAAACACTAGCCAAACTCTACCGCTCCCTCACCTCGCTCGCCCACACACTCACCTCACATGCTGTCCCATATTAAAGGGCCACACACACACATACCCTACTCTCATAACACATGCTAACCCATTTTGAAGCGTCACCACCGCATTCAAGCAGCCTCTCCTCGGCGAGTCAGGCAGGGCTAAAACAATAACAAATGTTTTCATATCAGCAGATTTTAAGTCCATACTGTTGCGATCCGCTACTCGGATCCTTACATCTTCTTGTTTATTGTCCCTTTTCTGTATCACATTTTGTAGTTTGACCTCCTTAGTTCCTGTTTAGTCGGTCACCATAGTTGTTTATTAGTTTCACCTGCTAGTCACGGTCCCTGCACACCTGTTTTGCTAATCACCTTCCTTATTTAAGCTCGCCCCTTTTGTTAGTTCATCCTGGGATCCTAATTTGCCTTCAAGCAACAGTGACGAGACTGACTTCTACTCTTTTGTATATTCTCGCTAGCTTTCACGCTACGCCTTTGTTGTTTTATTCTAGCTCTCATGCTAATGATTTGTTTTTTCTTTTGTGTGCCTTCGTGGCTAGTCTAGTTTTTCTGTTTGTTATTCCTAGCTTTTATGCTAGCGCCCTTGGTTTGTTTTTCTGCTTAGCTCCAGTATTTTTCTTCTTAGCCTGTTTTTGTTACTTAAATAAATCTTTATATCTTACCTTGGCTGTGTTATTGTCGACGCATCTTCGAGGGAACAAACACGGCATCGCAATGCCAACCAGTCGTAATACATACTGCATTAAAAACTAAATTTTGACCCACTTCTATGGTGGAAGAACAACATCCTTACTGCCAAGTTAGCCAGCGCCCTTGGTTTGTTTTTCTGCTTAGCTCCAGTATTTTTGTTCTTAGCCTGTTTTTGTTACTTAAATAAATCTTTATATCTTACCTTGGCTGTGTTATTGTCAACGCATCTTCGAGGGAACAAACCTGGCATCGCCATGCCAACCAGTCGTAATACATACTGCATTAAAAACTATATTTTGACCCACTTCTATGGTGGAAGAACAACATCCTCTTACTGCCAAGTTAGCCAGGCTGGGGGGGAAAAGAAAAGTTAATATGAGGCTGAGTTGACTTGAAACTGTTTAATGTTGCACTTTTTATATGTAGAAGAAAAGTTTTGTCATTTTATTTACAACTTGAGGCAGTTTAATGTTGATTAACGTGGATCCCGACTTAAACAAGTTGAAAAACGTATTGGGGTTTTACTATTTAGGGGTCAATTGTACGGAATATGTACTGTACTGTGCAATCTACTAATAAAAGTATCGATCAATTAATCAAAAAAAGCAAAAAAGTTTTGTTAAGAGCCTTATCTTATTTAGTTTTTATTTTATATATGTTGACCACATTGACCCTGGCAATGGACCCTGTGTGTATATGTATGTTATGCCATTGTTTAGAAATTTGGTAAATAAATAACCAAAAAATGTGTTGTTTTCTTACTGTACCGAAAATGAACCGAACCGTGACCTCTAAACCGAGGTACGTACCGAACTGAAATTTGTGTGTACCGTTACACCCCAAGTTTTATAACGGTTGATTATCAATGATTATTGATATTTTTTGGAGACAACATTCACACACCAGGGCCAATTTTAGTCTTGCCAACAACCTATCCCCAGGAGGTAAAAAATACAAACAAAAAAACGTTTTGTCTGTGGCGGCCCTAAATTTCCTTTGGCCTCCTGCCAGGAGTAAATGAATATATGGCAAACACTGCAATGGAAAAGCTGTTAAGATAAAAAGTGACTTCTCCTTCCACGTGAACCCGGCCGTACAGTGACAAGGTTGTCGCCAAAAGGGAAGGGGGAGGGTCCTTTTTGCCATAACTCTTCCACTCCTCCATCTCAATCCCGAACCACTCAGACCACTGTCGGCGAGCTGTCCTCCATCTGAGTAACTGCTCGGTGATGGATGGATTGACCCGGATAGGCCGCCTGCCATTCCCTGCTTTATTTCCAGCCTCTCATCCCCTCAGCGCCTTGCAGGTCTAGGTCAGCGACTGGCCACGTTTTTGAGCGTGCTGTAATCATCTTGAAACTACAAATATGTTGCAGACATAACAGTTTATGGAGGCAGGTCATGGCATGTCGCCGGCGTGTCAGGGCAACAGCGAGCATCGCTCGGACGTCCGGGAACGAAATACGACTTGCGTGGCGCTAATTTATTTGGCCCCTTGCCATCATCTCGAGCTGTCGTTCCACACTTTAATCCGGCGTGTGTTTTAACGGCAGCTTGTCAGTTCGATAATGTGACGTCATGGCAGCATTGCCCTACAGGCTTTTTGTGGCCCTAGACAAGATTTTGCTTGTGGTTTTAATATTACTTGTGTAAATGAATAAGCGGTAGGCCTGAATGCAGAGTAGTGAGTTTTTTTCAAAGTTTTCAGCTTGTAAAGGTGACTATGTACTAGGGTTGTACGATATACCGGTATTACTATACAAACCCCGTTTCCATATGAGTTGGGAAATTGTGTTAGATGTAAATATAAACGGAATACAATGATTTGCAAATCATTTTCAACCCATATTCAGTTGAATATGCTACAAAGACAACATATTTGATGTTTTTTTTTGCAAATAATCATTAACTTTAGAATTTGATGACAGCAACACGTGACAAAGAAGTTGGGAAAGGTGGCAATAAATACCGATAAAGTTGGGGAATGCTCATCAAACACTTATTTGGAACATCCCACAGGTGAGTTGGCTAATTGGGAACAGGCGGGTGCCATGATTGGCTATAAAAGGCAGCTTCCGTGAAATGCTCAGTCATTCAGAAACAAGGATTGGGAAACGGTCACCCCCTTTGTGAACAAATGCGTGAGCAAATCGTCAAACAGTTTAAGAACAACATTTCTCAACGGGCTATTGCAAGGAATTTAGGAATTTCACCATCTACGGTCCATAATACCATCAAAAGGTTCAGAGAATCTGAAGAAATCACTCCATGTAAGCGATGATATAACAGACCTTCGTTCCCTCAGGCGGTACTGCCTCAAAAAGCGACATCAGTGTGTAAAGGATATCACCACATGGGGTCAGGAACACTTCAGAAAACCACTGTCAGTAACTACAGTTTGTCGCTAAATCTGTAAGTGCCAGTTAAAACTACTATGCAAAGCCAAAGCCATTTATCAGCGACACCCAGAAACGCCGCCGGCTTCGCTGGGCCCGAACTCAGCTAAGATGGACTGATGCAAAGTGGGAAAGTGTTCTGTGGTCTGACGAGTCCACATATTAATGCTGAAAGGTACATATAGGTTCTGGAACAACATATGTTGCCATCCAAGCAACGTTATCAGAGACACCCCTGCTTATTTCAGCAAGACAATGCCAAGTCACTTGTTACAACAGCATGGCTACATAGTAAAAGAGTGCGGGTACTAGACTGGCTTGCCTGTAGTCCAGACCTGTCTCCCATTAAAAATGTGTGTCACATTATGAAGCCTAAAATACCACAACGGAGACCCCGGACTGTTGAACAATTAGAGCTGTACATAAAACAAAAATGGGAAAGAGTTCCACCTTAAAAGCTTCAAAAATGTGTCTCCTCAGTTCCCAAAGGTTTATTGTGTGTTGTTAAAAGAAAACTACAGTTTGTCGCTAAATCTGTAAGTGCCAGTTGAAACTACTATGCAAAGCCCAAGCCATTTATCAGCGATACACAGAAACGCCGCCGGCTTCGCTGGGCCCGAGATGATCTAAGATGGACTGATGCAAAGTGGGAAAGTGTTCTGTGGTCTGACGAGTCCACATATTAATGCTGAAAGGTACATACAGGTTCTGGAACAACATATGTTGCCATCCAAGCAACGTTATCAGGGACACCCCTGCTTATTTCAGCAAGACAATGCCAAGTCACTTGTTACAACAGCATGGCTACATAGTAAAAGAGTGCGGGTACTAGACTGGCTTGCCTGTAGTCCAGACCTGTCTCCCATTAAAAATGTGTGTCACATTATGAAGCCTAAAATACCACAACGGAGACCCCGGACTGTTGAACAATTAGAGCTGTACATAAAACAAAAATGGGAAAGAGTTCCACCTTAAAAGCTTCAAAAATGTGTCTCCTCAGTTCCCAAAGGTTTATTGAGTGTTGTTAAAAGAAAAGGTGATGTAACACAGTGGTGAACATGCCCTTTCCTAACTACTTTGGCACGTGTTGCAGCCGTGAAATTCTAAGTTAATTATTATTTGCAAAATAAAAATAAAGTGTATGAGTTTGAACATCAAATATCTTGTCTTTGTAGTGCATTCAACTGAATATGGGTTGAAAATTATTTGCAAATCATTGTATTCCGTTTATATTCACATCTAACACAATTTCCCAATGGGATTTGTAGTACCGCGATACAAATGAATCATATTCGGTACTATATCGCCTCTGAAAAGTACCAGTCCGCCACCCCCTCGTCGTCGTCACATCCTGTCATTGCTGGTCTACGAGCACAGGAGCATAATCGGCAGCGCACAATCACAGAGTACTGACAAGCAGACACAGTGTGTAGACAGAAAAGGGAGCTATCAAAGAACATGATCCTCACAATGCCCTTCCCACCATCCAGGTGAGAGTGAGCATGATGAAGCAGGTAGATAACAGCATCATCCACTCCTACACGGGACTGATATGCAAACTATAGAGGATCCAGGGAAGGAGTCCCCAAGGGTCTCAGCTGATCCAGCACAGGTCTCTCGAGGACCTTCATAACATGGGACGTCAGGGCAACAGGTCTGAATTCGTTCAAGCCCGATGATGTACAAACCCCCTTTCCATATGAGTTGGGAAATTGTGTTAGATGTAAATATAAACGCAATACAGTGATTTGCAAATCCCATATTCAATTGAATGCACTACAAAGACAAGATATGTGATGTTCAAACTCATAAACTTTATTTTCTTTTTTGCAAATAATAATTAACTTAGAATTTCATGGTTACAACACGTGCCAAAGTAGTTGGGAAAGGGCATGTTCACCACTGTGTTACATCACCTTTTCTTTTAACAACACTCAATAAATGTTTGGGAACTGAGGAAACTAATTGTTGAAGCTTTGAAAGTGGAATTCTTTCCCATTCTAGTTTTATGTAGAGCTTCAGTCGTTCAACAGTCCGGGGTCTCCGCTGTCGTATTTTACGCTTCATAATCCGCCACACATTTTCAATGGGAGACAGGTCTGGACTGCAGGCGGGCCAGGAAAGTACCCGCACTCTTTTTTTACGAAGCCACGCTGTTGTAACACGTGCTGAATGTGGTTTGGCATTGTCTTGCTGAAATAAGCAGGGGCGTATGTTGTTCCAAAACCTGTATGTACCTTTCAGCATTAATAGTGCCTTCACAGATGTGTAAGTTACCCATGCCTTGGGCACTAATGCACCCCCATACCATCACAGATGCTGGCTTTTGAAATTTGCGTCGATAACAATCTGGATGGTTCGCTTCCCCTTTGGTCCGGATGATACAATGTCGAATATTTCCAAAAACAATTTGAAATGTGGACTCCTCAGACCACAGAACACTTTTCCACTTTGCATCAGTCCATCTTAGATGATCTCGGGCCCAGAGAAGCTGGATGTTGTTGATAAATGGCTTTCGCTTTGCATACTAGAGCTTTAACTTGGACTTACAGATGTAGCGACCAACTGTATTTAGTGACAGTGGTTTTCTGAAGTGTTCCTGAGCCTATGTGGTGATATCCTTTAGAGATTGATATCGGTTTTGGATACAGTGCAGTCTGAGGGGTCGAAGGTCACGGTCATTCAATGGTTTCCGGCCATGAGTGATTTTTCCAGATTCTCTGAACCTTTTGATGATATTATGGACCGTAGATGTTGAAATCCCTACATTTCTCGCAATTTCACTTTGAGAAACGTTGTTCTTAAACTGTTTGACTATTTGCTCAAGCAGTTGTGGACAAAGGGGTGTACCACGCCCCATCCTTTCTTGTGAAAGACTTGAGCATTTTTTTTGGGAAGCTGTTTTTATACCCAATCATGGCACCCACCTGTTCCCAATTAGCCTGCACACCTGTGGGATGTTCCCAATAAGTGTTTGATGAGCATTCCTCATTTTTATCAGTATTTTTTGCTACCTTTCCCAACTTCTTTGTCATGTTTTGCTGGCATCAAATTCTAAAGTTAATGATTATTTTGCAGAAAAAAAAAATGTTTATCAGTTTTAACATCAAATATGTTGTCTTTGTAATGATTTGCAAATCATTGTATTTCAATTATATTTACATCAAACACAAATTCCCAACTCATATGGAAACGGGGTGTGTAAAACAACTCAATGGGCCAATAACAGAGCATTACAGGTCAATCATTTGCGGGGGTGCAAACATTTAACTTGCTACATTTACGGCTGGAAATGAAATCTACTTCACTGCGCTGGCTAAGTGTGTGATTGCCTGTGTGATGCATGCCACAGGTGCTGGTGTCAGCCGCAATAAAAGAAAAGGGCCGCAGACACGCTATCATTGATTTCCTTGTGAAGTGTATTTGCCGCCTCAGTGGGCAAATGTTACGTCAAGTGGGTGGGCCGGGAAAGACCAGTTATGCTGCCATGTCGACACAGCGCCGATTCCTTCCAAAGGTCAGGTTTTAGTACGGAGCACAGCACGTTAACTAGGCGTTTTAACGAGGACTGTCAAAATTAACGCAATCCATCATCATCATCGTTAATAATATTAACACATCTGCAATGAGGAATGAATAAAAAACCCCTGAAATGTTTCTGCATTTCGGGCAGTTTGTTGGAGTAGTTTTAGCGCCGGGCGGTCGATGTGATATTGACTATATTAAGTCAATATGGAAGACGCTAAAGAGCATGTTGACCATCTCGGTGGAACATTTGAGTGCGGAAAAATATGACGGAGCAGTCGACTGACATGAGGTGTTATGCACACAATGCATTAAGTTAATTCCATCCATCCATCCATCTTCTTCCGCTTATCCGAGGTCGGGTCGCGGGGGCAGCAGCCTAAGCAGGGAAACCCAGACTTCCCTCTCCCCAGCCACTTCGTCTAGCTCTTCCCGGGGGATCCCGAGGCGTTCCCAGGCCAGGCGGGAGACATAGTCTTACAACGTGTCCTGGGTCTTCCCCGTGGCCTCCTACCGGTTGGACGTGCCCTACTTTGAGTTCATCCCGGATGGCAGAGCTTCACACCCTATCTCTAAGGGAGAGCCTCGCCACATGGCGGAGGAAACTCATTTTGGCCGCTTGTACCCGTGATCTTATCCTTTCGGTCATGACCCAAAGCTCATGACCATAGGTGAGGATGGGAATGTAGATCTGTAGATCGACCGGTAAATTGAGAGCTCCTTCTTCACCACAACGGATCGGTACTAAGTTAATTATTATTTGCAAAAAAAAAATAAAGTTTATGAGTTTGAACCGGGCTTCACGGTGGCAGAGGGGTTAGTGCGTCTGCCTCACAATACGAAGTTCCTGCAGTCCTGGGTTCAAATCCAGGCTCGGGATCTTTCTGTGGGGAGTTTGCATGTTCTCCCCGTGAATGCGTGGGTTCCCTCCGGGTACTCCGGCTTCCTCCCACTTCCAAAGACATGCACCTGGGGATAGGTTGATTGGCAACACTAAATTGGCCCTAGTGTTTGAATGTGAGTGCTAATGTTGTCTGTCTATCTGTGTTGGCCCTGCAATGAGGTTGCGACTTGTCCAGGGTGTACCCTGCCTTCCGCCCGATTGTAGCTGAGATAGGCGCCAGCACCCCCCGCGACCCCAAAAGGGAATAAGCGGTAGAAAATGGATGGATGGATGTATTCTGTTTTTTTTTCTGTGGGGAGTGCTCAGAGAGTATGGGGTATCGGACTGTCTTATTGTGGCGGTCCGCTCCCTGTATGATCAGTGTCAGAGCTTGGTGCGCATTGCCGGCAGTAAGTCGAACACATTTCCAGTGAGGGTTGGACTCCGCCAAGGCTGTCTTTTGTCACCGATTCTGTTCATAACTTTTATGGACAGAATTTCTAGGCGCAGTCAAGGCGTTGAGGGGTTCTGGTTTGGTGACCGCGGGATTAGGTCTCTGCTTTTTGCAGATGATGTAGTCCTGATGGCTTCATCTGGCCGGGATCTTCAGCTCTCGCTGGATCGGTTCGCAGCCGAGTGTGAAGCGACCGGAATGAGAATCAGCACCTCCAAGTCCGAGTCCATGGTTCTCGCCCGGAAAAGGGTGGAATGCCATCTCCGGGTTGGGGAGGAGACCCTGCCCCAAGTGGAGGAGTTCAAGTACCTAGGAGTCTTGTTCACGAGTGAGGGAAGAGTGGAGTGCGAGATCGACAGGTGCGGCATCTTCGGTAATGCGGACGCTGTATCGATCCGTTGTGGTGAAGAAGGAGCTGAGCCGGAAGGCAAAGCTCTCAATTTACCGGTCGATCTACGTTCCCATCCTCACCTATGGTCATGAGCTTTGGGTCATGACCGAAAGGATAAGATCACGGGTACAAGCGGCCGAAATGAGTTTCCTCCGCCGTGTGGCGGGGCTCTCCCTTAGAGATAGGGTGAGAAGCTCTGCCATCCGGGAGGAACTCAAAGTAAAGCCGCTGCTCCTTCACATCAAGAGGAGCCAGATGAGGTGGTTCGGGCATCTGGTCAGGATGCCACCCGAACGCCTCCCTAGGGAGGTGTTTAGGGCACGTCCAACCGGTAGGAGGCCACGGGGAAGACCCAGGACACGTTTGGAAGACTGTCTCCCGGCTGGCCTGGGAACGCCTCGGGATCCCCCGGGAAGAGCTAGACGAAGTGGCTGGGGAGAGGGAAGTCTGGGCTTCCCTGCTTGGGCTGTTGCCCCCGCGACCCGACCTCGGATAAGCGGAAGAAGATGGATGGATGGAAAAACAAGAAACAAATATACAAAAATGAGGGGAATTTTATTTGAACTAAGCCAAGGGTCGGCAACCCAAAATGTTGAAAGAGCCACATTGTGTCACGACTTGGCTTGGATATGGAGTGTTTCTTCGATGCAGATGAGGATCAGCACGAGCGAGGCGTGGACGTGAGTACATGACATTTATTTAATAAACAAACAAACAGCAAAAAGCGCTCACAATTGAGGAAGAAACTTGACTAAACAGTACAAACGTGAAACAAAAACACCTGCTCGATGGCATGAAATGATGGACATAAACCGACCTCGGATAAGCGGAAGAAGATGTTTTCTGTATATATTTACATCTAACACAATTTCCCAACTCATATGGAAACAGGGGTTGTACATTCTGGGTGTCTCATTCAGTAGAAAAAAAATAATAATAATAAGAATAAAAAAATCCATTCCGGTTTTTAAGGACTACGGCTTCCTCCCACCTCCAAAGACATGCACCTGGGGATAGGTTGATTGGCAACACTAAATTGGCCCTAGTGTGTGAATGTGAGTGTAAATGGTGTCCGTCTATCTGTGTCGGCCCTGCGATGAGGTGGCGACTTGTCCGGGGTGTACCCCGCCTTCCGCCCGATTGTAGCTGAGATAGGTGCCAGCACCCCCCGCGACCCCAAAAGGGAATAAGCGGTAGAAAATGGATGGATGGATGGGTAAATGGGTTATACTTGTATAGCGCTTTTCTACCTTCAAGGTACTCAAAGCGCTTTGACACTACTTCCACATTCACCCATTCACACACACATTCACACACTGACGGAGGGAGCTGCCATGCAAGGCCCTAACCACGAACCATCAGGAGCAAGGGTGAAATGTCTTGCTCAAGGACACAACAGGCGTGACGAGGTTGGTAGAAGGTAGGGATTGAACCAGGAACCCTCAGGTTCCCCAGACATTATTATATCTGACATTATTGTGAGGTTTTGTATTAGTGTTCCGGCCACTAGAGACAATTTCTTTCTCTAAATTTGGCCCCCGTGTCAAAATAATTGCCCAGGCCTGTTTTAGCACATTCTGTCAACAAAAGGTAATCTTTTCTGACGTGCTGAGAGCCACCCCAAGACATGCGACACAGGCGAGGGTACAGGAGAGTGACCCTCTTCATGTAGCGACAGCGGTGCGGCGGACTCCCTCATTTACTGTGCCATTATCCCGACATGCTTAAAGATGTCATTACTCAAATCCTCTTTTTCTTACTTGTTATTTCCATAAATTACCGCCGGAGAATAGGCGACGATTTAATCTGGAATTGGATGAGGCGGCATGGAATGATGGTGCCCTGTAGAGTTTAGTTTTTAGTGAATAGGCTTACTACAGATAAGGAATGGTACAATTAGATAGAGGGGCAGGTTAAATGAACGGCGAAAACACAGGACCCCACGACTTATACTTCCTCGGCTTTCTATTTGACGTCCTCATCACCTTCCTCAGTGCTCTCCTGTGACTTTCTCTCCAAAAAAAAATACACCAGTGTTTGACAGCTGTGTAGTTTCATTCCTGTCCAACACAGTGATTTGCAATAATTTGGACCTGAATCATTCATATTTTCACCAATGTATACACTATTTGTAGGAAATTTTTTAAAATAGTATTCATAATTTACAAACCCCGTTTCCATATGAGTTGGAAAATTGTGTTACATGTAAATATAAACGGAATACAATGATTTGCAAATCCTTTTCAACCCATATTCAATTAAATGCACTACAAAGACAAAATATTTGATGTTCAAACTCATAAACTTTCTTATTTTTTTGCAAATAATAATCAACTTAGAATCCCATGGCTGCAACACGTGCCAACGTAGTTGGGAAAGGGCATGTTCACCACTGTGTTACATCACATTTTCTTTTAACAACACTCAATAAACGTTTGGGAACTGAGGAAACTAATTGTTGAAGCTTTGAAAGTGGAATTCTTTCCCATTCTTGTTTTATGTAGAGTTTCAGTCGTTCAACAGTCCGGGGTCTCTGCTGTCTTATTTTAGGCTTCACAAAGTGCCACACATTTTGAATGGGAGACAGTAATGGACTGCAGGCGGTCCAGGAAAGTACCCGCACTCTTGTTTTGTGAAGCACACTGTTGTAACACGTGCTGAATGTGGCTTGGCATTGTCTTGCTGAAATAAGCAGGGGCGTCCATTAGATGGCAGCATATGTTTGTTCCAAAACCTGTATGTACCTTTCAGCATTAATGGTGCCTTCACAGATGTGTAAGTTACCCATGCCTTGGGCACTAATGCACCCCTATACCATCACATATGCTGGCTTTTGAACTTTGCGTCGATAACAATCTGGATGGTTCGCTTCCCCTTTGGTCTGGATGACACGATGTCCAATAATTCCAAAAACAATTTTAATGTGGACTCGTCAGACCACAGAACACTTTTCCACTATGCAACAGTTCATTTTAGATGATCTGGGGCCCAGAGAAGCCGGCAGCGTTTCTGGATGTTGTTGATAAATGGCTTTCGCTTTGCATAGTAGAGCTTTAACTTGCACTTACAGATGTAGCGACCAATTGTATTTAGTGACAGGGGTTTTCTGAAGTGTTCCTGAGCACATGTGGTTATATCCTTTTTGGTACAGTGCTGTCTGAGGGATCGAAGGTCAAGGCCATTAAATTTTGGAATGATTTCTCCAGATTCTCTGAACCTTTTAATAATATTATGGACCGAAGATGTTGAAATCCCAAAATTTCTTGCAATTGCACTTTGAGAAACGTTGTTCTTCAACTGTTTGACTATTTGCTCACACAGTTGTGCACAAAGGGGTGTACCTCGCCCCATCCTTTCTTGTGAAAGACGGAGCATTTTTTGGGAAGCTGTTTTTATACCCAATCATGGCACCCACCTGTTCCCAATTAGCCTGCACACCTGTGGGATGTACCGAATAAGTGTTTGATGAGCATTCCTCAACTGTATCAGTATTTATTGCCACCTTTCCCAACTTCTTTGTCACGTGTTGCTGGCATCAAATTCTAAAGTTAATGATTATTTGCAAAAAAAAAAATGTTTATCAGTTTGAACATCAAATATGTTGTCTTTGTAGCATATTCAACTGAATATGGGTTGAAAATGATTTGCAAATCATTGTATTCCGTTTATATTTACATCTAACACAATTTCCCAACTCATATGGAAACGGGGTTTGTATTTTTATTATAAAAATTCCATAAGTATCCCAATTATTCAGCAGTGAGATCATTATTTTGAATTTTCTCACACTTAAGAAACTGTGTGAGACGATCTGTCACTTCACTTCTGTTAGTTTCCTTGTTTGGTGTCCTGCTTGTCTCCCTGAGCGCTCGTTTCCCTCACCTGTGCCTGATTGGCAGACGGGCACACCTGGTTGCGGTTGCCAATCAGGCGGCTATTTATGCCTGCCTCGCCGGTTCCTCAGTGCTCGAGGTTTGACTACAGTATATTTAGGACCTCTGCCTGCATGACTGCTTCTCCCCTATTTTGAGTTTTATTTAAAAACTCTTACCTGCACCTCGTCCTCCTGGTTCCTGCATCTCGGGGTCCCAACCGCCACAGCCATGCGATAAAAACGACACAGGCTTCAGATTACTTTCATGCAAATCAACTGTACTTTAAAACAGGGGTCCCCAAACTACGGCCCGTGGGCCAGATACGGCGCGCCAGCATCCACAATCCGGCCCGCAAGTAGGCCTGGATAAAAAAATAAAACATTTTCATTTATTTTCTTTTTTTTTTATTATTATTTTTTTTAATCTGTCCTTTCTAGCGCATCCATCAATCCATTTTCTACCGCTTGTTACTCTCTGGGTCTCCAAGCCGTGCAGGCAAATCATATTGTCTAAAAATGCATTTTCTCATCGATATCATGACGTCATCACGTGCACGCGCTTTCAGTCAATTAGTGCACGAGGGGAAAAAATGGCGAAATCGTTGGGGCAACGTAATATAGACTCCGTGTGTAGAATTTTTAAACATCAGTGTGGACATATGACATGTTTTTGTATGTATATATATATATATATATATATATATATATATATATATATATATATATATATGTATGTATATATATGTATATATATATATATATATGTATGTATATGTATATATATATATGTATATATATATATGTATGTATATGTATATGTATGTATGTATATATATATATATATATATATATATATATATATATGTATGTGTATACATATATATATATATATATATATATATATATATATATATATATATATATATATATACAGTATATATAGCCTGGCCCCTGGCCAAATTTTTTGGAACCCAATGCGGCCCCCAGGTCAAAAAGTTTGGGGACCTCTGCTTTAAAACAAGCATTTTAACATTGCAGGGGAAAAAAATGCCTACAAAAATAATGTATCTACAACAGTTATTCTCAAACTGTGGTACGGGTAGCACTAGTGCAGGGTCTGCCAACCTTGAGACCTTCTATTTCGGGGGGTGGGGGCGTGGTCGGGGTTAGGGCCGGGGCGTGGTTGGGGTTGGGGTACGGACCGGGGCGTGGTTGGGGGCGTGGTTAAGAGGGGAGGAGTATCATTACAGCTGTTGTGTGCACAGTTGTGCACTGCACTCTCCAAAAGCCGTAGATGTTATTGTCACATATGCATGATTGATTGAATCTTTTATTAGTAGATTGCACAGTGCAGTACATATTCTGGTAACACCCGAATAAGTTTTTCAACTCGTTTAAGTCGGGGTCCACGTTAATCAATTCATGGTACAAATATATACTATCAGCATAATACAGTCATCACACAAGTTAATCATCAGAGTATATACATTGAAGTATTTACATTATTTACAATCCGGGGGGTGGGATGAGGAGCTTTGGTTGATATCAGTACTTCAGTCATCAACAATTGCATCAACAGAGAAATTGACATTGAAACAGTGTAGCTCTTACTTAGTAGGATATGGACAGCGAGCAGAGAACATAGTGAGTTCAGATAGCAAAAAAAACAAGTATATACATTAGAAATACATTCGATTATTTACATTAGGTTATTTACAATCCGGGGAGATGGGATGTGAATGGAGGAGGGTTATAGTCAAGGGTTGAAGTTGCCTGGAGGTGTTGTGGTGCATGTACAGTAGATGGAGTGTCACAACATTGCTGTTTACGGCACAAACGTGACTGCTGTTGTTGTGTGTTGTTACCGCGCTGGAAGGATGTTAATGAAACTTTCTAACAATAAACCCACATAAGAAACCAAGAACTCGCCCTCGATCATTCTACAGTTTTAACGTCATTGGGCAGACACGTTGTTTATGTAGTGGGAAAGCGTACATGAAAACAGGCTGTCCTCACTCAGTTCCGCATGGAGCTGGAGAGGGCGTGGCCTCCAGCTCCGCCTAAATTTCGGGAGATTTTTGTGAGAAAATTTGTCCCGGGAGGTTTTCGGGAGAGGCGCTGAATTTCGTGAGTCTCCCGGAAAGTCCGGGAGGGTTGGCAAGTATGCACATGCGGCTCTTCCATGCCACCGCCGTGGCTTCCTTTGGCTTTGAAACAAAATGTTAACAAATAATGGTTGCTTAATTAATCACATTTATTTAGTTATTTTTAATCTAACAGTTGTTATTTTGGAGAGTTCTGGTATCTAATCATTTGATAATAAAACGTTTTGATTTATTGTTGATCAAAGGTCGGTAGGTCAGCAGGTTGGTAGGTAGGTCATTATTGTTGTTGCACAAGTACAATGAAACTTTTTCAGCACACACCCGTTCAAGATTAGACAAACAGTGTACAGGGTGACAGAACAGGAACGCTGACAGGTCTCCAGAAGGCGCCCCGTAAAAGGTGGGAAAAAGGTAAACGCTGGGGGATGATGAGTAAAAAAATACAATCCTAAGAGGGCCCAGTCTGGAGTGGGGAAAAACCTCCATAGCAAAGCACATATACATATTACAGCATACATTTCGAGACTTGCAACAGAGGGGAGGGAGTGGGGGGCTACAGTGGCTGGCTGCAGCTCTTCTGGCGCTGCCCAGCCGTCCATTACCCCTAAAGGATTCGTGTATGTCACAGTCCTTGTGCCTCATCTCTTGCTGCCAAGTAATTGTATTGTTTTTAGCGGTCAACCCCCGGTAAGTTAGCAGTGGACGGATCAAAAAAGAGAAACATTTCTGATGAAAATAGAACATTTAATGCTTCATGGACGGATTAATTTGCTTTCATTGATGACGAGGTTGTTCTTTTCCCGTTTTAGTCAAATGAAATATGCCGCAGTTGTATGCCGTCAGAATATTGGCACAACTTGAGTTGCTTCAAATTAATTAATAAGGGAAGGACCAGTGAATCTTTTTTCAAAGGTTCAAAATATTTTGGTGATTTGCTTATACCCAGAAATAAAATGTGAATCGTTGTCAAGTGTTTTATTTCATTAATTCTATAGCACAAATGTAACGAAACTATAAGTAGTGTTATTGTCATTTTAGGAATCGAACAGAGTTTGAGGCTCTAGTTGGGTTTTGTTTGGGGGCAAATGGGTTCAAATGGCTTAAGGCTGCCAAAGAATCACTTAATTAAATATTGTAATACAACAGTTATATTTTCCTATATTTGATAGGTTGTTTGGCAACACTAAATTGGTGTGTGAATGTTGTCTGTCTATCTGTGTTGGCCCAGCGATGAGGTGGCGACTTGTCCAGGGTGTACCCTGCCTTCCGCCCAAATGCAACTGAGATAGCTTCCAGCACCCCCGCAACCCCGAGCAGGACAAGCGGTAGAAAATGGATGGATGGAACAGTGACCCTAGACTGCCACCTTATACATAGTGGTGGGGGCGTGGCAAGGGGCGTGGTCAATATGACATCGTATATAAGACATGATCATTTTGATTAGCTATAATGCATATATTTCCTTTAAAAAGGTTAATCCATCCAGCCATCTATTTTCTACCGCTTATTCCCTTTGGGGTCGCGGGCGGGGTCGCTGGTGCCTATCTCAGCTACAATCGGGCGGAAGGCGGTGTAGACCCTGGACAAGTCGCCACTTCATCGCAGGGCTAATCACATGTTTTATGTATATTTAACAACAAATATTAGTGTTATTAGTTAATACCATTTAAATATTATTTTATATAAAAAAAATTCATAACCTTTCATCAGAATCACGATTAACTTGGAATTTGACTTGTTTTACTGTGCTGTTTTTGTTCAATACCGTTTCAATTGTTTCTTATTGTAAAAGGTAACACAGGCTACACTTTATACTGCCCTCCCTGAATGTTGCAATTTAGTTTTCTAAATATGTAAACAGTCTTTTTTTTAAAAAATCCAACTTCTGGAAGCTTATGTGACGATTTGTCACTTCACTTCTGGTGGTGGTTCCTTGTTTGGTGTTTGTTTCCTGTCGGCGCTCTTATTTTGGTTCCCCTTCCTGCTTGTCTCCCTGAGCGCTCGTTTCTCTCACCAGTCCTCCCGATTGGCAGCCGGGCACACCTGGTTGCAGTTGCCAATCAAGCGGCTATTTATGCCTGCCTCGCCTGTACCTCAGTGCTCCAGGATTGACTACGTTTAAGACCTCTGCATGCATGACTGCTTCTCCCTATTTTGAGTTTATTTAAAGACTCTTACCTAATATACGATGTATATCTCGATATTTTTCCCGTAAAGTAGAAACAAAACACAAAACAGTCCTAGTTACCTGAGATACTAAGTATGTCATTATTTTGACTTAGCAAATATTGACTTACTAAGACAAAACAATGACTAAGTCAAATTAATGACTTAAGCGTTTGAAAAAAAGAGTTAAAAGTGGGGCCACATGCTGACATATGCTCAACTTATCATGCTTAATGTATTACAGCTTTTCCGAAGCCGGTAGTTGATTTTTATTATGTAAATGTTATATTTTTATCAACATGTGATAGCAGGGACCCTGCCATTCAAAACTAGTTGTGTTTGGAGGAGGAAGAATACTGAGTTGCATCCCAAGAACACCATACCTACTGTGAAGCATGGGGGTGGAAACATCATGCTTTGGGGCTGTTTTTCTGCTAAGGGGACAGGACGATTGATCCGTGTTAAAGAAAGAATGAATGGGGCCATGTATCGTGAGATTTTGAGCCAAAACCTCCTTCCATCAGTGAGAGCTTTGAATGGTTGACCAAATACTTATTTTCCACCATAATTTACAAATAAATTATTAAAAATTCCTACAATGTGAATCTCTGGATTTTTTTTCACATTCTGTCTCTCACAGTTGAAGTGTACTTATGATGAAAATTACAGACCTCTATCATCATTTTAAGTGGGAGAACTTGCACAATCGGTGGTTGACTAAATACTTTTTTGCCCCACTGTATGCGCGGTTTGCGGTCTCATCCGCGGATAAACCGCGGCTCGGGCGAGTGACATGACGAAAAAATAGATTTTGATTAGATTCGGGCAGGTGGCGGTTTAACCATTCGGAAATATTTGATATACATGCTTCTGGGGTCGGTATCCTTTGCCATTCAAAGAGCCATTTAAGACCCGTGTCACAAAGCGAAGAAGACAATAGGAGACGCTAATATACTCTAGAATGTCTACCGGCAGTCACCCAGATAATAAGTATTAGGGCGTGCCGTGGAGTCACTGACTCTATCGCCCTCTACAGCATGTACGATCTGCTTGTCAGTCCAGCAACATGTTGTGTGTGGCGTCCGCGGCAACACGCACACAACTGCAAGGCATACTGGGTGACACAGAGTACACTAATGGTTGTGATATAAACGATTTTAACACTCTTAGTAATATACGCCACGCTGTGAAGCCACACCAAACACGATTGACAAACACATTTCGGGAGGACATCCTCACAGTAACACAACATAAACGCAACACACAAATACCCAGAATCCTTTGTATCCATTACACTTCTTGACTATTTTATACACCCCACTAGCAGCAAACCCCGCCACCCCGTGCGTCGGTAAGGTGGGCGGGGTTTGATTGATTGATTGATTGATTGATTGATACTTTTATTAGTAGATTGCACAGTTCAGTACATATTCCGTACAATTTACCACTAAATGGTAACACCCGAATAAGTTTTTCAACTTGTTTAAGTCGGGGTCCACGTTAATCAATTCATGGGTTGGGGGCGCGGGGGTGTAAAATATATTCAGGGAGTATCACGGATACAAACGATTCTGGGTATTTGTTGTGTTGCGTTTATGTTGTGTTACTGTGAGGATGTTCTCCCAAAATGTGTTTGTCAATCTTCTTTGGTGTGGCTTCACAGCGTGGCGCATATTAGTAAGTGTTTAAGTTGTTTATATCACAACCATCAGTGTACTCTGTGTCACCCAGCATGCCTTTCAATCTAGTATGTGTGATTGCGGAAGCTGCACACATGTTGCCAGACTAACAATCGGTGTGTACATGTTGTTGAAGGTGTCAAAGGCAATGGCTTCACAGCACGCCCTTATTCTTGTCATCAGGATGAACTTCAATTGGATTACCGCGAGAACGTTAGCATCTCCAACTCTGTGAAACGGGTTTAGACAGCTTTGTGAGTGGCAAAGGTGGCCAACCTCTGATGTATTTCAGCGGGCGGATGCGTTTCTGATAACATTTTGGTTCGGGTGGACGGCGGGTGGATGACAACTTTGGTGATGCGGTTGCGGATGATATAATTGCCTATCTCTAATATATATATGAAAATATGAGCCCTCCTTTAAGGTAACACTTGCCTTGACCTTAAAAAGTAAAAATTGGAGGTCTGGACTTAGAGGGAAGTAGCTAAGCACTTCTTAACTCTGCAATTTGTGTTTTGGTTTTCAGGGTTCCATCTCTAATTCCATGGTCATCAGCAGCTAATTAATGTCAACTTGTAGTGCTGTTTTTCCTACATGAATCATGTTAAAGCAGTTCACGCAGAGAAAAGTTGCCTTTGATTCGGGAATATTCGAGCCGACCTTCTAATGGCTCTTTAGCATGCTCCACCATCTCTCATCTTCCTCTCTTCATGCAACCCCCGACCCCACTCCCCCAAAAGCCCTCTTTCTCACTCATATCAAAGGCTGGAGTGCTGGTTGCTGGTCGGAGCCTGTAAAGCGCTCTCCGAGAGCCTCTCTAATGACCTCTGAGACCCAGATGCCCGGCGTTGGCTCCAGTTAATGGAGGGAATGCAATTAAGATCAACACTGGCACCTGAGAGGCTGGAGTGTGTCCTCTGTATGTGTGTGTGTATGTGTGTGTGTGTAGAAAGAGAGAGAGAGGGTTTGGGGGGGTGGGGAAGACGTTTGGAAGTAACAGATTACACATAATGAGATTACTGTGAATCAGGAAACACCCAGTTATCAGATTACGGATGTGAAATATATAATTGCCTATTTGATTATACTCAACAAGGCGTTTTAAAGGGGAAGCGCATTAAGACGGCCGGGCGTGCCTGAAAAGTGTCTTTTTGAACACTTTTTAAACAACTATCAAGCTAAATTCTACACATTTATGGGAAAATAAATAAATCCGAAAGGAGCAGAAAATGATCATTTGGTGTAAAATAGTGGATTTGATTTATTTTCCAACTGCATGTTTTTTGGTGTGTTTGTATTATGTGTGTGTGTGTGAGAGAGAGAGAGAGAGGAGGCGAGTGCACTTGTCTGTCTGTGCGAGGGCATCTTGAGAAGGGAAAGCGCGGGGGAGGGGGGGCCCTGTTGCCAGGCAACGGGGGGGCAGCGTATCTTGGAGGATTTGGTAGCTGAGTGGTTATTATTGCTGCAGGCTCCGGTCTCTTAGTGCACCCCCCCCCCCCCCCCCCCCAGCCCCCCATTCCTCTCTCCTTCCGCACCACCACCGCTACCACCTCTCACTATCACGCCCGCCGCGCACCCCCCCCCCCCCCTTGCCCTGTGCATCTCTACAGTTACCGTTGCTAGGCAACTGTCTCCGTGCTCTGCCGGCGTGCCTGGTAATTGGCCGGTGGCACGGCGGCGTGCCGTCGCCAGATCCAGGCAGCTGCACTGACTACTGCCTCCTCATGTTGCATGCACCCAGCATCCACGCACACACACACACTCCCCCCCCCCCCAGCCACCCTGAACCCCGTTGCTAGGCAACACAGTCAGGCATCCCTGTCTCCCGGGGGTTCATTGACCAGAGCCGGATGGCCCAGACCTGCTGTTCAGAGTGTTTCTGGCAAGTGGAGAAGGAAGGATTTGTCTTTTATTGTTCATTTTTGTAGTTCTTGTTTATACATGAATGCTAATTCATTGTGCAACACATTGGATTGAATGATGGTTCAGGTTGAAAAGGTTTGAATCTCACCTGGGATATTTATTTAGGGCAGGGGCGTCCAAACTTTTTCCACAGAGGGCGGCACACGAAAAAATTTAAGCATGCGCCTGCCATTTTGATATTTTTCATTTTCAAACCATAACAAAATGTATGGATTTTTTTTTTTAATCCTTAGGGCTCCTGGGGAGCATAGAGGGTCTTTTGTCACTAAAATGTTAAAAATAAGTCAAATTATTATTATTATTTTTTAATTTAATGTTTACAGTAAATCTTTATATCAACTTGAGGTTGATATTAAGTAAAACAAATAAGTTTTTATGCCTTTTCTGTCAAAGACAACTTTGTTTTTTATAGTAAATTGAAATATGCAGTATTTAGATAGATAGATCAATCAATCAATGTTTACTTATATAGCCCTAAATCACTAGTGTCTCAAAGGGCTACACAAACCACAACACAAACCACTATGGATAGATAGATAGATAGATTGATGGATAGATAGATAGATAGATAGATAGATAGATAGATAGATAGTACTTTATTGATTCCTTCAGGAGAGTTCCTTTATTTAGCAATTAAAGCCCTCAAAGATCAATAATGAAGGACACCATTGATTTGAATTATTTAATATTTTTGAGTAATCACAGTGAAAAGCTAAAAAAAAGTCCTACTAAATATATTTGAGATTCGAAAGGTTCCCCACTCATAAAGTGATACATTTTTATTAGTGTTTTTTTTTTACTTTTAACACTTAAATGTCAAGATCAACTTCCGATATATCTGTCGATTTGAAGTTTGAACTATTATTTTGTTTGTTTTATGCTCTTTTGTCAAAACGGTGATGTTTTTATATGGCAACCTCACAACATATGCAATATTTTTTCGATATAAAACATTTTAAAGTGATATTTTTTAAGTAATAATTCATTATAACATAGATTTTTTTGTCCTTTTTTTTTGAGCAATGGAAAATAAAGACAAAAGGAACAAAAAACTGCCTGCATGGCAGCTTTGTGTCAACATTGACACGTTTTCTCATTAGATTTCACCACATTACACTTTTTTTAAATGTTTTTTTTTTGTTTTTGCAACACTATCAATTTTGCAATTTTTGCAGAATGTGTGGCGGGCCGGTAAATAATTGGCTGCGGGCCGCACTTTGGACACCCTTGATTTAGGGAGTTTCACCGTGTGCCAAGATGTGTTCCCCTGTGCATTTTCTGCCCTGTTTCCACAGTCTTAAATGCATTTATGCCAGATTTATTCCGTCTAAATTAATAAATGTGTAAGTCACAGGTGTCAAACTTAAGACCCGTATATATGAACAGATTTTAATTTTGACGGCAAAAAATGCAATGCATGGAAATGCAGTTCTTAACTTGATATTATTTGATATTATTTGGTCATTTAAACAGTTGAACCTAAATATTTGCTTGTCACTTTGCAATAGTCATGTGCAAACTGATACTGAAATATATCGACACCGCCGATACCAGATCTTGATGCTTCAATATCTATTCTCGAATCAAAATACTAATGCTTTTTATACTTTTTTTCAAAGGTGTACAAACTTTTCTACCAAGGGCCACATACTAAAAAGCCATATTGATATTTTTGTATATGTTATACTTTATTTCAAAGGTGTACAAACTTTTCTACCAAGGGCCACATGCTAAAAAGCCATATTGATTTTTTTTACACATATAAAAAAAATGTTTAAAACAGACATTGTGTCACCTTTGCATAATGGCTGATAAGTTGAATAAGTATATTATTATTTATTAGTTAGAACATGTATGTCATGTTTTGGTGATCATGTTTAGTTTGGCTATGTTCTGTTTGGTTTTTGCACTCTGTCAGTTCCTGTTTTTTCACTCCCTGCTTTGTTTCCACGACAACCCATTAGTTTTCACCTGTCCTCATGTCACGCACCTGATTCATTTGGACTCATGCACCTGTTGTTAATCACGTCACCTCTATTTGAGCCTGTAGTTGCCAGGCAGTCAGCCTGGCGACATCACCCTCTACACACCCTTGTTATTCATGCTGATGATCCATGCTGCTCTTTTTCATGCTCTTTTCTCATTCCAAGAAAGTTTTCTTTATTCATGCCATAGTTTGCAAGGTTTGTTTTATGTCCATAGTTTTGCCTTTGTGGTAGTTTTGCTTGTCACTTTGCAGTAGTCATGTGCAAATTGATACTGGAATATATCGACACCTCCAATACCAGATCTCGATGCTTTAATATCGATTCTTTAATCAAAATACTGATGCTTTTGTTACTTTAGTTCAGAGGTGTACAAACTTTTCCACCAAGTGCCGCATTCTAAAAGGCCATATTGATATTGTTTTTATCCATTAAAAAAAAAGGTTTAAAACAGACATTGTGTCAGCTTTGCATTATGGTTGATAAGTTGACTAAGTATATTATTAATTATTAGTTAGAACATTTCTGTCATGTTCTGGTGATCATGTTTAGTTTGGCTATGTTCTGTTTGGTTTTTGCACTCAGTCAGTACCTGTTTTTTCACTCCCTGCTTTGTTTCCATGACAACCCGTTAGTTTTCACCTGTCCTCATCTCACGCACCTGATTCATTTGGACTCGCGCACCTGAGATTGGATATTAGGAATAATATTATATGTAATCTGTTACTGGGACGCAACCAGGCGCACACGTAAAGGAAGAGCAGATTGATCCATGTATCAGTTGTGTCAATATCAAGAGCAGTTTGAGTATTGGATTGATACCGAAGGGATTAGATCGATATTAGTATTTTCACAAATCACTTTAGTTTGTTGTCGTTTACAAGCTCAGGGAATAAATCATTGGACACTATGATTTTAACTGAAGGACTTAAAAGAGTAGTAGATTGTAGTTTTTGCTTTTGCTTAGTTATTAGTTGCTGTTGACTCTGTTTTGCTCAAGCAATTGTATGTCATGAAATAGAAAAATGAACTACCAATATTGTCGGACTATATAATAATATACACTATATAATGGGCAGCCAGACTTCCTTCAGTCCACCTCAGGGCAGATGTGGCTAAAAATGTAGCTGAACGCCATCAATGTGTGAATGTGGAATGAGTGAACGATGGGTTCTCACTTCTCTGTGAAGCGCTTTGTGTCCAGAAAAGTGCTATATAAATCTAATCCATTATAATAATAATTATCATTATTATTAAAACCCTTTCATTTTCCCCAAAATCAACAGTGTGCCTTATATGCATCAATGTTGGTGTGTTTATTCTGGTAATAGTACTCAGTGTAATGTTAAATGTGACCAGAAGATGGCAGTAACACATAAAAGATACATGTGGACTGCAGGTTGACGCCTGTCCAATAAATGAAGCAAGCAAGACCAAAATGTTGATGTTTCACTGAGAATAAAAAAAACATTATGAATGGCGCTATAAAAAAAAAACTGTCAAAATGGTTTAGGACGATTTTGGTACTATACAGTTCTAACATATATCTATCAATAGGCTTGCGATGGAAGTGCTTTAAAGCTACCAGTACAAGGAGAACACAATGTCGAAGTGGAACTTCATAATAATATCCATCTTCTTCCGCTTATCCAAAGTCTGGTCGCGGGGGCAGCAGCCTAAGCAGGGAAGCCAAGACTTTCCTCTCCCCAGCCACTTCGTCCAGCTTTTCCCGGGGGATCCCGAGGCGTTCCCAGACCAGCCGAGAGACATAGTCTTCCCAACGTGTCCTGGGTCTTCCCCGTGGCCTCCTACCGGTTGGACGTGCCCTAAACACCTCCCTAGGGAGGCTTTCGGGTGGCATCCTGACCAGATGCCCGAACCACCTCATCTGGCTCCTCTCGATGTGAAGGAGCAGCGGCTTTACTTTGAGTTCTTCCCGGATGGCAGAGCTTCTCACCCTATCTCTAAGGGAGAGCCCCGCCACACGGCGGAGGAAACTCATTTCGGCCGCTTGTACCCGTGATCTTATCCTTTCGGTCATGACCCAAAGCTCATGACCATAGGTGAGGATGGGAACATAAATCGACCGGTAAATTGAGAGCTTTGCCTTCCGGCTCAGCTCCTTCTTCACCACAACGGATCGATACAGCGTTCGCATTACTGAAGACGCCGCACCGATCCGCCTCTCGATCTCACAATCCACTCTTCCCTCACTCGTGAACAAGACTCCAAGGTACTTGAACTCCTCCACTTGGGGCAACCCGGAGATGGCACTCAGCCCTTTTTCGGGCGAGAACCATGGACTCAGACCTGGAGGTGCTGATTCCCATTCCGGTTGCTTCACACTCTGCTGCGAACAGATCCAGTGAGAATTGAAGATCCTGGCCTTATGTAATAATAGTATAATATAATATAACCCATTTAATGCGCCTTTTGTTTCAAAATACACGCGTTCATCAACAGTATGCCTTGTAATCCCAAAAATATGGTATGTAGGTAGGTAGGTAGGTACGTAAGTCTTTATTGTCATTGCACAAGTACAACAAAACTTTGACAAACAAACAGTGTACAGGGTTACAGAACAGGAACGCTGATGGGTCGCCACAAAGCACCCCGTAGAAGTTGGGAAAAAAGTAAACTCTGGGGGAGGATGAGTAAAAAAAAAATACAATCTAGACTGGGCTCCTGAGTGGGCCCAATCTGGAGTGGGAAAAAAACCTCCACAGCAAAGCACATTTAGAAATCACAACATACATATCAAGACTTGCAACAGAGGGGAGGGAGTGCAGGGCTACAGTGGAGGGCCGCAGCTCTTCAGGCGCTGCCCAGCTGTCCATCACCCCGATTATTATTTCAATTGTTGTGTTGATATTGTTGATACTACCAATAGCATTCACCATAATAATAGATTAATACATTCACAAATGGTCGGAATCGGCAGTACGAAACCCCTATCGGAGCACTATAACGTACTCATTTAATCTCATGTTCTCACAACATTGTGTTTTCTCCTCCCCTCATGCAGGTGAGAAGCCCTACAAGTGCTCATGGGAAGGCTGCGAGTGGCGATTCGCCCGGAGCGACGAGCTGACGAGGCACTACCGCAAACACACCGGCGCCAAACCTTTCAAGTGTAACCACTGCGACAGGTCTGTCAAAGCACCCTAATCTCTCGTATCCCCACCTCACACACACACACACACACACATAATTGTACCTTTTGTCTTCGTGCCACTCACAGCGTGCTAATTGCCGCTCTCATGCCATGTTACATTTTGGAGTGTGTAAAGCTTGACTTTAATCAAGGAGGCTGACAAGAAGATTGCTGGCCCACTTGGTGGGATTCTATAAGGCACTCGAACGTGCAGCACTTGGACGACATGCACAAACATAACACGGCTCTTTTGATTGCCTAAGAACTGCAGCATCAAGTGTTGCCGTTCTATTTATTTTTTCCTGTACATAATACACTGAATTTGACTATTCACCTTTTCAATCACCCATCACTTTTAAAGGCCTACTGAAACCCGACCACGCAGTCTGATAGTTTATATATCAATGATAAAATATTAACATTGCAACACATGCCAATACGGCCGGGTTAGTTTACTAAATCGCAATTTTATATTTTGCGCCGAACTATCCTGCTGAAACGTCGCGGTATGATGACGCGTGACGTCACGCCTTGTAGAGGACATTTTGTTCCAGCACCGATCCCAGCTATCAATCATCTCCCTTCATTCCACAGTATTCTGGACATCTGTGTTGCTGAATCTTTTGCAATTTGTTCAATGAATAATGGAGACGTCAAAGAAGAAAGCTGTAGGTGGCAAGCGGTGCATTGCGGCCGCCTTTAGCAACGCGAACACAGCCGGTGTTTCATTGTTTACATTCCCGAACGATGACGGTGAAGCTTTACTGTGGAACAGAGCGGTCAAGCGAAAACGGTTGGATTGGACCACACACACAAAGTACGGAGTATTATGCAGCGATCATTTCGAAAGATCGTGTTTCGAAGCGGGTCCCTTGCGAAGGGCAGAGATGGGCATCGCCACCACCCGTCGACTGGTGCTGAAGAAAAGTGCGGGGCCGACCTTCAGGTTGTACAGGTACGCTCACTAAAACACTAGTAACACAATAAGCAGATAAGGGATTTTCCAGAATAATCCTAGTAAATTTGTCTAATAACACCTGAATTGCTCCCACTGTAAAGTCTTTTTTTTCTTTTTTCTAGTCCTTCACTCTCACTTCCCTCATCCACAAATCTTTCATTCTCGCTCAAATTAATAGGGAAATTGTCGCTTTTTCGGTCCGAATCGCTCTCGCTGCTGGTGGCCATGATTGTAAAGAATGTGAGAATGTGAGGAGCTCCACAACCCGTGACGTCACGCGCATATCATCTGCTACTTCCGGTACAGGCAAGGCTTTTTTATCAGCACCAAAAGTTGCGAACTTTATCGTGGATGTTCTCTACTAAATCCTTTCAGCAAAAATATGGCAATATCGCGAAATGATCAAGTATGACACATAAAAAAATGGACCTGCTATCCCCGATTAAAAAAGAAAATCTCATTTCAGTAGGCTTTTAAAGAGCAACTGCACTTTTGGCGGAAATTTCGGAATTCCTATGTGAGACATTTAAACCAGGGGTGTCAAACTCCACAACAAATGACATTGCAAGTCACTTTAAATAATATGGTGGGCCACATTGACAAAATGTGAGGGGCCACAAAAATGATGTAGTGGGCCCACCTTGAATGATGTGGTAGACCACGATGATTGACGTCGCAGGCCATGTTAAATGATAAGCCACGTTGAATGATGCAGGGAGGCCCCTTTTCCTACATGTGCTATGAATAGTCACTGCTGATTGGCTGTTACCGCTATATATGTAACCAATCAGATGGCTGTGTGGGTGGGACAATGCTGGGTGCTGAGACAGAGGCAGAAGAAGCAAAGCAGCTTGTTAAGACTTTAGGTTAGAAACTTTAGCCAGAACTGCGAGCGAGCTGAGCTGCAGTTTAAGTTTCTAGAAGGTCAACTGGCTCATAGTGATGTTAGTAGTAGTTGACTGGGAGGTGTTTATTATCATTTGGGGAGAGTACGCCGCCTTATGCTCACCTGCTAAAACACCTATCTGCTCGACGCTGAAGCATTTACTACGTGTGCTATGAATAGGCACTGCTTATTGGCTGTTACCGCTATATATGTAACCAATCAGATGGCTGTGTGGGTGGGACAATGCTGGGTGCTGAGACGGAGGCAAAAGAAGCAAAGCAGCTTGTTAAGACTTTATATTAGAAACTGGTTCAATACGAATCACACGTACCATGCTGAGCTACACGTGAGATGATACGATGTTTTGATCCCAAGCAAAGGTGCCGCGATGACATCATTTGTAATTTCAACTCCCCCTACCTTAATTAGTCGCCGCAGCCCCCTGTTTAATTATGAAACACAAGCAAAATGTTAATTTGCAGCCCGGCTGGGCGAAGTCATCAAGCATTCCGGGGCCCTTATTTGCTATAAAAAGATCAGGCTCGACTGTGACACAAAAATCTTTAGCCCTGTTTTAATTACAAGCTTCCCGTCTGCGACGCGACCCTTGCTGACACCTCAGGGATCTCGCCGCAATTTTGTCTTCCGGGGAATGGCTTCTTGGAAGGAAAGGTCATTTTTGTGATCCGCTTGAATTGCGCATCCGACGGTATAAATCTGAGGGAGCTGTAAAGCATCTGCAGCATCATAAAGCCAGGTTTATGGGGCCATATTGGCCCGTATATCAGTGTCAATGACTATATTGAAAAATAACCGCATTGTTGGATAAGACGAGTGAACATTATTAAGTGCATATGCTGCGGATATGACAATAAATTAGGACGTTTTGCATAATGAGCATCACAATAAATACAAAAAAAACATGTCTCTTGTTCAACTGGAAGCATCCTTATGTCGATGACATCGTCATCAGGGAAGCTGTCATCAGCAGGTCTCATCTGGGCGGACTGTAAATACAGTAAAGCCTGCCTCCAGCTCCCCCTCGCCACCCTGCGGCGCCCATCCCTAATTTGGGCTCATCTCTGTCATGTTGCACAGCGCCCGACCCCTCAGGCCCGCCGCACGTCCCGCCGCCATGAGGGACGAGGGGGAAACAGAGAAGAGAAGATTGAGGATGGGGACGGTGGGGGGGGGGGGGCTTTGAGAGATGGGTGGTGACGGGACGGGGGGGAGTCGAAAGACCCACGGTGTGCCAGCTGGTGTCGTGCCCCCGAGTCGTGACTCATACTTCACCATCTGTCTCGCTCAACCTCGACAAAAAAAAAAAAAAACACGGCAGAGCGTCTCCCGAGCCGTTTGTTCCTCTTCGCGTGTTTGCGACGCACACACGCAGGTGTGACGGGAACGGATGACGGGTGGCGCTCCGGCGTGGCTCCGCCCCCTCGGCCAAACACTGATTCATCCTGACAGTCGCCGCTGTCTTTCTGCGGAGATGAAATCACGCGTGTCATAATACAAGCGCCCGGGTGAATCTGGCGTGGGAAGAAGGTTATCGTTTTGCAATGCAGTGTGCTGGAAAGGATGGAAAGTGCCACTCGACTTAGCAACTGATGTCAAAATTGGAATTGCCACAAAACACATTGTGAGATATGCAACACTCTAGTGCCGTCTGGTGGGTTAAGTGGATAATGCAACCTCCCCAAATTTGTCACGTTTCGTGTGTCAGGTATACCGCCAGGAATGGGGCGATATGAATCCCTTTCCTACTGTCTTTCTGCGAAGATGAAATCGCACGTGTCATAATACAAGCGCCTAACGTCAAAACCGAGAGTTTGGGATCGAAGTTCATTCCTTTCCACCTATTGCGGCATATTAAAAATGATAGGCACCAGCGCCCCCCGTGACCCCAAAGGGAACCATGGGTAGAAAATGGATGGATTAATGGATGGCATTTGTGTGCTTATTTTTAATGAAGCATCAAAATGTACCACCGACTACTATCACTACCTTTAAGGACCCTTCAAAGCAACACAGATATGATAAGAAAACAAAACAACATTATGCTTATGCAGTAGGGACAGGATTCTAGTAGGTTATCGTTTTGCAATGCAGTCTGATGAAAATTATGGAAAGTGCCACTCGATTTATCAACTGAGGTCAAAGTTGTAATTGCCACAAAACACATTGTGAGATATACAACAGTCTACTGCCATCTGGTGGCTTAAGTGGATATTAAACTTACCTCAATTTGTCATGTTTCATGTGTCAGGTAAACCACCAAGAATTGGGCCATATGAATCCCTTTCCTACTGTCTTTCTAAGAAAAAGAAATAAAACAAGCGGTTGACGTCCAAACCGAGAGTTTGGGATCGAAGTTCATTCCTTTCAACCTTATTGCAGCATATTCAAAATGATGCATTTGTGTGCTTATTTTTAATGAAGCATCAAAATGTAGCACCAACTACTATCACTACCTTTAAGGACCCTTCAAAGAAACACAGATATGATGAGAAAACAAAACAACATCATGCTTATGCAGTAGGGACAAGATTCTAGTAGGTGATCGATTTGCAATGCAGTCTGCTGAAAAGGATGGAAAGTGCCACTCGACTTAGCAACTGAGGTCAAAGTTGGAATTGCCACAAAACACATTGTGAGATATACAACAGTCTACTGCCGTCTGGGGGCTTAAGTGGATTATGCAACCTCCCTCAGTTTGTCACGTTTCATGTGTCAGGTAAACCACCAAGAATGGGGCCATATGAATCCCTTTCCTACTGTATTTCTGCGAAGAAGAAATTGGACGTGTCATAAAACAAGCGGTTAACGTCCAAACCGAGAGTTTGGGATCGAAGTTCATTCCTTTCCACCTTATTGCAGCATATTAAAAATGATGCATTTGTGTGCTCATTTTTAATGAAGCATCAAAATGTACCACCGACTACTATCACTACCTTTAAGGACCCTTCAAAGAAACACAGATATGATGAGAAAACAAAACATCATGCTTATGGAGTAGGGACGGGATTCTAGTAGGTGATCGATTTGCAATGCAGTCTGCTGGAAAGGATGGAAAGTGCCACTCGATTTAGCAACTGAGGTCAAATTTGGAATTGCCACAAAACACATTGTGAGATATACAACAGTCTACTGCCGTCTGGTGGCTTAAGTGGATAATGCAACCTCCCCCAATTTGTCACGTTTCATGTGTCAGGTAAACTGTGATGAATGTGGCCATGTGAATCCCTTTCCTACTGTAGCCAATCAGAAGCCGGGTGAAAGTAGTTTCTTGGAAAATTTCTTCACTAATGAACTGAGGAGTTACTCACCCACAAACTTACCTTAAAAGGTAACACACCTGCAACCTGTAAGGTTGAAAGCAATCTGTTATTGACACTTAATACATTTGTACAATATTCACATTAAAATAGAATAGAAATGAATAGTTCGTAGTAGAGGAGGGACTCTTTAGGCACCTCACGATTCAATTACGATTACGATTCAGGGTGGATATTGTAGCGTCCCGGAAGAGTTAGTGCTGCAAGGGATTCTGGGTATCTGTTCTGTTGTTTTGCAACAGTGTTAAAGTTGTTTATACGGCCACCCTCAGTGTGACCTTTATGGCTGTTGACCAAGTATGTTATGCATTCACTTATGTGTGTATTAAATCCGCATATGTTATGTGACTGGGCCAGCACACTGTTCGTATGGCGGAGAAAGGGACGTGATGACAGATTGTAGAGGATGCTAAAAACAGTGCCTTTAAGGCACGCCCCCGATATTGTAGTCCGGGTGGAAATGGAAGAAATCCGGGAGAATGGATGCCCCGGGAGATTTTCGGGTGGGGCACAGAAATCCGGGAGTTTTTTTCATAGTTTGGTCGAGGGTGTGACATATACTCCGGAGCGACTTATGTGTGAAATTATTAACACATTACCGTAAAATATCAAATAATATTATTTAGCTAATTCGCGGAAGAGACGAAGAAAATGTCAGCAATCGTCACACACACGTCAACCAATAAGAATTCGGCGGGGGAGGGTCATGGCAGAAGTGTGTTGTGGGTAATGGGATGCTAACTACTATATGCTATTAAAATGGGTCATTTCATCGTTGGCAGTAATTTATAAAAACTGAGAAGGGCTGAACAAAAATGGCACCGAAAAGGAAATCACGTACTGCAGATTACAAGATGGACGTAGTGAAATATTCAGCAGAAAACGACAAGGGGAAGCGACGCATACCTTTGGAGTTGGCAGAGTTGTTTAGAAGCGACATCGAGGAAGAAGATTTCATCGGATTTAGGGATTAGGTGTAAGAGATTGTTTTGGTTATTTGAATGACTCTTACCTTAATATGTTATGTTAACATAGCAGGCACCTTCTCAGTTGGTTATTTATGCCTCATATAACGTACACTTATTCAGCCTGTTGTTCGCTATTCTTTATTTATTTTAAATTGCCTTTTAAATGTCTATTCTTGGTGTTGGATTTTATCAAATAAATTTCCCCCAAAAATGCGACGTATATATGTTTTTTTCCTTCTTTATTATGCATTTTCAGCCGGTGCGACGTATACTCCGGAGCGATTTATAATCCGAAAAAAACGGTACGCAAATAGTTTTCCTATTGCGCCGACAGAAACATTGAAAAGGTGTGTTATTGTTTGTGCTATGGCGCCATTTTATGGACAAGTTGGAAATGTTTCGTTCCTTGAACAGGAAGTATTTGTCCGTAGCGTATCTGCACGAAAAAGTCTTCATTCATCACACCAAACAATGTTTGTAAATTTTACAATACAACTAAAACAATTCAATCAATCAATGTTTATTTATATAGCCCTAAATCACAAGTGTCTCAAAGTTCTTACTAAACTGTGTGATGTCTGTAGGAGTGTTTTCATGCATATTTGTATGTGCTATTTTATTGCAATCTGCTAATAAATATGTTAACATGTTTACAAGTGTAGTGTTATCAACTGATGCTGGCATTCACCATGGACTTTAATGATATTTTTCGTAGATTAGGCCTGATTTTGGAAATATTCAGAATAAGCCAAAGAAAAAAATGCATAACCACTGTTAATGCTTGCATACTTTACTATACTGGATTTACTACAAGCTACTACTTTTTTCCAACACATTTCCAAAACACTTATAAAACGGTGCGGTGGATTTACCAAAATAGTTTGCATTCAACAAATAGTTTTCCTATTACACTGACAGAAACATTGAAAAGCTGTGTTATTGTTTGTGCTATGGCGCCATTTTTTGGGACGAGTTGAAAATGTTTTGTTCCTTGAACCGGAAGTATTTGTCCGTAGCGTATCTGCACGAAAAAGTCTTCATTCATCACTCCAAGCAACGTTTGTAAATTTTACAATACAACTAAAACAATTCAATCAATCAATCAATCAATGTTTATTTATATAGCCCTAAATCACAAATGTCTCAAAGGGCTGCACAAACTACAACAACAGTTCTTACTAAACTGTGTAATGTCTGTAGGAGTGTTTTCATGCATATTTGTATGTGCTATTGTATTGTAATATAGTTAGTAAATATGTTAACATGTTTACAAATGTATCTGCTAGTGTTATTAACTGATGCTGGCATTCACCATGGACTTTAATGATATTTTTCGGAGAATGGGCCTGATTTTGTAAAAATTCACAATATGCATACTTTACTATACTGAGGTTGCCCCAGCGGTTTGCGCTTCGATTTTTGTGCGGCTGAGGTGTCCGTTCTCTCACTTCACCCTGAATGACTTCTTGTCAGGATTTATTACAAGCTACTACTTTTTTACAACACATTTCCAAAGACGAGTCGAAAATGTTTTGTTCCTTGAACCGGAAGTATTTGTCAATAGCGTATCTCCACGAAAAAGTCTTCATTCATCACTCCAAGCAACGTTTGTACATTTTACAATACAACTAAAACTATTCATACTTACTCAACTGTGTGATGTCTGTAGGAGTGTTTTCATGCATATTTGTACGTGCTATTGTATTACAATCTAGCTGGTAAATATGTTGACATGTTTACAAGTGTGTTTTTTATTGGCATTTACCATTGGCTGTAATTATCATTTTCCCAGATTTGGCCTGCTTTTGGAAAAATTCACAAAAAGCCAAAGAAAAAAATGCATAACCACTGTTAATGCTTGCATACTTTACTACACTGAGGACTTATTAAGTAGGTTGAGGTTTGCCAATAGGGCTAGGCGTATCGATACCAAGTATCGATAGTATCGATACTTGGTGAGTATCGGTATCGTATTGATACCGGCGTGATGGAATCGATACTTCACCAAATTAAGCGAATCACTCCGATTTAAAAAAAAATGTGAGCGCAGCGCAGCGCTCCTCACCACTCCACCCTCCTCCCTAGTGATGGGTCGCGAACAAGATTTTAAAAACACTTTAAAAATTCATCTTCAACCCAAAATAAATAAAATAAATACAATTAACATGACGCTTGGTGCGTTAGTGCACACACATCAGTATAATTCACTCCGAGGTTCACTCGGACACACACACACACACACGCGGGCGTTTCCTTCGTGTCTTGGTTGTAAACTGTAAAGTATTTTTTTGCACTAAAATAACGATAAGAATTTCTCAGTTTTTTTGTTTTGTGTTCATTTTTACAACTGTTTGATAACTAGCGTTTTCTTTTTTACTTAAGTTCTTGTGTGTTGTGAGGCGACTAGCCGAGTTTAGTATTTGTTTTCACCTTATTTGCACTACTTACTTTATTCCATACATCCATCCATTTTCTACCGCTTATTCCCTTTTGGGGTCGCGGGGGGCGCTGGCGCCTATCTCAGCTACAATCGGGCGGAAGGCGGGGTACACCCTGGACAAGTCGCCACCTCATCGTAATTGATATTAATACTTTTTTTATTTAAATTTCTCAGTTCTTTTGTTTTGTGTTCATGTTTACAACTTTGTTCAATAACTATCCATCCATCCATTTTCTACCGCTTATTCCCTTTTGGGGTCGCGGGGGGCGCTGGCGCCTATCTCAGCTACAATCGGGCGGAAGGCGGGGTACACCCTGGACAAGTCGCCACCTCATCGTAATTGATATTAATATTTTTTTATTTAAATTTCTCAGTTCTTTTGTTTTGTGTTCATGTTTACAACTTTGTTCAATAACTATCCATCCATCCATTTTCTACCGCTTATTCCCTTTTGGGGTCGCGGGGGGCGCTGGCGCCTATCTCAGCTACAATCGGGCGGAAGGCGGGGTACACCCTGGACAAGCCGCCACCTCATCGTAATTGATATTAATACTTTTTTTATTTAAATTTCTCAGTTCTTTTGTTTTGTGTTCATGTTTACAACTTTGTTCAATAACTATCCACCCATCCATTTTCTACCGCTTATTCCCTTTTGGGGTCGCGGGGGGCGCTGGCGCCTATCTCAGCTACAATCGGGCGGAAGGCAGGGTACACCCTGGACAAGTCGCCACCTCATCGTAATTGATATTAATACTTTTTTATTTAAATTTCTCAGTTCTTTTGTTTTGTGTTCATGTTTCCAACTTTGTTCAATAACTAGAGTTTTGCTATTTACCTTAAGTGTTTGTGTGTTTTAAGGCGACAAGCCAGGTTCAGTAGTTGTTTGCACCTTATTTGCATTACTTTATTGCTATTGATATTACTTTTTTAATAAATATTTTATATTTTTACTTAAATCGTTGTCCTGTTTTGTATTATTATCATAATCAATTAATAAAGGCAAAAGTACAAATTTGTTTTTCAAAAGTATTGATACCCCGAAGCGCCCCCCCCCCCCACCCCATCAGATGACGACACTTCCGGTATCGGATCGGATCGATACCCAAATGTGCGATATCGCCCACCCCTATTTCCCAAGCGGTTTGCGCTTCGGGTTTTTGTGCGGCTGAGGTGCACATATTTACTGTTTAAGTTTCCACTTAGTTCGGGAAAGACTATTTATTGCTTGGCCAGGTTTTTTCCAAAAAGTCTTAGCATACAGGCAGCTCCCCAATCCCGCAGAACACACATCGGAAAATATCTCTGTTTGCGCGGAGATTGCTGAGTGTAGGCTGGTGTTGAACAGCCAGGCTGCGATCGAGTCTGCAATTAAATCAAAATATGACAAATCCGTGTTAAGAGTTCTTGTGTTTATTTTTAGTCTTGAATGGAATCGTGCCAGAAGCTTGTACAACATCCTTACATCTCCAATATTTCCCAGCACGCTAATCACCAGAACACACAGCCTGCAATTACCTAAAAGAAAGCAACACTTGGCTCCCTCCCCCAAGAGTGCGGCATTAGTTGGGTGCGCACTCAGCAAGAATAGGATTCATCTTGCCATAGTACTGCAAACTAGGTTCAAATATGAAAGCTGTACTGTATGGAAGTACACTATATAGTCTAAAGCAGGGGTGCCCATTACGTCGATCGCGAGCTACCAGTCGACCGCGGGGGGTGTGTCAGTCGATCTCCAGCCAGGCTTTTAAAAAAAATAGACCTAAAAATTAGTGATCATCAATCTTCACCAAGACGTCACTTAAATGACATTCACGGTACCGGAGGGTCTTGTGAGATGACGCTGGCTGCTGCAAGATCATTATTATTAAAATATGACCGAGAGGAAGGCGAGAAACACTTTTTATTTCAACAGACTCCCGCGCCGTACCTTCCGTCAAAACTCTAAAGGCCGACTGCACATTTCCTATCTTCACAATAAAAGCCCTGCTTCATCCTGTCTGCACTAACTAAATACAGAGTCTCGGAAAACTGGCGTGCACAAGCGATCCCTCAGAAAGCTGGCGTGCACATCACTTGTGCACGCCAGCTTTCCGAGACTCTTATTTTGTTAGCGCAAGCATTACGAAGCAGGGCTTTTATTGTGAAGATAGGAAATGTGCAGTCGGCCTTTAGAGTTTTGACGGAAGGGACGGCGCGAAAGTCTGTTGAAATAAAAAGTGTTTCTCGCCTTCCTCTCTGTCATTTTTTCATAATAATGAACTGGCAGCAGCCAGCGTCATCTCACAAGACCCTCGGGTGCCGTGAATGTCAATCAAGCAAGCTACGGAATTTGCCGCCAATGTTTTTCTTGTAAAGTGTATGGAAGCTGGATGAATTAGATGCCAAACACCAACCACTTTCATGTGGTATTGTACAGAAAGGACAACTTTTTTTCTCCTCCTCCTTCTCTGCATCTTGGGGTTCGACACCAAATAACTGTGACAGAATGATCCAGCCAAATACGAACCCCGCAGAGTTGTCCATGGCGGAGAGGCTCAATTTAGCGCTAGAGCTAATGTGTCACAGTTATTTGGTGTCGAACCCCAGGATGCAGAGAAGGAGGCAGGGATTTGGTCAGTAAACATGATTTAATAAAGATACCGAGACAAAAACAAAACCAAAAGGGTACAAATAGGAGCGGGCTGATTGACTACAGGTGTGGCCAGGTGCCAATCAGCCGCAGATGAGGTGACAACAGCACACAGGGAGACAAACAGGAAGCTGAACCAAAATAAGAGCAATTGACAGGAACTAAAGACAGGAGATACTAAACAAAGACAAATGCAGAGGAAAAAACTAAAACATAGACAAACTGACAGATTCTATACACCAAGTCATTAGAACACCCGATTCTGATCATTCGGATGGGTGTCCAAATGCTTTTATACTGCATGTAATACGAGGCTTTTATGTTTGGATGCTACATGGCCCCGATTCATCCGCAACTTACCGTTTTCCGTTTTTGCATGTTGTCTTTTGTCTGCAGCCGGTAGTTGCTCAAGGCCCTGCTCTAATCATTAGTAGATACAGCTGAAAGAAAAACTGCTGATTATGAATCTGTTACATGCGTACTAATTGAATCGACGCCCACGGCTCAGCGCTCTCCACCTAACAGCTACATTAGCACCATTGACTGAACAAACCCTCTCTTTACCGTGCCTTGGTTTTCGAGCTAACACCCCCCCTCTCTCTGTTGTTTACAGGTGTTTCTCACGATCAGATCATCTGGCGCTGCACATGAAGAGGCACATTTGAGGCATGAAGGAGACGGAGGCAGAGATGAGGAGAGAGAGGGGAGCATCACTTGCAGACAAAAAGTACCACCACGGATCTCAGACGGGATAGATCTCTGATTCCCGCCACGGGCTTGAACACGGACAGGCAAACAAACGGGGTCAGACATGACTCGATTAACCGTGGTCGGCGTCCCCGAAATGGATGACCTTCAGTTGGTTTCAACTCTTGCCCCCCCCTCGCAGTCCAAAATGTCAGCCACTTTGTATATTTTGGTCTCTCTTTGAGCTAAACGCCATCCTCACTTTGGTTTCCGCAGCCTTTTCCGTTCAAAGGTTATATAATCAAGTATGAGTTTTCCGTTTGACCCGTTACACCTTAACCGACTGGATCCGTTTAGAAATCCTTCTGGTTTCCATGGCATGGGATTTAGAGACCGGACGAGAGGAGCATGTTTCAGCCCGGCGGAGGTCGATTGAGGCCACGGACATCATCCGGTGGGAGTTCCCTCTGCATGGGTTAGGGTCAACTAATCTACTCCTGGGAAAGAAAGGCCATCTCTTGTCGCAAAGCTCCTCAGTGTGAAAAAAAAAACTGTTGCACAATTGACTTTTACAAACATTTTGTTAAAAAAAAACAAAAAAACGACCCCAGCGAGTCCGGCTGGGAGTCGATTCGGCCCCCATGCACAAGTCCGAAAGCATCTTGTAATAGCACATCAGACAAGATCAATATGTACCTAAAGGCTCTATGTTTCTAAGCAAAGATCTCCTATTTGTTCCGGAATAGACCCATTCTGAGGAACTCTTCGGGAACGGATGCAGCCAAATAAAAACCTGTCGATGCCCTGAAATGATCTCTCGGGCCCTTTGAGAGTGATCGGCGTCCGACCGACCGACGGAGCGCTCTCCAATGCAGAACTCTTCCAACTTAGCGGACTTCCATTCAAAACGCAGACGTTTCAAACTAAATCGGGCCCTATGCATCCTCCTGGTGACTTCTTGTGAGATTGAACCCCCAATTCCCCACCCCCCCGTTGGACGTAGACCGGACTTGTTGGAGGACGAATCAATCAATGTGAATGTATCTGTGTATGTGTCCGTGCACTTGCATCTGGAAAAAAAAAAATACAGAAAAAAAAAAAATGACGAGAACGCCGTTGCGGTCGCTTCCGGTTAGAACCATTCCTTTTCACTACTCCACACGTCATTATTACACTACCGAGTCACGCCTGGTGGCTTGTGTCACGCTTTGTTGGAGTGGAACGGCAGAGGGGTCAGGAGAGCAGGTTTCTATGGACGCGGCAGATCTGCGCACTCAGCAGAGATAACCGCCCCATCAGCTCCTAAAACCACAACAGAGTAAGACCTCCCGATACAAAGACATGTAGTCACATTTGTTCACGGTGATCCGACCCCTGAATCCCCGGCCGCCAGCTCCACGAGATGCCTTTTTTTTTTGTTTTTTACCGGGGCAACACAGACAAAAAAAAAAAAGAGCCGATGCTAGTATCCAACGGCAATTGGCGACACAATCGACGGTCTGGATTTGAACAAGAATGTGGATTCTTCAACGACTAACCCGCACCTGATTCCACCCATGTACTTGGGGCTTCCAGGGCTGGAGCGACAGGGGCTCGGTCCTGCGTGCGTGTCCGCCTAGGGGGGGGCGCTGTCCCGGACACATTTTTTTTAACCATTTCCCGCAGCCTTAGCGTTCAGTCCAGGTCTGCATTCATCTGGCAAAACAAAAACGAAGAAAAATTGGTTTGCACCATCGATGGCAGCTCTTTGTGTGTGTTTTAATAGTCCAGCTCCGATGTCGACATTAATGGTTGTGTGGCAATGTGTTTTATTTTTTTTTGTTGTTGTTCTAAATTGTTCTCACGGGCAACCCTGGACTGGAACACAGAAATACAGTTGTCCCTCGTTTAACGGGGTAAAATCGGGACCGGACATGACCGCGATAAATGGACTTCTCAGCACTAGGACTCAATACCTTGGTAACACTTTAGTATAGGGAACATAGTCACCATTAATTAGTTGCTTTTTAACATGCAAATTAGTAACATATTGGCTCTTAATTAGTCATTATTAAGTACTTATTAATGTGTTATTCTGCATGGCCTTATTATACAACCAGTAAGCCGGTAACACTTTAGTATGGAGAACATATTCTCACCATTACTAACCCTAACCCAGGGGTCGGCAACCCAAAATGTTGAAAGAGTCATATTGGACCAAAAATACAAAGAAAAAATCCGTCTGGAGCAGCAAAAAATGAAAAGCCGTGTTATAATGAAAGCAACACATGACGTAAGTGTCTATAGTATCTTTATTAGCCTACTATCAAAATGACTCTGTCGCAGGCTGACACAAATCTTCGTTGACAAAAATGTTGAAATCTAAAATGTATTGTACCCATTTTTACAAAATTGGACAACATTCGTAAAACACGAGGCTTCTTAGAGGGTGAGATAATGTTTAGATATTACTGGTGGGCTTTGAATTGATTTATAACAATATATGCAAGCTGGGTAATGTTTGCTGTGGTCTGGAACAACATGGCACACAAACAACTATCAGAAATGCAGGCAATATTACCAACAGATAATTTGTCACGAGAAATGCAGATATGAATTAAATACACAGAGGACATAGGGAATTAAATGAGCTCAAATATACCTGCAAGTGAGGCATAATGATGCAATATGTACATAAAGCTATCCTAAATAGCATGTTCGCATTGGTTCGCTTGAAGTCATGCACTGACCACATATGCCTGATTAGCACTCCACACAAGTCAAAAACATCAACAAAGCTCACATGTGTGCATTCACACACAGCATAAATAGTTTGGTGGACAAAATAGGACAAAGAGAGTGGCATAAAGCAAGAAAATTGTACATGTAAACAAATCTGGTGAGTTCAAGGACTGCCAAAATTAGTCGGACAAAACGGCACTCGCCAAAAACTCTCAGCGGAAAACCATGTTTAATATAAATAGTGGGATTGTCCTCCCCGAAAAACCCTATTAAAACAAAAATATAAATTTTTCCACCATTTTTTTTTATTTTCATACATTTTTCATAAGCTCCAGGGAGCCACTAAGGATGCACGGAAGTCTAGAGCCGCAGGTTGCAGACCCCTTCCCTAACCCTAACCCTCTAACCCTAACCCTAACCCCAACCCTAACCAAATAACTGTAAATTAAGTTCGTTATTTAGAATATGTCCACCTACTGTCCAAATAACTCTAAATTAAGTATTTGTTACTTAGAATATGTTCCCCTAGTGTCCAAATAACTCTAAATTAAGTATTTGTTACTTAGAATATGTTCCCCTAGTGTCCAAATAACTTTAAATTAAGTCTATGTTATTTAGAATATGTTCCCATAGTGTCCAAATAACTCTAAATTAAGTCTTTGTTATTTAGAATATGTCCCCCTAGTGTCCAAATAACTGTAAATTAATTATGTTTTATTTAGAATATGTTCCCCTAGTGTCCAAAAAACTCTAAATTAAGTCTACCTTATTTAGAATATGTCCCCCTAGTGTCCAAATAACTCTAAATTAAGTCTATGTTATTTAGAATATGTCCCCCTAGTGTCCAAATAACTCTAAATTAAGTCTTTGTTATTTAGAATATGTTCTGATAGTTTCCAAATAACTCTAAATTAAGTCTTTGTTATTTAGAATATGTCCCACTAGTGTCCAAATAACTCTAAATGAATTATTTGTAATTTAGAATATGTTCCCTTAGTGTCGAAATAACTCTAAATTAAGTCTTTGTTATTCAGAATAAGTTCCCTAGTGTCCAAATACCTCCTATTTAAGTCTATGTTATTTAGAATATGTCCACCTAGTGTCCAAATAACTCTAAATTAAGTATTTGTTACTTAGAATGTTCCCCTAGTGTCCAAATAACTCTAAATTAAGTCTTTGTTATTTAGAATATGTCCCCCTAGTGTCCAAATAAATCTAAATTTAGTCTTTGTTATCTAGAATATGTCCCACTAGTGTCCAAATAACTCTAAATTAATTATTTGTTATTTAGAATATGTTCCCTTAGTGTCGAAATAACTCTAAATTAAGTCTTTGTTATTCAGAATATGTTCCCTAGTGTCCAAATAACTCCTATTTAAGTCTATGTTATTTAGAATATGCCCCCATAGTTTCCAAATAACTCTAAATTAAGTATTTGTTACTTACAATGTTCCCCAAGTGTCCAAATAACTCTAAATTAAGTCTTTGTTATTTAGAATGTCCCCCTAGTGTCCAAATAAATCTAAATGAAGTCTGTGTTACTTAGAATATGTTCCCAGTGTCCAAATAACTGTAAATTAATTATTTGTTATTTAGAATATGTTCCCCTTTGTCCAAATAACTCTAAATTAAGTCTTTGTTATTTAGAATATGTTCCCCTAGTGTCCAAATAACTCTCAATTAAGTCTTTGTTATTTAGAATAGGTTCCCCTAGTGTCCAAATAACTCTAAATTAAGTCTTTGTTATTTAGAATATGTCCCCCTAGTGTCCAAATAACTCTAAATTAAGTCTTTATTATTTAGAATATTTTCCCATAATGTCTAAATAACTCTAAATAAAGTATTTGTTATTTAAAATATGTCCCCCTAGTGTCCAAATAACTCTAAATTAATTATTTGTTATTTAGAATATGTTCCCCTAGTGTCCAAATAACTCTAAATTAATTATTTGTTATTTAGAATATGTTCCCCTAGTGTCCAAATAACTCTAAATGAAGCCTTTGTTATTTAGAATATGTTCCCCTAGTGTCCAAATAACTCTAAATTAAGTCTTTGTTATTTAGAATATGTCCCCCTAGTGTCCAAATAACTCTAAATTAAGTCTTTGTTATTCAGAATATGTTCCCCTAGTGTCCAAATAACTCTAAATAAAGTCTTTGTTATTTAGAATATGTCCCCCTAGTGTCCAAATAACTCTAAATTAAGTCTTTGTTATTCAGAATATGTCCCCCTAGTGTCCAAATAACTCTAAATTAAGTCTTTGTTATTCAGAATATGTTCCCCTAGTGTCCAAATAACTCTAAATAAAGTCTTTGTTATTTAGAATATGTTCCCATAGTGTCCAAATAACTAAACTAAGTCTTTGTTATTTAGAATATGTCCCCCTAGTGTCCAAATAACTCGATATTAAGTCTTTGTTATTTACAATATGTTCCCATAGTGTCCAAATAACTCTAAACTAAGTCTTTGTTATTTAGAATATGTCCCCCTAGTGTCCAAATAAATCTAAATTAAGTCTTTGTTATCTAGAATATGTCCCACTAGTGTCCAAATAACTCTAAATTAATTATTTGTTATTTAGAATATGTTCCCTTAGTGTCGAAATAACTCTAAATTAAGTCTTTGTTATTCAGAATATGTTCCCTAGTGTCCAAATAACTCCTATTTAAGTCTATGTTATTTAGAATATGCCCCCATAGTTTCCAAATAACTCTAAATTAAGTATTTGTTACTTACAATGTTCCCCAAGTGTCCAAATAACTCTAAATTAAGTCTTTGTTATTTAGAATGTCCCCTTAGTGTCCAAATAAATCTAAATGAAGTCTGTGTTACTTAGAATATGTTCCCAGTGTCCAAATAACTGTAAATTAATTATTTGTTATTTAGAATATGTTCCCCTTTGTCCAAATAACTCTAAATTAAGTCTTTGTTATTTAGAATATGTTCCCCTAGTGTCCAAATAACTCTCAATTAAGTCTTTGTTATTTAGAATAGGTTCCCCTAGTGTCCAAATAACTCTAAATTAAGTCTTTGTTATTTAGAATATGTCCCCCTAGTGTCCAAATAACTCTAAATTAAGTCTTTATTATTTAGAATATTTTCCCATAATGTCTAAATAACTCTAAATAAAGTATTTGTTATTTAAAATATGTCCCCCTAGTGTCCAAATAACTCTAAATTAATTATTTGTTATTTAGAATATGTTCCCCTAGTGTCCAAATAACTCTAAATTAATTATTTGTTATTTAGAATATGTTCCCCTTTGTCCAAATAACTCTAAATTAAGTCTTTGTTATTTAGAATATGTTCCCCTAGTGTCCAAATAACTCTCAATTAAGTCTTTGTTATTTAGAATAGGTTCCCCTAGTGTCCAAATAACTCTAAATTAAGTCTTTGTTATTTAGAATATGTCCCCCTAGTGTCCAAATAACTCTAAATTAAGTCTTTATTATTTAGAATATTTTCCCATAATGTCTAAATAACTCTAAATAAAGTATTTGTTATTTAAAATATGTCCCCCTAGTGTCCAAATAACTCTAAATTAATTATTTGTTATTTAGAATATGTTCCCCTAGTGTCCAAATAACTCTAAATTAATTATTTGTTATTTAGAATATGTTCCCCTAGTGTCCAAATAACTCTAAATGAAGCCTTTGTTATTTAGAATATGTTCCCCTAGTGTCCAAATAACTCTAAATTAAGTCTTTGTTATTTAGAATATGTCCCCCTAGTGTCCAAATAACTCTAAATTAAGTCTTTGTTATTCAGAATATGTTCCCCTAGTGTCCAAATAACTCTAAATAAAGTCTTTGTTATTTAGAATATGTCCCCCTAGTGTCCAAATAACTCTAAATTAAGTCTTTGTTATTCAGAATATGTCCCCCTAGTGTCCAAATAACTCTAAATTAAGTCTTTGTTATTCAGAATATGTTCCCCTAGTGTCCAAATAACTCTAAATAAAGTCTTTGTTATTTAGAATATGTTCCCATAGTGTCCAAATAACTAAACTAAGTCTTTGTTATTTAGAATATGTCCCCCTAGTGTCCAAATAACTCGAGATTAAGTCTTTGTTATTTACAATATGTTCCCATAGTGTCCAAATAACTCTAAACTAAGTCTTTGTTGTATAAAACATGTCCCCATAGTGTCCAAATAACTCTAAACTAAGTCTTTGTTATTCAGAATATGTTCCCATAGTGTCCAAATAACTCTAAACTAAGTCTTTGTTGTATAAAATATGTTCCCATAGTGTCCAAATAACTCTAAATTAGATATGTGTTCCCTAGAATATGTTCCCCATACTAAAGTGTTACCGATACTCTCATAGGTAGAGCATAGAACACACGTTTACAACCTTTTAAAAAGGTTGTTTTCACATAATTAGGGCCATCCAGACCTGAAATAACACCCATCTTTACCATTTTTTGGACCCAATATACTGTAGTATCGTTGTGTGTTCTAGATCACAGTACTCTCTGGTAGCCCGGAGGACGATTCGTGCGTCATTATCACATTATCCAGTCAAGTTCCAATGATAGTCCCACACACACTGGGTGTGGGGTGAAATTTGTCCTCTACATTTGACCCATCCCCTATGTTCACCCCCCTGGGAGGTGAGGGGAGCAGTGAGCAGCACCGGTGACCACGCTCGGGAATACTTTTGGTGATTTAACCCCCAATTCCAACCCCTTGATGCTGAGTGCCAAGCAGGGAGGTAATGGGTCCCATTTGATATAGTCTTTGGTATGGGGTTCATCCGATCTCAGGGCGGATACTCCGACCACAAGCCCAAGGAGCTAAGGTTACTAAAGTCCTGGGCAATTCTTCTAAATCACAACTGGGCTTCCACGTGTTGTTCCGCAGAATTGATTGATTGATCGATTGAAACTTGTATTGGTAGATTGCACAGTACAGTACATATTCCGTACAATCGACCACTAAATGGTAACACCCGAATACGTTTTTCAACTGGTTTAAGTCGGGGTCCACGTAAATCAATTCATGGTAGGAACTCGGTCAACTCTACACTCGCAGTTAAGATAGTTGACTTCGATGACGTCGAGGCCAAAGTTCATCTCCACTTTCGCCCGGATCATCGTCCAATAGCTGATAGTTTCTAGCAGTCTCAGCTAGCCTGGCGCTCCGAGGCTGATTCCAGATCTTGTCGTCGGACATCGCTTCGAGTCGAAGTTCTCACCAATGCGGAGACGTGTTATTGACGAGGAAGGAGTCGAGTTTGAAGTCCATCAAAAAAGGCGGTCGTCTCGGGATCGCCGTGGTGAAGATAGCGTAGCACCGCGATTAGCGCCGTGTCGTTTACATAGTAGAGTTCAACCTTAACCCGGGAACGGGAGTCGAGTGTTTTTGTCGATCACCACTACAAATACTGCACTGTAATACTGTAATACTTAATTTAACATTTTCATTTAGGCTCCAAACTAGGGCTGGGCGATATGGTCTTTTTTTGATATCTCGATATTTTGGGGCCATATCGCGATACACGATATATATCTCCATATTTGGCCTGAATGAACACTTGATACATATAATAACAGCAGTATGATGATTCTATGTGTCTAGATCGAAACATTCTTGTTCATACTGCGTTAATATATACTCATTTTAAACTTTCATGCAGAGAAGGAAATCACAACTAAGTCAATTGACCAAAACTGTATCTATCAAACAGTTATTAGCAGGTGACTTTTCAAATGATGCTACATATTAGCAGTAACGCTACTTTTGGTAGCAACGCTTGTGCCCCACGCTATACAAATTAAAGTTGTCTATTCGAAATTTCTTGGTAATTAATTCTTCCTTCATTTGTTACCAGATCGGCACCTTCTTTCTCTCGTATTACCACTCGCACGGCTCCGCCGGCATCGCAGCTAACGTTACCCACGCCGCTACCTCTCTGCGTATACGTATGTGACGTATGACGTGACAGTACGTGACGTGTGTAAGAAGGTGCGCTTGTTTTACGTCTCCGTGAGAGTGAGAGACAAGAAAGAGTGAAGAAGAGCCTGCAGTGTAATGCCCTGTGTGAGAACGTACTCTCCAATATCACGATATAGTCATTTTCTATATCGCACCTAAACAAACCCGCGATGTATCGAGTATATCGATATATATCGCCCAGCCCTACTACAATCATGTACAATATGCTTTGAAATAATAATAATAATCCGCGTTGTGTAGTAGTGAAGCCGCCACATTGGAAGTGCGCTCTAGCGAGGGATGACTGTATCCCCAATTTTTTTTTTTTTTTTTTTTTTTTTTGGAACTAATTCTCACTTGTACGCTGGAAAACTTCTCAAAATGTGAATGTTTACTTTTTATTTATTTGATTTTTTTGCTCTTCACTACTGTGTCATTTTAATGATTGTCCATTCTGCTGTGCCTGTGTGTATATTTAATTTTTTTTATTTTTGTGTATTTGCACTCAATTTTTTTTAGGAAAATCTGATGTTTTTCTGTCCACTCGTGCACATCCCACCACCACACCCGCTGTACAGTAGCTGTTTTATACACGTGTGCGCGCACATACGTACGAGCACGCCCTTGCATGCCTGCAGACACTCCCTACACATGCAGGCGAGCACACACACACACACACACACACACACACACTCGACCTGAGTTGCAGGCTGCAGCTCTCAGCGTCACTGATCTCCTGAATTTTAAATATCAGACCCTTTTTTCTACCGTTTCTTCAATGCCTCGCCCTCACTCTTCATCAGATATCTTCCCTTTCAACCCCTCTTCCGCACCCCCTCCTCCGTAGTCGTTCTCCTTTTTTCCTTTTCAGCTGTATAAAGTCTTTCAAATTTATCATTTGTATATTATGATGTATGAGTACGACAATGTTCTTTATTATGGAAAAATGAGAAAGATTTATTTTTGTTACCGGTTTGTTTCATAATTCCTTTTTTTAAATTGGTATTGTAATATCTCTATGCAAGGAACTGTTTGTTTTTTTTATTTAAGAATGTCATGTGTGTAATAAATGGTAGACGCAGTTTGGCATGGAGTATTTGTGCTTCCGGGCTGGTCTGTTCTGTGACGAAATCCACCTCATTGTCCATTTTCTCACTTTGAATTCTCGTCAGGACTTGCTGCAAGCCGCTACTATTTTTCCTACGGCGCGGCTGATTTATCCATTTTTCTAAGGTAACGTAACATTAAAAAAGTGTGGTTATTGTTTGTGCTATGGTGCCATTTTTTTGGGGGACAAATTGAAAATGTTTTCTTCCTTGAACCGGAAGTATATGTCCATAGCGGAACTGCACCAAATATTCTTCATTCATCACTCCAAGCAACGTTTGTAGGTTTTACAATACAACTACAACAATTCATACTTAATAATAGATTTTATTTGTAAAAAAAATTAAAAAAAGCACTTTACGTTGAGCAAACAACCTCAAAGTGCCACAATGTAAAAATATAGTAATAATAATAATAATGATAAAAAGATAATAAAGATAAATAAAATATAAAACTAGAAACACCCCAATAGCTTGTACCAGCATGCATGTCTATGAAAAGGCTTTTTTAAAAAGATGGAAAATGTTGAAATTTGAAAATTTAAAATGTTTGAAAATGTTTTCTTCCTTGAACCGGAAGTATATGTCCATAGCGTATCTGCACCAAATATTCTTCATTCATCACTCCAAGCAACGTTTGTAGGTTTTACAATATACCTACAACAATTCATACTTAATAATAGATTTTGTTTGTTAAAAAAAAACACTTTACATTGAGCAAACAACCTCAAAGTGCCACAGCGTAAAAAAAATAGTAATACTAATAATAATAAAAAGATAATAAAGATAAATAAAATATAAAACTAAAAACACCCCAATAGCTTCAACCAGCATGCATGTCTATAAAAAGGCTTTTTTTTAAAAATGGAAAATATTGAAATTTGAAAATTGAAAATGTTTTCTTCCTTGAACCGGAAGTATATGTCCATAGCGTAGCCGCACCAAATATTCTTCATTCATCACTCCAAGCAACGTTTGTAGGTTTTACAATATACCTACAACAATTCATACTCAATAATAGATTTTATTTGTAAAAGAAAAAAAACACTTTACGTTGAGCAAACAACCTCAAAGTGCCACAGCGTAAAAAAATTGTAATAATAATAAAAAGGTAATAAAGATAAATAAAATATAAAACTAGAAACACCCCAATAGCTTCAACCAGCATGCATGTCTATAAAAAGGCTTTTTTAAAAAGATGGAAAATGTTGAAAATTGAAAATTGAAAATGTTTTCTTCCTTGAACCGGAAGTATATGTCCATAGCGTATCTGCACCAAATATTCTTCATTCATCACTCCAAGCAACGTTTGTAGGTTTTACAACATAACTACAACAATTCATACTTAATAATAGATTTTATTTGTAAAAAAATTTAAAAAAGCACTTTACGTTGAGCAAACAACTTCAAAGTGCCACAGCGTAAAAAAATAGTAATAATAATAATAATAATAAAAAGATAATAAAGATCAATAAAATATAAAACTAGAAACACCCCAATAGCTTCAACCAGCATGCATGTCTATAAAAAGGCTTTTTTAAAAAGATGGAAAATGTTGAAATTTGAAAATTGAAAATGTTTTCTTCCTTGAACCGGAAGTATATGTCCATAGCGTATCTGCACCAAATATTCTTCATTCATCACTCCAAGCAACGTTTGTAGGTTTTACAATATAACTACAATAATTCAAACTTAATAATAGATTTTATTTGTAAAAAAAAAAAAAGCACTTTACGTTGAGCAAACAACCTCAAAGTGCCACAGCGTAAAAAAAATAGTAATAATAATAATAATAATAAAAAGATAATAAAGATCAATAAAATATAAAACTAGAAACACCCCAATAGCTTCAACCAGCATGCATGTCTATAAAAAGGCTTTTTTAAAAAGATGGAAAATGTTGAAATTTGAAAATTGAAAATGTTTTCTTCCTTGAACCGGAAGTATATGTCCATAGCGTATCTGCACCAAATATTCTTCATTCATCACTCCAAGCAACTATTGTAGGTTTTACAATATAACTACAACAATTCATACTTAATAATAGACTTTATTTGTAAAAAAATAAATAAAAAAAAGCACTTTATGTTGAGCAAACAACCTCAAAGTGCCACAGCGTAAAAAAAATAGTAATAATAATAAAAAGATAATAAAGATAAATAACGTTGGGAAGTCTATGTCTCCCTGGCCTGGGATGTCCTCGGGATCCCCCGGGAAGAGCTGGACGAATTGGCTGGGGAAAGGGGAAGTCTGGGCTTCCCTGCTTAGGCTGCTGCCACCGACACGACCTCGCAGAAGCGGACTCGGACTTGGATTGTTTCGATGCAGAGAATATTTAGGACGAGCCAGGCGTGAACGTGAGTACATACAGTATTTATTGATATTCTAACAAAACTACACGAAAAGGCAAACAAAGGGCGCGCACAGTGGCGGAGAACAAATACTTGGCTACAAAAACAAATGACTAGACCAAAGGCTGTCAACTAAAAACATGAAACAAAAACACTTGCGCTGTGGCATGAATAACAAACCAAAAACTTGCACTCAGGCATAAATACAAAACTTACGTGGCGTGGTCAAAAACAGATAGCAAGGCATGAAGGTAGGTACATGGAAATGTGGTTAAGGTAGGTAGGTAGGTAAGTAAAGTTGCCAGGACGAAGACAGAAACAGAATGGCTTGAATAATGACTGTGATAATGATTAGCAGGTGTGAGAACTTGAGAGCAAGGTGAAAATCAATGAGTTGGCATCGAGACGAAAACAAACCAGGAAGTGCAAACAAAAAACTAAACATAACATGACCAAACATGACGAAAACAAAACATGATTCATAGGCATGAGAGGATGATGGCACACACTCGAGATGTATCGAGTATATCGATATATCGCCCAGCCCTATTGCAAAACCCCCTTTTTTTTTTACCTTAAACAGAATATCCCACAAAACCGAGGCCAGTGGGCTCTGACAAGTAGTAAGGGTTTAGAATTCAGATCCATTAATCGCAGAGTCAGCAACTATAAGCACCCGGAGTGGGTTTAATTACCGTTACCCAGAAATTAATTCAGTGAGTTCGTTTTTTCAGTTTTTTTTCGGTCATCTGATTGCACGCAACACAGAAAGGCTGAGAGCATCTGCTCTAATCACATCTGTTAGCAAACAAGGTGACGACTTCTCCGCTTTTCTTGCCTTTTGACCATGACCAGCTGATAAAGGGGCTAATCGAATAACTAATGGCTAATTAGGGAGTAATTACTCCCTGCTAAATGGTCCTATGCAGTGTATTAATTCTCCTCGGGTCTAGCAGAGAAGAACTCCCATCAGGGTTTTTTTTTTTTCTTTTTTTTTTCTTTTGTCTCATTTAATACTCTCTAATTGAAACGGGCACCCTCATCAGGAAGCTGGCGTACATCTGTCCGAGTGAATGTCCAATTATCAGTAATTACAGACGCGTTATCTACCTGGGTGAACTTACCGCCTTCAACTCAGGAGCGCTTTTGCAGAACGAAAAACGAGGGGAGTCCATCCCTCAATAAAAGGTCGTGTCGTTTTCATTAAACGTGATGAGAACGAGGCCTGGCGTGAGTTCACTGTAAAGCCACGTCACACACACACACACACACACACACACACACCATCATAGAAGCGTGTTTATGCGGCTTCCACGGCCCCGAGCTTTGTTAGCCCGCTATTATACCACAGATCCCAAGCGTAATATTCTGCAAATAATTAAAAAGTTTATCTTGATAAACGTGCTATTAGAGCAGGCCTGGGCAATTATTTCCAGAAAAAAATGTGTCCGGGGGGCCGTTTATTTATTTTTATGAACACTATTTCCAAACCTCACAATAGTGTCTGATTGGATGCTGAAAACGTTATGACAGACCGCCTTAAAAAACGGAATGGAATTTCAAATTTTTCTATAAACGATAAAACACTGAATATTGATAAAATATAAACGTCACACCCCCTTTTGATCGATATATTTTACAATCAAGGGAAACGCAACAAAAATGCAACAAACAGTGAAAAATGAACGCGAAGTGTACAAAATAAATCCACCGACAATCTGATATATCTGATATATCACTAAGCTTTAAGAACTTTGTTGTGAAAATCTCCTTCCGTCGTCTGTGGAAACGCTTTCCGCCGGTTATTTATTTTTAGTAACACTAATACCAAACCTCACAATAGTGTCTGATTGAATGCTAAAAACGTTATGACGGACCACCTTAAAAAAACGGAATGGAATTACTCATTTTCTATAAACGATAAAACACTGAATATTGACAAAATATGAACGTCACACCCCCTTTCGATCGACACATTTTAAAATCATGTGAAACGCGACAAAAATGCAACAAACAGTAAAAAAATGAACGAGAAAGGTACAAAATAAACCCACCAACAATCTGATATATCTGATATATCACTAAGCTTTAAGAACTTTGTTGTGAAAATCTCCTTCCGTCGTCTGTGGAAACGCTTTCCGCCGGTTATTTATTTTTAGGAACACTAATACCAAACCTCACAATAATGTTCGATTGAATGATCAAAACGTTATGACAACCGCCTTAAAAAAACAGAATGGAATTTCAATTTTTTCTATAAACGATAAAACACTGAAAACTGACAAATTATGAGCGTCACACCCCCTTTCGATCGACATATTTTACAATCAAGTGAAACGCGACAAAAATGCAACAAACAGTGAAACATGAACGAGAAAGGTACAAAATAAACCCACCAAAAACCTGATACATCTGATATATCACTAAGCTTCAGAACTTTGTTGTGAAAATCTCCTTCCGTTTACTGTGGAAACGCTTTCCGTGAGTTATTTATTTTTAGTAACAGTAATACCAAACCTCACAATTATGTCTGATTGAATGATAAAAACGTTTTGACAAACAGCCTTAAAAAAACGGAATGAAATTTCACATTTTTCTATAAACGATAAAACACTGAATATTGACAAAATATGAGCGTCACACCCCCTTTCGATCGACACATTTTAAAATCATGTGAATCGCGACAAAAATGCAACAAACAGTAAAAAATGAACGAGAAAGGTACAAAATAAACCCACCGACAGTCTGATATATCTGATATATCACTAAGCTTTAAGAACTTTGTTGTGAAAATCTCCTTCCGTTGTCTGTGAAAACGCTTTCTGCCAGTTATTTATTTTTAGGAACACTAATACCAAACCTCACAATAATGTCTGATTAAATGCTAAAAACTTTATGACAGACCGCCTTAAAAAAATGGAATGGAATTTCACATTTTTCTATAAACGATAAAACACTGAATATCGACAAAATATGAACGTCACACCCCGTTTCGATCGACATATTTTACAATTAAGGGAAACGCGACAAAAATGCAACAATCAGTGAAAAATTAACGCGAAGGGTACAAAATAAACCCACCGACAATCTGATAAATCACTAAGCTTTAAGAACTTTGTTGTGAAAATCTCCTTCCGTTTACTGTGGAAGCGCTTTCCGCCAGTTATTTATTTTTAGGAACACTAATACCAAACCTCACAATAGTGTCTGATTGAATGCTAAAAACGTTATGACAGACCGCCTTAAAAAAACTTAATAGAATTACTCATTTTCCACTAAAGATAAAACAATGAATATTGACAAAATATGAACCTCACATCCCCTTTCGATCGACATATTTTACAATCCAAGGAAACGCAACAAAAATGCGACAAACAGTGAAACATGAACGCGAAAAGTAAAAAATCAACCCACCAACAATTTGATATATCTGATACATCACTAAGCTTTAGAACTTTGTTGTGAAAATCTCCTTCCGTTGTCTGTGAAAACGCTTTCTGCCAGTTATTTATTTTTAGGAACACTAATACCAAACCTCACAATAATGTCTGATTAAATGCTAAAAACTTTATGACAGACCGCCTTAAAGAAATGGAATGGAATTTCACATTTTTCTATAAACGATAAAACACTGAATATTGACAAATTATGAGCGTCACACCCCCTTTCGGTCGAAATATTTTACAATCGAGGGAAACGCAACAAAAATGCAACAGACAGTGAAAAATTAACGCGAAGGGTACAAAATAAACCCACCGACAATCTGATATATCACTAAGCTTTAAGAACTTTGTTGTGAAAATCTCGTTCCGTTTACTGTGGAAACGCTTTCCGCCAGTTATTTATTTTTAGGAACACTAATACCAAACCTCACAATAATGTCTGATTGAATGCTGAAAACGTTATGACAGACCGCCTTAAAAAAACTTAATAGAATTACTCATTTTCTACTAAAGATAAAACAATGAATATTGACAAAATATGAACCTCACATCCCCTTTCGATCGACATATTTTACAATCCAAGGAAACGCAACAAAAATGCGACAAACAGTGAAACATGAACGCGAAAAGTAAAAAATCAACCCACCAACAATTTGATATATCTGATACATCACTAAGCTTTAGAACTTTGTTGTGAAAATCTCCTTCCGTTGTCTGTGAAAACGCTTTCTGCCAGTTATTTATTTTTAGGAACACTAATACCAAACCTCACAATAATGTCTGATTAAATGCTAAAAACTTTATGACAGACCGCCTTAAAAAAATGGAATGGAATTTCACATTTTTCTATAAACGATAAAACACTGAATATCGACAAAATATGAACGTCACACCCCCTTTCGATCGACATATTTTACAATTAAGGGAAACGCGACAAAAATGCAACAAACAGTGAAAAATTAACGCGAAGGGTACAAAATAAACCCACCGACAATCTGATAAATCACTAAGCTTTAAGAACATTGTTGTGAAAATCTCCTTCCGTTTACTGTGGAAACGCTTTCCGCCAGTTATTTATTTTTAGGAACACTAATACCAAACCTCACAATAATGTCTGATTGAATGCTAAAAACGTTATGACAGACCGCCTTAAAAAAACTTAATAGAATTACTCATTTTCTACTAAAGATAAAACAATGAATATTGACAAAATATGAACCTCACATCCCCTTTCGATCGACATATTTTACAATCCAAGGAAACGCAACAAAAATGCGACAAACAGTGAAACATGAACGCGAAAAGTAAAAAATCAACCCACCAACAATTTGATATATCTGATACATCACTAAGCTTTAGAACTTTGTTGTGAAAATCTCCTTCCGTTGTCTGTGAAAACGCTTTCTGCCAGTTATTTATTTTTAGGAACACTAATACCAAACCTCACAATAATGTCTGATTAAATGCTAAAAACTTTATGACAGACCGCCTTAAAGAAATGGAATGGAATTTCACATTTTTCTATAAACGATAAAACACTGAATATTGACAACATATGAACGTCACACCCCCTTTCGGTCGACATATTTTACAATCGAGGGAAACGCAACAAAAATGCAACAGACAGTGAAAAATTAACGCGAAGGGTACAAAATAAACCCACCGACAATCTGATATATCACTAAGCTTTAAGAACTTTGTTGTGAAAATCTCGTTCCGTTTACTGTGGAAACGCTTTCCGCCAGTTATTTATTTTTAGTAACACTAATGCCAAACCTCACAATAATGTTTGATTGAATGCTGAAAACGTTATGACAGACCGCCTTAAAAAAACAGAAAGGAATTTCAAATTTTTCTATGAACGATAAAACACTGAATACTGACAAATTATGAGCGTCACACCCCCTTTCGATCGACATACTTTACAATAAAGCGAAACGCGACAAAAATGCAAAAATAATTTCAAAATGATCGCAAAGGGTACAAAATAAACCCACCTACGATTTGATACATCACTAAGCTATAGAACTTTATTGTGAAAATCTCCTTCCATTGTCTGTGAAAACGCTTTCTGCCAGTTATTTATTTTTATGAACACTAATACCAAACCTCACAATAGTGTCTGATAAATGCTAAAAACGTTATGACAGACCACCTTAAAAAAACGGAATGGAAATTCTAATTTTCTACGAACGATAAAACAATGAATATTGACAAAATATGAACCTCACATCCCCTTTCGATCGACACATTATACAATCAAAGGAAACGCGACAAAAATGCAACAAACAGTGAAACATGAACGCGAAAGGTACAAAATAAACCCACAAACAATCTGATATATCTGATATATCACTAAGCTTTAGAACTTTGTTGTGAAAATCTCCTTCCGTTGTCTGTGGAAACACTTTCCGCCAGTTATTTATTTTTAGGAGCACTAATACCAAACCTCACAATAATGTTTGATTGATTGCTGAAAACGTTATGACGGACCACCTTAAAAAAAAGGAATGGAATTACTAATTTTCTATGAACGATAAAACAATGAATATTGACCAAATATGAACGTCACACCCCTTTTCGATCGACATATTTTACAATCAAGTGAAACGCGTCAAAAATGCAACAAACAGTGAAACATGAACACGAAAGGTACAAAATAAACCCACCAACAATCTGATATATCTGATATATCACTAAGCTTCAGAACTTTGTTGTGAAAATCTCCTTCTGTTTACTGTGGAAACGCTTTCCGTGGGTTATTTATTTTTAGTAACACTAATACCAAACCTCACAATGATGTCTGATTGAATGCTAAAAACGTTATGACAAACAGCCTTAAAAAAACGGAATGGAATTTCACATTTTTCTATAAACGATAAAACACTAAATATTGACAAAATATAAACGTCACACCCCTTTTCGATCGACATATTTTACAATCAAGTGAAACGCGACAAAATGCAACAAACAGTGAAACATGAACACGAAAGGTACAAAATAAACCCGCCAACAATCTGATATATCTGATATATCACTAAGCTTCAGAAATTTGTTGTGAAAATCTCCTTCCGTTTACTGTGGAAACGCTTTCCGCTGGTTATTTATTTTTAGTAACACTAATACCAACCCTCCCAATGATGTCTGATTGAATGCTAAAAACTTTATGACAAACAGCCTTAAAAAAACGGAATGGAATATCACATTTTTCTATAAACGATAAAACACTGAATATTGACAAAATATAAATGTCACACCCCCTTTCGATCGACACATTTTACAATCAAGTGAAACGCGACAAAAGTGCAGCAAACAGTGAAAAATGAACGCTAAAGGTACAAAATAAACCAACCGACAATCTGATATATCTGATACATCACTAAGCTTTAGAACTTTGTTGTGAAAATCTCCTTCCCTTGTCTGTGAAAACGCTTTCTGCCAGTTATTTATTTTTAGGAACACTAATACCAAACCTCACAATAATGTTTAATTCAATGCTGAAAATGATATGACAGACCGCCTTAAAAAACCGAATGAAATTTCAAATTTGTCTATAAACGATGAAACACTGAATACTGACAAATTATGAGCGTCACACCCCCTTTCGGTCGACATATTTTACAATCAAGGGAAACGCAACAAAAATGCAACAAACAGTGAAAAATGAACGCGAAGGGTACAAAATAAATCTACTGACAATCTGATATATCTGATATATCACTAAGCTTTAAGAACTTTGTTGTGAAAATCTCCTTCCGTCGTCTGTGGAAACACTTTCCGCCGGTTATTAATTTTTAGGAACACTAATACCAAACCTCACAATAATGTTCAATTGAATGCTGAAAACGTTAAGACGGACCACCTTAGAAAACAGACTGGAATTTCACATTTTTCTATAAATGATAAAACACTGAATATTGACAAAATATGAGCGTCACACCCCCTTTCGATCGACACATTTTACAATCAAGTGAAACGCGACAAAAATGCAACAAACAGTGAAAAATGAACGCGAAGGGTACAAAATAAACCAACCGACAATCTGATGTATCTGATATATCACTAAGCTTTAGAACTTTGTTGTGAAAATATCCTTCCGTTGTCTGTGAAAACGCTTACTGCCAGTTATTTATTTTTAGGAACACTAATACCAAACCTCACAATAATGTCTGATTGAATGCTAAACACGTTATGACAGACCGCCTTAAAAAACAGACTGGAATTTCACATTTTTCTATAAACGATAAAACACTGAATATTGACAAAATATGAACGTCACACCACCTTTCGATCGACACATTTTACAATCAAGTGAAACTCGACAAAAATGCAACAATCAGTGAAAAATGAACGCGAAAGGTACAAAATAAACCCACCTACAATCTGATATATCTGATATATCACTAAGCTTTAAGAACTTTGTTGTGAAAATCTCCTTCCGTTGTCTGTGGAAACGCTTTCTGCCAGTTATTTATTTTTAGGAACACTAATACCAAACCTCACAATAATGTTTAATTGAATGCTGAAAATGATATGACAGACCGCCTTAAAAAAACGAATGAAATTTCAAATTTGTCTATAAACGATAAAACACTGAATACTGACAAATTATGAGCGTCACACCCCCTTTCGGTCGACATATTTTACAATCAAGTGAAACGCGACAAAAATGCAACGGACAGTGAAAAATTTACGCGAAGGGTACAAAATAAACCCACCGACAATCTGATATATCACTAAGCTATAGAACTTTGTTGTGAAAATTTCCTTCCATTGTCTGTGGAAACGCTTTCCGCTGGTTATTTATTTTTAGGAACACTAATACCAAACCTCACAATAATGTCTGATTAAATGCTAAAAACGTTATGACATACCGCCTTAAAAAAACGGAATAGAATTACTCATTTTCTACGAAAGATAAAACAATGAATATTGACAAAATATGAACCTCACATCCCCTTTCGATCGACATATTTTACAATCAAAGAAAACGCAACAAAAATGCGACAAACAGTGAAACATGAACGCGAAAAGTAAAAAATCAACCCACCAACAATCTGATATATCACTAAGCTTTAGAACTTTTTTGTGAAAATCTCCTTTTGTTTACTGTGGAAACGCTTTCAGCCGGTTATTTATTTTTAGTAACACTAATGCCAAACTTCACAATAATGTCTGATTGAATGATAAAAACGTTATGATAGACCACCTTAAAAAACAGAATGGAATTTCAAATTTTTCTATAAACGATAAAACACTGAATATTGATAAAATATGAACGTCACACCCCCTTTCAATCGACATATTTTACAATAAAGGGAAACGCGACAAAAATGCAACAAACAGTGAAAAATGAACGCGAAGGGTCCAAAATAAACCCACCTACAATCTGATCAATCTGATGCAAAGCGTATTTTATTAGCCTTACCAGTCAAAGCGTAGGAAAAATGTATCGGCTTATAGACCGGAATTTACAGTGTTATCAATATTATTATCATTACTGTTACTATTTTTATTATTATATTAATAATAATTTCATAGTACATCCACGGACAAAACCATACATTAGCCGCACCATTTTATAAGCCACAGCTGTCGATGCGTAGAAAAAATGTAGCGGCTTATAGACCGGGATTTGTGGTATCATCAATATCATTATCATTACTATTACTATTGTCATTATAAATATTAATAACAATTCGATAGTACATCCACAGACAATACCATAAATTAGCCGCACCATTTTATAAGCCTTATCAGTCAAAATGTAGGAAAAATGTAGCGGCTTATAGTCCGGAAATTACGGTATTATCAATATCATTGTCATTACTATTACTATTGTAATAGTAATGACATATTACTGTGTAAAATTTCAGTGTATTGTATTATTGTTAATAACAATTCGATAGTACATCCACAGACAAAAACATAAATTAGCCGCACCCTTTTATAAGCCCCACCAGTCAAAGCGTAGGAAAAATGTAGCAGCTTATAGTCCGGAGTGTACGGTATTATCAATATCATTATCATTACTATTACTATTGGTGTTCTAAATATGAATAATAATTCTATAGTACATACACAGACAAAACAATAAATTAGATGCACCATTTTATGAGCCACAGAAGACAAAGCATAGGAAAAATGTAGCGGCTTATAGACCGGAATGTACAGTATTATCCATATCATTATCATTACTATTTTTATTGTTATTATGAATTTGAATAATAATTTCATAGTACGTACACAGACAAAACCATCAATCAATCAATCAATCAATGTTTATTTTTATAGCCCTATATCGCAAATGTCTCAAAGGGCTGCACAAGCCACAACGACAGCCTTGGTTCAAATCCTCCATAAGGGCAAAGAAAAACTCAAACTCAACTCAAAACTCCTTTTATAAGCCACATAAGTCAAAGCGTAAGTATAATTGAGTGACTTATAGTCCGGAATTTGCTGTATTATCAATATCATTATCACTACTATTACTATTGTTATTATAAATATGAATAAAAATTTGATAGTACATCCACAGACAAAACCATAAATTAGCCGCACCATTGTATAAGCCACAGAAGTCAAAGCGTAGGAAAATTGTAGTGGCTTTTAGTCCGGAATTCACAAGTGTCTCGCAAGTGTCTCAAAGGGGTGCACAAGCCACAACGACAGCCTTGGTTCAGATCCCCCATAAGGGCAAAGAAAAACTCAAACTCAACTCAAAACTAATTTTATAAGCCACATAAGTCAAAGCGTAAGAATAATTGATTGGCTTATAGTCCGGAATTTGCTGTATTATCAATATCATTATCATTACTATTACTATTGTTATTATAAATATGAATAATAATTTGATAGTACATCCACAGACAAAACCATAAATTAGCCGCACCATTGTATAAGCCACAGAAGTCAAAGCGTAGGAAAATTGTAGTGGCTTTTAGTCCGGAATTCACACGTGTCTCGCAAGTGTCTCAAAGGGCTGCACAAGCCACAATGACAGCCTTGGTTCAGATCCCCCATAAGGGTAAAGAAAAACTCAAACTCAACTCAAAACTCATTTTATAAGCCACATAAATCAAAGCGTAAGAATAATTGAGTGACTTATAGTCCGGAATTTGCTGTATTATCAATATCATTATCATTACTATTACTATTGTTATTATAAATATGAATAAAAATTTGATAGTACATCCACAGACAAAACCATAAATTAGCCGCACCATTGTATAAACCACAGAAGTCAAAGCGTAGGAAAATTGTAGTGGCTTTTAGTCCGGAATTCACACGTGTCTCGCAAGTGTCTCAAAGGGCTGCACAAGCCACAATGACAGCCTTGGTTCAGATCCCCCATAAGGGTAAAGAAAAACTCAAACTCAACTCAAAACTCATTTTATAAGCTACATAAATCAAAGCGTAAGAATAATTGAGTGACTTATAGTCCGGAATTTGCTGTATTATCAATATCATTATCACTACTATTACTATTGTTATTATAAATATGAATAATAATTTGATAGTACATCCACACACAAAACCATAAATTAGCCGCACCATTGTATAAGCCACAGAAGTCAAAGCGTAGGAAAATTGTAGTGGCTTTTAGTCCGGAATTCCCAAGTGTCTCGCAAGTGTCCCAAAGGGGTGCACAAGCCACAATGACAGCCTTGGTTCAAATCCCCCATAAGGGCAAAGAAAAACTCAAACTCAACTCAAAACTCATTTTATAAGCCACAGAAGTCAAAGCGTAGGAAAATTGTATTGGCTTTTAGTCCGGAATTTGCGGTATTATCAATATCATCATCACTACAATTACTATTGTTATTATAAATATTAATAATAATTTGACGGTACATCCTCACAATAAAAATGTAAATAAAATACATATGAGGAGCTCTTGTAACCCTTCACCTGTTTTGAAAAGGTTTTGTTACAATTTATATATCAAAATAACATATTGCGAGACTGTTTGAATTGAGAATAATGTTAAATTAATCGATTCTGAATTAAATCGTCATCCAATAAAATCCCTAATAGATACCATTTACTTCATATACATAAATAATGTACGAACTAATAGTTCCATTTTCATGTTTTTTGTTTTTTTTTAGGAATTTACAAGCAGTCGTGTGGCTCTTTAGTGAGCCGAGCGCCTTTTGATTTCGTGCAAGCAGCAACCAAATGCTTCGATAGTTCCAATTATAGGGAATATGTCGCCCTGGCCCTCTGTAATTAAAGCCTAATCACGACGGCGGTTGCAGAGAAGCATCCTCATCAAGCGTCCATCCATCAGCCTGGTTGTGCAGCGTGGTTGTCCTCCTGACGGGATTCTAATGTTTTCACCGCACAAACTGAAATATCTCAAATAAGGGTGATATTTGCTTATTTTCTGTCCGATAAGATAATTCTTCTCACGAAGCAGATATTATGTTTGAGTGTTTTACTTGTTTTAAAGGTTTTGATCCTGAATAATCTCAGGAAGATATTACAGTTTGTTGCTGAGATTGTAATGATTGTTGGGCATTGTAATGCGGGTTCGTTCTTCCAAGGATGCAGTCGGGCTGGAACACAGCGTGAAGGTAAGAAATGATTGATTGATTGATTTAACAAATGATAAAAGACTTAGTCAAAACAAACAGAACTAGCATGGGAGCTAGAAAAGAACTAAAAGCGCTAGCATGGGAGCTAGAAAAGAACTAAAAGTGCTAGCATGGGAGCGAGGGAAATAACAAACAAACTTGCACGAGGCACAAAAGGGAAAACAAAAACTACTTGCATGAGAGCTAGAGGAACAAAAGGCTAGCAAGTAAACACATGGAATTAGAATCGTTACTGAAGTGAAACACAAACTGCGTGAAACCCTTACTAGGATGCGAGCGTGAATGAACAGAAAAGGCAGGCCTAAATAAGGACGGTAATTAGCAAAAACAGGTGTGCGTCAACAGCGAGTAGCAGGTGGAACTAATATGAAACGATGGTAACAGCACAAACAAGGAAGTGAGGAAGTCAAACAACAGAATAAGATACAAAAACGGAACAAAACTAGAAAATGGAATGATCCGGGCAGCGGATCATAACATGCTTGTTGTCGTATTTATAATAACAATAGTAATGATAATGATAATACCACAAATTCCGGACTATAAGCCCCCACAATTTTCCTACGCTTTGTCTTCTGTGGCTAATAGAATGGTGCGCTAATTTAAGGTTTTGTCTGTGGATGTACTATGAAATTATTATTCATATTCATAATACCAATAGTAATAGTAATGATAATGATAATACCGCAAATTCCGGACTATAAGCCAATACATTTTTCCTATGCTTTGACTTCTGTGGCTTATAAAATGGCGCGGCTAATTTATGGTTTTGTCCGTGGATGTACTATGAAATTACTATTCATATTTATAATACCAATAGTAATAGTATTGATAATGATATTGATAATACCTCAAATTCCGGACTATAAGTCACTAATTTTTTCCTATGCTTTGACTTCTGCGGCTTATAAAATGGTGCGGCTAATTTATGGTTTTGTCCGTGGATGTACTATGAAATTATTATTCATATTTATAATACCAATAGTAATAGTAATAGTAATGATATTGATAATACTGTAAATTTCAGACTATAAGCCGCTACATTTTTCCTACGCTTTGACTGGTAAGGCTAATAAAATGGTGCGGCAAATTTATGGTTTTCTCTGTGGATGAACTATGAAATTATTATTAATATTTAGAAAAACAATAGTAACAGTAATGATAATGATATAGATAATACTGTAAATTCCAGTCCATAAGCCGCTACATTTTTCCTACACTTTGTCTTCTGTTGCTTATAAAATGTTGCGGCTAATTTATAGTTGTGTCTGTGCCAACAAGGCCTGGGCAATATGGCCCCAAAACAAAATATAGCAAATATAGTAGTACAGTTGTTATTAGTGGGAATATACTTATTTTAAGGTATTGTGGGGGTTAATTGAGGTTAGCTAATTTTACTTGTTTTGGAAAGTTTTGACAAGCCAAAATGTTCTTGTTCTATTGGCAGATCATTTTGCTTCGTTCGGGGGTTGGCAACCCGCGGCTCTGGAGCTCTTTAGCGCCGCCCTAGTGGCTCTCTGGAGCTGTTTTGCAAAAAGGGGTGTTTTAATATGGTTTCTGTCGGAGGACAAACATGACACAAACCTCCCTAATTGCTATAAAGCACACTGTTTATATTAAACAGGCTTCACTGATTCGAGTATTTGGCGAACACCGTTTTTTCCTACAAATTATGGCGGTCCTTGAACTCACCGTAGTTTGTTTACATGTATAACTTTCTCCGACTTTCTAAGACGTGTTTTATGCCACTTCTTTTATGTCTCATTTTGTCCACCAAACTTTTAACGTTGTGCATGAATGCACAAAGGTGAGTTTTGTTGATGTTATTGACTTATGTGGAGCGCTAAACAGACTTTTTTGGTCCCTGCATGACTGCAAGCTAATCGATGCTAACATGCTATTTAGGCTAGCTCTATGTAAATATTGCATCATTATGCCTCATTTGTAGCTATATTTGAGCTCATTTAGTTTTCTTTAAGTCTTCATAATTCAATTTTATCTCATGACAAACTATCTGTGTCACAGTCGGGTCGCATGATGATGCGGGATTTTGTTCACCCGGGGATGCAAAGGACGATTCGGACAGGAATTGCAGGTAAGGGCTTGATTTAATGTAAAAAATAACACTGGTACAAAACAGATAGAAACAAACGAAAGAGCGGCGTTGCGAACGCACCGGAAGCTAAGGCTAACACTTAGCACTGACTTAGACAACTAGCAGAGGCTAGGAGACAAGATTAATTTACGTGGGCAGTCGCCTGATGCAAAACAAAGAAGCTAGACCGACTCACTGGCAAAGGCAGGCTTAAATAATAATCTCAATGATGACAAACTACTCTCGGCAGGGTTCTTGAGGGTGCATGGGAGTTTGCCCCAACCAGTCTACATGTGCTTTGTGGACTTGGAGAAGGCATTCGACCGTTTCCCTCGGGAAGCCCTCTGGGGAGTGCTCAGAGAGTATGGGGTACCAGACTGTCTTATTGTGGAGGTCCGCTCCCTGTACGATCAGTGTCAGAGCTTGGTCCGCATTGCCGGCAGTAAGTCGAACACATTTCCAGTGAGGGTTGGACTCCGCCAAGGCTGTCCTTTGTCACCGATTCTGTTCATAACTTTTATGGACAGAATTTCTAGGCGCAGTCAAGGCGTTGAGGGGTTCCGGTTTGGTGACCGTGGGATTAGGTCTCTGCTTTTTGCAGATGATGTGGTCCTGATGGCTTCATCCGACCGGGATCTTCAGCTCTCGCTGGATCGGTTCGCAGCCGAGTGTGAAGCGACCGGAATGAGAATCAGCACCTCCAAGTCCGAGTCCATGGTTCTCGCCCGGAAAAGGGTGGAATGCCATCTCCGGGTTGGGGAGGAGACCCTGCCCCAAGTGGAGGAGTTCAAGTACCTAGCAGTCTTGTTCATGAGTGAGGGAAGAGTGGATCGTGAGATCGACAGGCGGATCGGTGCGGCGTCTTCAGTAATGCGGACGTTGTACCGATCCGTTGTGGTGAAGAAGGAGCTGAGCCGGAAGGTAAAGCTCTCAATTTACCGGTCGATCTACGTTCCCATCCTCACCTATGGTCATGAGCTTTGGGGTACGACCGAAAGGACACGATCACGGGTACAAGCGGCCGAAATGAGTTTCCTCCGCCGTGTGGCGGGGCTCTCCCTTAGAGATAGGGTGAGAAGCTCTGCCATCCGGGAGGAACTCGAAGTAAAGCCGCTGCTCCTTCACATCGAGAGGAGCCAGATGAGGTGGTTCGGGCATCTGGTCAGGATGCCACCCGAACGCCTCCCTAGGGAGGTGTTTAGGGCACGTCCAACCGGTAGGAGGCCACGGGGAAGACCCAGGACACGTTGGGAAGACTATATCTCCCGGCTGGCCTGGGAACGCCTCGGGATCCCCCGGGAAGAGCTAGACGAAGTGGCTGGGGGGAGGGAAGTCTGGGTTTCCCTGCTTAGGCTGTTGCCCCCGCGACCCGACCTCGGATAAGCGGAAGATGATGGATGGATGGATGATGACAAACAGGTGTGGGTCAGGAACACAAGCGGCAGGTGAAAATAATAAGTAACCATGAAAACCAACTGAGAAGTGCACACACATGAACCGAATGAGTCTAAAACAAAAACAAAAAAACAAAACACAAAAAGTCTCAAAAATCTAAATCATAATATGATCCGCTGCCCGGATCATAACAATCTGTGTGTAATCCATCCATTTTCTACCGCTTATTCCCTTTTGGGGTAGCGGGGGGCGCTGGCGCCTATCTCAGCTACAATCGGGCGGAAGGCGGGGTACACCCCGGACAAGTCGCCACCTCATCGCAGGGCCAACACAGATAGACGGACAACATTCACACACTAGGGCCAATTTAGTGTGCCAATCAACCTATCCCCAGGTGCATGTCTTTGGAAGTGGGAGGAAGCCGGAGTACCCGGAGGGAACCCACACATTCACGGGGAGAACATGCAAACTCCACACATAAGAAAGATCCCGAGCCTGGATTTGAACCCAGGACTGCAGGAACTTTGTATTGTGAGGCAGACGCACTAACCCCTCCACCACCGTGAAGCCCCAATCTGTGTGTAATATGGCTTTTAATTTTTTTGCGGCTCCAGACGGATTTGTTTTCGTAGTTTTGGTCCAATATGGCGCTTTCAACATTTTGGGTGGCCGACCCCTGGCTTAGTTCAAATAAAATACCCCTCATTTTTGCATATCTTTTTCTTGTTTTTGAACACTGACTTTTTGCAGTGTTTTTTTCTAGGATTCAGAACATTTTCATGTTTTTTTTGCAAACAATTTGAAGATCCTTTGCTCTGAAGCGGAATGAAATGAATATAATGGAGACTTCTGCATGAAAGAAAGCTTTTTTTTCTTCTTCTTTTTTTTCCCCCCTGACAGCAGGGAAAGTGATAATAATATGTATTTCCATCTTCATCTTAAGTCTAGCCACATGTCTTACTTGCAAACCGCCTCCAGACAAAACCAGGCAAGAACTGGACATATTTGTCCATCGTTAAGGCTCATTATGTTATGATGACTTTGGCAGAGGATAATTATCAAAAACGCCCCTTCATACCCGTGAATCATGCATTAGTCAATACATGATCAATGCAAGGCATCTTGAATGTGGAAAAGGAGCGTGCAGTGGGCAGTCTGGAGGTGGACAACAACGACACCTGGATGTCATCTTGCATGCATTATTCAGCCCTCTTGCTGTAAAAATAGACCATTAGACTTGAACATTTGGCTCCTTTTTCATGTTTCCAGTCAGCTCAGCAGGTGTTGGCTTCGAGCTTGCCTTTGTTTCCCCGCGCTGTTGCTTGTCTTATCATGCATTATTACAGCTCTGAGGTATTGAAGCCATTCCACCAAATCGCTGCCATTTGTGTCTCCTGCAGGAAACAGAATATACAACGTTTACATACGCTTGTAAAGAACATAATGTCATGGCTGTCTTGAGTTTCCAATCATTTCTACAGCTCTTATTTTTTTGTGATGGAGCACATAAAGTGGGGCAAAAAAGTATTTAGTCAGCCATGATTGTGCAAGTTCTCCCACTTAAAATGATGACAGAGGTCTGTGATTTTCATCATAGGTACACTTCAACTGTGAGAGACGGAATGTGAAAAAAAAAAATTCACATTGTAGGAATTTTAAAGAATTTATTAGTAAATTATGATGGAAAATAAGTATTTGGTCAACCAGTCAAAGCTCTCACTGATGGAAGGAGGTTTTGGCTCAAAATCTCACGATACATGGCCCCATTCATTCTCTCCTTAACACGGATCAATCGTCCTGTCCCCTTAGCAGAAAAACAGCCCCAAACCATGATGTTTCCACCCCCATGCTTCACAGTAGGTATGGTGTTCTTGGGATGCGACTCAGTATTTTTCTTCCATTTTTGGTTGAAAAGAAGAGATAAAGAAGTAAAATACAGCACTAAGTCATCAGTTTCTGATTTATTAAAGTGTATGACAGTGCAAAATATTGCTGATTTGTAGTGTTTTTTCTTGAACTATTTAGAAAAAAAAGATTCAAAAATAACTAAAAACTTGTTGAAAAATAAACAGGTGATTCAATTATAAGTAAACATTTCTCCACATAGAAGTAATCATCTTTGGGGATTGTAATGAAGATCCATCAGGATTCATGAACTTAATTTGCACATTTCTTCACGAAAAAAGACATCTTTAACATCAATATTTATGGAACATGTCCACAAAAAAATCGAGCTGTCAACACAGAATATTGCATTGTTGCATTTCTTTTCACAGTTTATGAACTTACATTCATATTTTTGTTGAAGTATTATTCAATAAATGTATTTATAAAGGATTGTTGAAATGTTGCTATTTTTAGAATATTTTTAAAAATATCTCCCGTACCCCTTAGCATACCTTCAAGTACCCCCATTAGAGAACCACTGGTCTATACCGTATAAAACTACAAAATAACAAACACGGAGGCACCAGTTTTACAAGAGGACCACTTTATTTTCCTTCCTTTTCAAAACAACCGCTCCACCACATGTGTCACCACTCCCGCTCTTAGCGCCTTCAAAATAAGAGCTCAATGCATACACTGTATAACACAGGCCTTATTTTTGTTTAATCTGCCCTCGCAAATGGTGAAAAATAAGTATTTGATCAACCATTCAAAGCTCTCACTGATGGATGGAGGTTTTGGCTCAAAATCTCACAATACATGGCCCTATTCATTCTTTCCTTAACACGGATCAATCGTCCTGTCCCCTTAGCAGAAAAACAGCCCCAAAGCATGATGTTTCCACCCCCATGCTTTACAGTAGGTATGGTGTTCTTGGGATGCAACTCAGTATTCTTCTTCCTCCAAACACGACGAGTTGAGTTTATACCAAAAAGTTCTATTTTGGTTTCATCTGACCACATGACATTCTCCCAATCCTCTGCTGTATCATCCATGTATCCATTTTGGTATAAACTCAACTCGTCGTGTGAAGCATGGGGGTGGAAACATCATGCTTTGGGGCTGTTTTTCTGCTAAGGGGACAGGACGATTGATCCGTGTTAAGGAAAGAATGAATGGGGCCATGTATCGTGAGATTTTGAGCCAAAACCTCCTTCCATCAAGGAGAAATTTGAATGGTTGACCAAATACTTATTTCCCACCATTTGCGAGGGCAGATTAAACAAAAATAAGGCCTGTGTTATACAGTGTATGCTTTGATCTCTTATTTTGAAGGCGCTAAGAGCGGGAGTGGTGACACATGTGGTGGAGCGGTAGTTTTGAAAAGGAAGGAAAATAAAGTGGTCCTCTTGTAAAACTGGTGCCTCCGTGTTTGTTATTTTGTAGTTGTATACGGTATAGACCAGTGGTTCTCTAATGGGGGTTCTTGAAGGTATGCCAAGGGGTACGGGAGATATTTTTAAAAATATTCTAAAAATAGCAACATTTCAACAATCCTTTATAAATATATTTATTGAATAATACTTGAACAAAATATGAATGTAAGTTCATAAACTGTATAAAGAAATGCAACAATGCAATATTCAGTGTTGACAGCTCGATTTTTTGTGGACATGTTCCATAAAAATTGATATTAAAGATTTCTTTTTTTTTGTGAAGAAATGTTAAAATTAAGTTCATGAATCCCGATGGATCTTTATTACAATCCCCAAAGATGATTACTTCTATGTGGAAAAATGTTTACTTATAATTGAATCACTTGTTTTATTTTTCAACAAGTTTTTTGTTATTTTTGAATCTTTTTTTCGAAATAGTTCAAGAAAGACTACTACAAATGAGCAATATTTTGCACTGTTATACACTTTAATAAATCAGAAACTGATGACATAGTGCTGTACTTTACTTCTTTATCTCTTCTTTTCAACCAAAAATGCTTTGCTCTAATTAGGGGGTACTTGAATTAAAAAAATGTTCACAGGGGGTACATCATTGAAAAAATGTTGAGGAACCATTGGTATGGGCGACATATATAAACCCTCGGTTACAATAATAATAATAATTTAAAAAATCAATAAATAAATCAATAAATATATATATATATATATATATATATATATATATATATATATATATATATATAGATATAGATATATTTTTTATATAGAAGGCCCAAGTTACAAAAAAATAAATACAAATAAAAAAAAATTAATAAAATACAATTTAAATATGTATATATATATATATATATATATATATATATATATATATATATATATATATATATATATATATATTTATTTTTTCTTTTTCTTTTTCTTTTTTATTTTTATTTTTTTAATTTTTTCTTTTTTCTTTATTTTTTTCTTTTTTATATATTTATTTATTTTTTTTCTTAACTTGGGACTTCCTGCGGGTCGTAGTTTTGGGTCCCCCTGCAATAAGCCATGCTAACAACAAATGAACGTTTATATTAAGACTTACAACTACAAATGTGGCATAGCTCGGTTGGTAGAGCGGCCGTGCCAGCAACTTGAGGGTTGCAGGCTCGATTCCCGCTTCCGCCTTCCTAGTCACTGCCGTTGTGTCCTTGGGCAAGACACTTTACACACCTGCTCCCAGTGCCACCCACACTGGTTTAAATGTAACTTAGATATTGGGTTTCACTATGTAAAGCGCTTTGAGTCACTAGAGAAAAGCGCTATATAAATATAATTCACTTCACTTCACTTCACAAATGGTACTGATTGGGTGGAACTGCCTACCAATACAAACTCTGCATATCTTTCATGTCCATGATCAGCCTGGTTTCAGTCAAGCCTGAAGTTTCCTTCCAAGCTTGCAAAAAGTCCTGTGCCGCAGGACCTTTAGGCTCCCTCGTGGCCATCGATCCATGTCAACGCTCACGGAGGTCCCGGACCCCTCCTTGACTGCAGTCCCGCTGCTAATTAAACACTGGCGCTTAACGAATTCACGTTGCTAACGAGCTCGGATGGAAAGGTCACGGCTATCATGCTCCCTTTCAACTGGACACCGTCAATAACGAGCGTGGCGAGGGGAAGACAGGTGTACGAGGAGGAAATGGTGCAAAAGGGTAAGGAGGGCTGGGAGCCAGCTAAAAACGCCGGCAGCCTTTGAGACTCTCAGATCCGTGGCGTCGCTGGGTTTTGTCGTAAAATGCAGTGTACTCGTAGCGCTTCACAAAAGCGCTGGCGGTGTTGCATTTTTCAGGTCATTAACTGTACATTTCCAACAGTGATAAGGATGTTTCAGCTTCTTAAAGGCCTACTGAAACCCACTACTACCGACCACACAGTCGGATAGTTTATACATCAATGATGAAATATTAACATTGCAACACAGTTTACTAAATTACAATTTTAAATTTCGCGCCAAAATATCCGGCCGAAATTCCAGGATCGTTCCCAGCTATTAGCTTGTCTGTTTCCTTCGCGAAATTCCACAACGTTCTGGACATCTGTGTTGCTGAATCTATTGCAATTTGTTCAATGGACAATGGAGACATCAAAGAAGAAAGCTGTAGGTGGGAAGCGGTGTATTGCGGCCGGCTTTAGCAACACAAACACAGCCGGTGTTTCATTGTTTACATTCCCGAAATATTACAGTCAGGCTTTACGATTGAACAGAGAAGTCAAGCAAACACGGTTGGATTGGACCACACACACAAAGTACAGTGTATTATGCAGCGATGATTTCGAAAGATCGTGTTTCGAAAAAGGTCCCTTGCGAAGGGCAGAGATGGGCATCGCGACCACCCGTCGACTGGTGCTGAAGAAAGGTGCGGTAACGACCTTCTGGTTGTACAAGTACAACCATATAATCACACTAAAACACTAGTAACACAATAAGCAGATAAGGGATTTTCCAGAATTATCCTAGTAAATGTGTCTAATAACATCTGAATCGCTCCCCGTACCCTCGTCTTTTTTTTTTCTTCCAGTCCTTCACTCTCACTTTCCTCATCCACAAATCTTTCATCCTCGCTCAAATTAATGGGGAAATCATCGCTTTCTCGGTACATATTTTATTTTAACACTATAACTACAAAAAAGGCAAACAAATGGCGCGCACAATGGCGGAGAACAAACTTGACTAATGATAACAAAAGACCAGCACAAAGGCAGAACTATGGACAAAAGACACTAACTTTGGCATTAATAAACAAAACTTACGTGGCATGACAAGAAGCAAAACTATGGATCGGCATGAGTGACAGAGTTAGCATGGCATGACGTGTGTAGAGGTAAAGTCGCCAGGCTGACTACCTGGCAACTACGGGTTTAAATAATACTGTGGTGATTAGTGACAGGTGTGCGAGTGCAAAACGTGAGACAGGTGCGTGACATAAGGACAGGTGAAAACTAATGGGTTGCTATGGTGACAAAAACAAACAAAAGTGCACAAAGAGTCCAAAAAAACACAACCGAACATGACTAAAACAAAACGTGATCACACAGACATGACACCATGTTCACGACAAACCATGCTGCTGCCACCTACTGATATGGAAGAGTATTACACGGTTACTCTTATTTTCAGATTATAATTACTGGTTTGCAAAAAATATTTTTAACCCAATCAGGTGAAATTACATCTGGCACACCAGACTGTATCTCAGGGTACACTAGAGTGCCGCGGCACAGTGGTTGAAAGACACTGTTGCAGGGCACGGAGACGTGAGAAGAAATAATATTAGTCAAATTAAAAAAGATAATAGCCGGTGGAGACAATTCTTGTCATTTGGACTGTTTTTACGGAGTGTAAATGACCACAGGACACCCCCATCCTGACCTATATTCTCTCCCCGCTCGTTTATCAGTTATCTTACGGGAGCAGAATCAGGATTTATTGGTTCAATTAAAAAGGCCTTTAATATAATCTGTTTAATCCATTCCTGCCATCAAAGCCAATACTTACCTCTCTCAGCCCAGAGTAGGATTACTGGACCTCCCTTCCATATTTGCATCTCAACCCAAGCTGTAATGGATCAAGATTTGCGATGGGAGTGTTTGGCGGCAGAAAGCAAACAAACCAACTCACGTCATGAGAAAAATAAATTGCTGGGCTCGTGCACAATTTCCTGAAACTCTCACCTTTCACCGAGCAGCTGCGGCAAGCTTTTCTTACCTGCTGCAATGTCCAGAGGGAAGTGGGATTTGATACTCAATACCATCCATCCAACTCCCACTCCCACAACGCCTTGCACATCTCTGTACTCACGCATTGTTGAGTGCTTGAGGAAAAACCCGTGCAAGGCCATTTCATGATGCATTTTGAAGCTGCAGTGTACGGTTGCAAAAGCTCCCAAACACAAAAAGGATCTAAAACCAGAAACAATAAAAAACAAAAAAAACATCCATTTATTTTCCTCCGCTTAGCTGAAGTCGGGTCGCGGGGGCAGCAGCCTAAGCAATGAAACCCAGACTTCCATCACCTCAGCCACTTTGTCCAGTTCCTCCCGGGTGGATCCGGAGGCTTTCCCAGGCCAGCCAGGAGACATTCGGGTGGCATCCTGACTAGATGTCCGAACCACTTCATCTGGCTCCTCTCGATGTGGAGAAGCAGCGACTTTACTTTGAGCAATGACAGAACTTTGTGACAGTGTGGCCATGTTTTAGTTTTTCCTGTCTGTTTCCTGTCAGCGCTCTTATTTTGTCTGTTTCCTGTTTTTTCCTCCCTGTTTCCCCTCAGCTGCGGCTAATCGGCACCTGGCCACACCAGGTCTCAATCAGCCCGATTTCCTATTTGAACCTGTTTTGTGTACCAGTCGGGGCTGTCCGTGACAGTGTGGCCATGTTTTAGTTTTTCCTGTCTGTTTCCTGTCAGCGCTCTTATTTTGTCTGTTTCCTGTTTTTTCCCCCCTATTTCCCCTCAGCTGCGGCTGATTGGCACCTGGCCACACCTGGTGTCAATCAGCCCAATTTCCTATTTGAACCTGTTTTGTCCACCAGTCGGGGGCTGTCCGTGACAGTGTGGCCATGTTCTAGTTTTTCCTGTTTGTTTCCTGTCAGCGCTCTTATTTTGTCTGTTTCCTGTTTTTTTTCCCCTGTTTCCCCTCAGCTGCGGCTGATTGGCACCTGGCCACACCTGGTGTCAATCAGCCCGATTCCTATTTGAACCTGTTTAGTCCACCAGTCGGGGGCTGTCCGTGACAGTGTGGCCATGTTTTAGTTTTTCCTGTCTGTTTCCTGTCAGCGCTCTTATTTTGTCTGTTTCCTGTTTTTTCCTCCCTGTTTCCCCTCAGCTGCGGCTAACTGGCACCTGGCGACACCTGTTCTCAATCAGCCGGATTCCTATTTGAACCTGTTTTGTCCACCAGTCGGGGGCTGGATTATTGTCGATGTCACTTCCGTATTGTCGCTCGTGTCGTGCCATTGCAGCGTAGCAGTAAGCTATATTTTGGTATCTGTTTGTAGCTTACTGTCTTTTGTTCCCTGCTTCCGTTTTGTTTTCATTCTACAAGTAACGACTTCTGTTTTCCTGTTCGCTACCCGCTAGCTTCCACGCTAGGCCCTTTTGTTTTTGCTAACTTCCATGCTAAGCTCCTTTTGTTTTTTAGCTCCCATGCTAGCTCTTTTAAATGTGTTGTTTGCCTCAGGCACACTTTTTGTTGTACCCCTTTGGTTTGTTCTTGTTTTAGTATCTTTATTAAATCATGTTTTCTCACTCCATGCCTGCCTCCATCTGTACATCTTGGGGTTCGTCACTAACTAACTCTGACAGGTTTACCTGAAACACGAAACGTGACGACTTGGCGGCATGCGCTATCCACTATCATTTTGAATATCTTAAAATGTGTTTTGTGGCCATTCCAATTTTGACCACGCACTTTCCATCATTTTCGACAGACTGACTAAACCCCCCCTCTTCCTCTCACCCGAGATGCACCCGTGTATGGGGGTCTTCCCGATAGATAATGGGTTTCACCAACTAACTCTGACACTTCTCACCCTATCTCTAAGGGTGAGCCCCGCCACCGGGCGGAGGAAACTTATTTCGGCCACTTGTATCTTGTCCATTCTGTCATCACCCAAAGCTCATGGCCAGAGGTGAGGATGGGAACGTAGATTAACTGGTAAATTGAGAGCTTTGCCTTCCGGCTCAGCTCCTTCTTCACCACAACGGATCGGTACAGAGTCTGCATTACTGAAGACACACCAATCTGCCTGTCGATCTCACGATCCACTCGTGAACAATACTCCAAGGTACTTGAACTCTTTTACTTGGGGCAAAATCTCTTCCCCAACACTTATCCGGGCGAGAACCACGGACTTCACACTGGGCTGCGAGCCGATCCAGTGAGAGCTGAAGACCATGGCCAGATGAAGCCATCTGCAAAAATCAGAGACCTAATCCTGCAGCCACCAAACTGGATCCTCACAACGCCCTGACTGCGCCTACAAATTCTGTCCTTAAAAATCAGGAACAGACTCGATGACAAAAGGGCAAGCCTTGGCAGAGTCCAACGCTCAATTTCTGCAAGTTAAAAGGGCTTGCACTGTCGGATTAAAAACACATACTGCCATTTCCAAACAACACACCCGAATCCACAAAACACATGCATAACACGGAATGTCGCAAGTTCATGGAACAAAGCCTGAGTTAGCCAGACTACCACAATACCTGCGGAAAATACTCTTGTGGAAGGGGCGTGGTCCACGGGTCCCCTGTGGACAGGGCATGTTCAGGAGCCGGCTGTGAAGCAACTGACAGGTGAGTGGATATCTCAGCTGGGACGAGTTATCTAATCACCTGTCTCTTTGTTAGCAGCGTTGGAGACCATGAAGGGGGGGGGAGGATAGAGAGAGCTGACACGGACGGGCCAGAGGAAGCACGAACAATACGACGATTGCACGAAAGAGCAAAATAAAAGAGACTTATAAAACCTGACAGCCGGGCTCTGCAGCCTTTATATCGGACCGAAAAGAACTCACAAGGGAATGTCGTCCACAACACTATATTTCAAAAAGTATTTGGCCACCCATCCAAATGATCAGAATCAGGTGTCCTAATCACTTGGCCCGGCCCCAGGTGTATAAAATCAAGCACTCAGGCATGGAGACTGTTTCTACAAACATTTGTGAAAGAATGGGCCGCTCTCAGTGATTTCCAGCGTGGAACTGTCATAGGATGCCACTTCAAATCCAGTTGTGAAATTTCCACGCTTTTAAATATTCCAAAGTCAACTCTCGGCTTTATTATATCAATCAATGAATCAATTTTCATTTATATAGCCCTAAATCACTAGTGTCTCAAAGGGCTGCACAAACCACAACACAAACCACTACGACATCCTCGGTAGGCCCACTTAAGGGCAAGGAAAACTCACACCCAGTCGGACGTCGGTGACAATGATGACCCCTCGGGGACTGATAGCAATGGATGTCGAGCGTGTCTAACATGATACTGTGAAAAGTTCAGTCCATAGTGGATCCAACACAGCCGCGAGAGTCCAGTCCAAAGCGGATCCAACACAGCAGCGAGAGTCCCGTCCACAGCGGAGCCAGCAGGAAACCATCCCAAGCGGAGGCGGATCAGCAGCGCAGGGATGTCCCCAGCCGATACACAGGCGAGCGGTCCATCCTGGGTCCCGACTCTGGACAGCCAGAACTTCATCCATGGACATCGGACCGGACCCCCTCCACAAGGGAGAGTGGGACATAGGAGATAAAGAAAAGAAACGGCAGATCAACTGGTCGAAAAAGGGAGTCTATTTGAAGGATAGAGTATACAAATGAGTTTTAAGATGAGACTTAAATGCTTCTACTAAGGTGGCATCTCGAACTGTTACCGGGAGGGCATTCCAGAGTACTGGAGCCCGAACGGAAAACGCTCTATAGCCCGCAGACTTTTTTTGGGCTCTGGGAATCACTAATAAGCCGGAGTCCTTTGAACAAAGATTTCTAGCCGGGACATATGGTACAATACAATCGGCAAGATAGGATGGAGCTAGACCGTGTAGTATTTTATACGTAAGTAGTAAAACCTTAAGTGCACATGAAGCCAGTGCAGGTGAGCCAGTACAGGCGTAATGTGATCAAACTTTCTTGTTCTTGTCAAAAGTCTAGCAGCCGCATTTTGTACCAACTGTAATCTTTTAATGCTAGACATTGGGAGACCCGAAAATAATACGTTACAGTAATCGAGACGAGACGTAACAGCGTCTTTTGTGGACAAAATGGAGGGAATTTTAGCGGTATTACAGAGATGAAAGAAGGCCGTTTTAGTAACGCTTTTAATGTGTGACTCAAAGGAGAGAGTTGGGTCAAACATAACACCCAGATTCTTTACCGAGTCGCCTTGTTTAATTGTTTGGTTGTCAAATGTTACAGTTGTATTATTAAATAGAGGTCGGTGTCCAGCAGGACCGATAATCACCATTTCCGTTTTTTTGGCGTTGAGTTGCAAAAAGTTAGCGGACATCCATTGTTTGATTTCATTAAGACACGGGAAAATGTAAAACATATATATTTATAAGAAAATATATATATTTATAGGAAAATGGAAGAGTTTGGGAACAACAGCAACTCAGCCGTGAATTGGTAAGCCACGTAAACTGACAGAGAGGTGTCAGCGGATGCTGAAGCGCATAGAGCAGTCAGTTGCTACAGAGCTCCAAAATTCATGTGACCTTCCAATTAGCCCACGTACAGTACGCAGAGAGCTTCATGGAATGGATTTCCATGGCCGAGCAGCTGTATCTAAGCCATACATCACCAAGTCCAATGCAAAGCGTCGGATGCAGTGGTGTAAAGCACGTCGCCACTGGACTCTAAAGCAATGGAGACGCCTTCTCTGGAGTGATGAATCACGATTTTACATCTGGCAAACTGATGGACGAGTCTGGCTTTGGAGGTTCCCAGGAGAACGGTACATTTCAGACTGCATTGTGCCAAGTGTGAAATTAGGTGGAGGGGGAATTATGGTGTGGGGTTGTTTTTCAGGAGTTGGGCTTGGCCCCTTAGTTGCAGTAAAAAGACTTTTGAATGCTCCGGGATACCCCAAAATTTTGGACAATTCCATGCTCCCAACCTTGTGGGAACAGTTTGGAGCAGGCTCCTTCCTCTTCCAACATGACTGTGCACCAGTGTACAAAGCAAGACATGGGTGACAGTTTCTGGTGTGGACGAAGTTGACTGGCCTGCACAGAGTCCTGACCTGAACCCAATAGAACACCTTTGGAATGAATTAGAACGGAGTCTGAGAGCCAGGTCTTCTCGATCAACTGTGTGACCTCACCAGTGCGCTTTTTGAAAAATGGTAGAAAAATCCTATAAACACACTCCGCAACCTTGTGGACAGCCTTCTAAGAAAAGTTGAAGCTGTAATAGCTGCAAAAGCTGGTCCAACATCGTAATAGTGAGAGTCCAGTCCATAGTGGATTTAACATAATAGTGAGAGTCCAGTCCATAGTGGATCTAACATAATAGTGAGAGTCCAGTCCATAGTGGATCTAACATAATAGTGAGAGTCCAGTCCATAGTGGATCTAACATAATAGTGAGAGTCCAGTCCATAGTGGATCTTACATAATAGTGAGAGTTCAGTCTATAGTGGATCTTACATAATAGTGAGAGTCCAGTCATTAGTGGATCTAACATAACAGTGAGAGTCCAGTCCATGGTGGGGCAAGCAGGAGACCATCCCGAGCGGAGACGGGTCAGCAGCGCAGAGATGTCCCCAACCGATGGACAGGCGAGTAGTCCACCCTGGGTCCCGACTCTGGACAGCTAAAACTTCATCCATGGCCACCGGACCTGTGCCCCCCTTTTAAAAGGGAGAGGGAGAGGCAAAAAAGAGAAGGAACGGCAGATCAACTGGTTTAAAAAGGGGGTCCATTTAAAGGCTAGAGTATACAAATGAGTTTTAAGATGGGACTTAAATGCTTCTACTGAGGTAGGATCTTGAACTGTTACCGGGAGGGCATTCCAGAGTACTGGAGCCCGAATAGAAAACGCTCTATAGCCCGCAGACTTTGTTTGGGCTCTGGGAATCACTAATAAGCCGGAGTTCTTAGAACGCAGATATCTTGCCGGGACAATCGACAAGATAGGATGGAGCTAGACCGTGTATCATTTTATACGTAAGTAGTGAAACCTTGAAGCAGGGGTGTCCAAAGTGCGGCACAGGGGCCATTTGCGGCCCGCAGGTCATTTTTTAACGGCCCCACGGCACATTTTAAAATTACTATGGAAGAAAATTTAAAACATAAGAAGTGGTATAAAAGAGCAAACAGATGAAATGTAACAAGAACTACTAACACAAAGCTGCCATGCACGCTGTTTAAAAAAAATAAAAATAATAAATAGTGTATCAAAATCAATTATGAATTATTGACCTATTCAAGGCTCCAATTACGTCACATTAAATATTCCACTTTGAGATATTTTTTGGAGCAAATGTTGGATATTTTGTGTTTGCCGTATAAAAAAACTGTGCTGTTTTTTTTTTTAAAGAATGGCCTTAAAAAATCAAACAAAAAACATAAACAACAAAAAAACTTGTAATTGACGAATAGATCTGAAGTTGATCTCAAGACCATCGTGTTAGAAGTAATTAGTAAAAAAATATATATATAATTAATTTTTTAACACTTTAATGAGTTGGAACCTTTTGGATCAGTGTGTTTTGTTTTTAAGTGTCATTGCACAAAAAATAATAGTGAATTAAAATCAATGGTGTAATGAGTTGTTGACCTTTTTCTGGCTCCAATTATTATATTGTCTCAAACATTCTACTTCAAAATGTTATTGGGTGAAAATATTGCATATTTTGTGTTTTTTTTCGATTAAGAAACCTGGTTTTCTTTGAGAAAAACAAAACAAAAACAACCAAAATCTTTAAAAACGTCATATTGATAAATATAACTAATGTTGATATAGAGATTTAAAACGTGAATAATAATAAAAATAATAATACTGAATAATGACATTTTATTTTTTGCCAAAACCCTTTGGGGTCCCCGGGATCAAGCCTGAGTGGAGGCCTAAATGTATATGTTTTATTCATATATTGTATTGGTTTTTAAAATAAATGGCCCCTGCTTGCTATTTTATTATTTTTCAGTGGAAAAACTTTGGACACCCCTGCCTTAAAGGGGAACATTATAGCTCGGTTGGTAGAGCAGCCGTGCCAGCAACTTGAGGGTTGCAGGTTCGATACCTGCTTCCGCCATCCTAGTCACTGCCGTTGTGTCTTTGGGCAAGACACTTTACCCACCTGCTCCCAGTGCCACCCACACTGGTTTAAATGTAAAAATTAGATATTGGGTTTCACTATGTAAAGCGCTTTGAGTCACTAGAAAAAAAGCGCTATATAAATATAGAGATGATGAATTATCACCAAACCTATGCAAGCGTCAATATATACCTTGATGTTGCAGAAAAAAGACCATGTATTTTTTTAACCGATTTCCGAACTCTAAATGGGTGAATTTTGGCGAATTAAACGCCTTTCTGTTTATCGGTTTTTAGCGATGATGTCAGAACGTGACGTCACCGAGGTAACACACCCGCCATTTTCATTTTCACATTACAAACACCGGGTCTCAGCTCTGTTATTTTCCGTTTTTTCGACTATTTTTTGGAACCTTGGAGACATCATGCCTCGTCGGTGTGTTGTCGGAGGGTGTAACAACACTAACAGGGAGGGATTCAAGTTGCACCACTGGCAAGAAATCTGCCGCCAGACCCCCATTGAATGTGCCAGAGTGTCTTCACATTTTACCGGCGATGCTAAGACAGACATGGCACAGAGATGTATGGATAACCTGCAGATGCATTTGCAACGATTAAGTCAACGAAATCACAAATGTGAGTTTTGTTGATGTTGTTGACTTATGTGCTAATCATACATATTTGGTCACGGCATGACTGCCAGCTAATCGATGCTAACATGCTACGCTAATCGATGCTAACATGCTATTTACGCTACATTTGAAACTAGATACCCACATTTAATGTGAAACAAACACTTACCAATCGACGGATTTAAGTTGCTCCAGTGTCACAAGATGCGAAAGTCCTGATCGTTTGGTCCGCACATTTTACCGGCGATGCTAATAAGGCAGCCATGCTATGGGCCACTTCATTAGGTACACCCACGCTATGGCCGAACAGCGTCAATAGCTATTCGCTCAATAGCTTCAATTTCTTCTTCAATTTCGTTTTCGCTATCTGCCTCCACACTCCGACCATCCGTTTCAATACATGCGTAATCTGTTGAATCGCTTAAGCCGCTGAAATCCGAGTCTGAATCCGAGCTAATGTCGCTATATCTTGCTGTGGTAATCGCCATGTTGTTTGTATTGGCAGCCCTGCATGACGTCACAGGGAAAAGGACAGTCGCATCGCAAATAGCGCAAATCAAGAACTTTAAAGCTTTCTTTAGGGATATTCCGGGAGGTGTAAAATTTTGAAAAAAACTTCGAAAAATAAAACAAGCCACTGGGAACTGATTTTTATTGTTTTCAACCCTTTTGAAATTGTGATAATGTTCCCCTTTAAAGTCACATCTTAAGTGCACAGGAAGCCAGTGCTGGTGAGTCAGTATTTTGTGTGTAGAAAATACAATTTTCACAAAAATGTAATGATTGCGGCTTATAGTTAGGTGTGTCCTGTAGCCCAGAAGCTGCAATGGATTAATGGATATGCAAACATAATCTAGCCGGCGGTGTTCTGGTTATATTTTTTGTCGTGAAAAATTGTAACTTTTAGCACGTTCGGAAAGACTAAAGCGCAAATTAAACTTTTCAAGCACAAACCAACCAAACCAGCACCGACGAATTGCAGTGGTATTTAAAGACTCTCAATGACGAGGTGGGGCGGCTTCCATGGGCGGTGTTTGGAGTTATTTATGGTCTGTGTTCACCTGTTCAACATTGCATCAGTTTTTTAAAGATCTCTCCGCCGTCCAGCATTCCCGCGTAGCGAGCCAGCTGTGATTGACAAGCATGAAAGACATCATTCGAGTGCGAGAGGACTGCTTATGTTAAAGAACCGCTTCCTTCTCCGCGTTGCATATTTAAATCCTCCTTACCTTATCCTCGCTCTCCTGGTTCCTGCATCTCGGGGTCACGACAACTGCAGTCATGCGAGGTTCCATACGGTGGTATTTGAAGATTCTCAATGACAAGGTAGGGCAGCCTTAGGGGCGAAGTTTGGAGTGATTGATGGTCTGGGCTAACCCGTTCATTGCATCAGTTTTTTCCTACAAATATAGTTCCATGTGACAAAAGCCAGCTGTGATTGACAAGAATGACAAAGCCAACATTGCTTTGGTTCCGTGTGGAATTGCTTGACAAAGTCTAATTGGTACATTTGCTCAAACCAGTGCTGGTAATCTATGGGCTAAAAAAAAAAAAAAAAAATGTAATATTGCCACTTTTTAACACAACCCCACCAGAAAAGCACCAAGCATGCATGTTCTTGTGCTGACATCTACTGTTATTTCAATGCAAATGCATATGCAAATATGAGAACAAAAAAAAAAACCGACAGCCCTCCACCTATGTTGATATATATGGGCTAACATGCTCATCGAGTTCATTCTGGGGAATCATGGCGGTGAGATTGTTTGAAGATAGCGAACACGCCGCTGCTTACCTGCAGTACAGAATGACCCCTGAGGAAATGGTCACAAGGATTATGGACTTCATGAAACCAAAGGTATGTTTGTAAAATGTGAATAGTTTGACCTTATGCAAACTATTCTAATTCAGCTTCTGTGCACAAATTACATGAAAAGTACACTTATTTGATGATTTGTGTATTTTTTTTATTTTTTTTTGTCAGGCGCAAAGGAAGTTCAACCTCGCAGTGGATGTTGGATGCGGTTCCGGTCAGGGGACCGTACTCTTGGCCCCCTTCTTTGACCAGGTTGTTGGGACGGACATTAGTGCTGCCCAGCTGGACATGGCTCAGGCTAACAATGGGCGCCCAAATGTGACGTACAGGTGAGGCATAACTAGGGCTGGTCCAGGTGGAATGCAGGTAATCGGGATTTTAGGGCCAAGGCTACTAATTTTAACTTGTACATGCAGCCTCTGATTAAAAACCACTTGGAAGTGAAACTTTTTCATAAAAGTGGATGTTATATAACTGGAACCTCCAGCTGTCACAAAAAAAAAGGCCTACTGAAATGAGATTTTCTTATTTAAACGGGGATGGCAGGTCTATTCTATGTGTCATACTTGATCTTTTCGCGATATTGCCATATTTTTGCTGAAAGGATTTCGTAGAAAACATCGACGATAAAGTTCGCAACTTTTGGTCGCTAATAAAAAAGCCTTGCCTGTACCGGAAGTAGCAGACGATGTGCGCGTGACGTCACGGGTTGTGGAGCTCCTCACATCTGAACATTGTTTAAAATCATGGCCACCAGCAGCAAGAGCGATTCGGACCGAGAAAGCGACGATTTCCTCATTAATTTGAGCGAGGATGAAAGATTCGTGGATGAGGAAAGTGAGGGTGAAGGACTAGAAAAAAAAAAAGACGAGGGCAGTGGGAGCGATTCAGATGTTATTTTGATAGCAGCCCTTTGAAACACTAGTGATTTAGGTCTATATAAATGAACATTGATTGATTAGACACATTTACTAGGATAATTCTGAAAAAATCCCTTATCAGCTTATTGTGTTACTAGTGTTTTAGTGAGATTATATGGTCGTAGATGAAAGTCGGAGGGGTGTGGTGACAGCCAGTGTCTCTGAGGGAAGCCACGTTTCTCGACGACGCGAAGCGAAGGCAGTCGTTGGGGCCGGGCTGAGTTTTTTTTTTTCTAACCCTTCCTCCATGGTGGAAGCATCCCACGTTCGGGGGCGGCCGGTCGGAGTAGGCAAGAGAGTCCGCAGCTGCCTCTTTGACAGCTGCACGAGGAACGACGCAAGCTCTCTGCTCATGTCTACGGTAAGAGACGACTTATTACCACAATTTTCTCACCGAAACCTGCCGGTTGACATGTGGTAGGGAACCATGTTCGCTTGACCGCTCTGTTCCATAGTAAAGCTTCACCGTCCTCTTTCGGGAATGGAAACAAGGAAACTGTCACGCCTGTAAATCTGATTTTATGTTTGATCATGTTTTGTTTTGTTGTTTTTTTTGGACTCTTGTCCTGTTTTTTCACTTCCTGGTTTTTTTTTTGTTACCATGACAACTCCTTGATTTTCAACTTGCCCTCCTAGTCACGCCCCTGCCCTCAGTCCCGCACCTGTTCCTAATTATCACAGCCACTACTTAAGTTATTTTCTTTCTGTCCATCAGTCTGGGAACATTAACTTTCATTGCCTTACATAATTCATGCCATGCTTTTCGATTCATCCACGCCAAGTAAGTTTTTGTTTGTATTTATGTCTTTGATAGTATCTTTTGTTTGTTTGTAGATAGTATTGCCATTTGTGCTGTTTTTGTTCTAAGTTTTAGTATAGATTAGTATCCGCCATCGAGCGCGCTTTTTGTTTTGCCTTTTTTTCGTATTTTGAGTATTAATAAAGACAAACATGTACCTTAATTCACGCCTGGCTCGTCCTGTAATCCCTCTGCGTCGAAGGAGTCAACCAAATGCAAGTCCAAGCCTGACAGAAACAAGGAAACACCGGCTGTGTTTGTGTTGCTAAAGGCGGCCGCAATACACCGCTTCCCACCTACATCTTTCTTCTTTGACGTCTCCATTATTAATTGAACAAATTGCAAAAGATTCAGCAACACAGTGTCCATAATAGCGTGGAATTATGCGATGAAAAGAGACGACTTATAGCTGTGAATGTTGATGGAACAAAATGTTCTCTACACTGCGTGACGTCACGTGCACGTGTCATCATACCCCGACGTTTTAGCATGATACTTCCGCGCGAAATTTTTAAATTGCAATTTAGTAAACTAAAAAGGCCGTATTGGCATGTGTTGCAATGTTAATATTTCATCATTGATGTATAAACTATCAGACTGCGTGGTCGGTAGTAGTGGGTTTCAGTGGGCCCAACCGTATGTTAATAAGCTAATTAATGGTTCATATGTTCCCACACTGAAGTGTTACTATTATTTTATTATTATGCAGAATAAACTGAAAACTTTACTACTTTAAACTTTGCAACTACTTCATAAAACTGTACTTGTTCGTAGTACATTATTTTGTACTGTTTTTATGTTAAAAAAAAATGTTACATGTTAAAAATGTGCTGTTTTGGGGGCCAAGAATCAATAAATTGAACTTAATTCATTTCAATGGGATAGGTAGTTAAGAGCTAACTTTGTAAGTTTTGGTGCCACTTTAATTCTTTTTGCATCGCATGATTGATTCACAATGAATCTGGTGGGTGTATTTTGACATCATTGTGTGTTGAGGTAGGTCAACACACATAGCTCGGTTGGTAGAGTGGCCGTGCCAGCAACTTGAGGGTTGCAGGTTCGATTCCCGCTTGTGCCATCCTAGTTACTGGCGTTGTGTCCTTGGGCAAGACACTTTACCCACCTGCTCCCAGTGCCACCCACACTGGTTTAAATGTAACTTAGATATTGGGTGTCACTATGTAAAGCGCTTTGAGTCACTTGAGAAAAGCGCTATATAAATAAAATTCACTTCACTTCACATCAATATATTCACCAAGATGATCAACAGCACTGATTATTATCTTACAAATTATGTGAATGGCTATTTTTAGCTCTTTTGTGTTCCTTGGTATTAACATGAGGAATGAAACCAGTCAGACAGGACAGCCTCGAGACATTTTCCAGGTGAGGTCGGATCCTGGCATGTCCTCTTTTTTTCTCTCGTTATACTACAAACCCCGTTTCCATATGAGTTGGGAAATTGTGTTAGATGTAAATATAAACGGAATACCATGATTTGCGAATCATTTTCAACCCATATTCAGGGTATACAATTCTGGCAAAAACTGTCTTCAAAAAACCACCCCTATGTAAAGTGGGGCGTACAAAAACCAAGTTAAACTGATTTTTTTATATTGATCTTGTCCAGGGTGTACCCTGCCTTCCGCCCGATTGTAGCTGAGATAGGCGCCAGCGCCCCCCGCGACCCCGAAAGGGAATAAGCGGTAGAAAATGGATGGATGGATGGATCTATGTCAAAGCTTTCAACCTCTCTCCACACGTCTGTAGGCAGTGTCCCGCAGAGGAACTACCGTTTGAGTCGAACCAGGTGGACCTCCTGGCGGCCATGACGGCGGCCCACTGGTTCGACCGCCAGCGCTTCCCGAAGGAGGTCGACCGTGTGCTGAAGCCCGGTGGCTGCCTGGCCCTGCTGAGCTATGCCTCAGATGACATGGAGCTGGAATATGGCGATGCCACAAGTGCGCTTAACAAGATCTGTGAAGAGGTGATTTTTTTTTTTTAATTGTCTTAGGGGACCTCGTAAACACAAGGAAGCATTTAAAATGTACGGACACATATTATAATTTGACATCTTTAACATCCCTAAACTGACCATACGTCCTCTTTTGCCGGACTGTCCGGGGTGTCCGGGCGGGGTTTCTTAAATGCCTCAAATGTCCGGCATTTTGTGTCAAGCTTAAGTGTATTTTCAATGTATTTGCAGGGTTACTGTAAGAAGAGGGGTTAAATACCAAAAAATTGGGAAGGTGTGCGCATGCAGCAACATTCGTGAGGGAGGGACAGAGACAGAGAGAGCGGGAGAGTAGATAGAATGCCAATCAAGGCATACTTGGTCAACAGCCATACAGGTCACACTGAGGGTGGCCGTACAAACAACTTTAACACTGTTACAAATATGCGCCAAACTGTGAACCCACGCCAAACAAGAATGACAAACATATTTGGGAAGAACATTTGCTCCATAACAACATAAACACAACAGAACAAATACCCAGAAAAACCCTTGCAGCACTAACTCTTCTGGGACGCTACAATATACCCCTCCGTTGTAAAAATATACATTTAGGCCTCCACTCAGGCTTGATCCCGGTGACACCAAAGGGTTTTGGTAAAAAAAAAAAAAAAAAAAAAAAAAGGGTATTATTCACGGTGGCAGAGGGGTTAGTGCGTCTGCCTCACAATACGAAGGTCCTGCAGTCCTGGGTTCAAATCCAGGCTCCGGATCTTTCTGTGTGGAGTTTGCATGTTCTCCCCGTGAATGCGTGGGTTCCCTCCGGGTACTCCGGCTTCCTCCCACTTCCAAAGACACACACCTGGGGATAGGTTGATTGGCAACACTAAATTGGCCCTAGTGTGTGAATGTGAGTGTGAATGTTGTCTGTCTATCTGTGTTGGCCCTGCGATGAGGTGGCGACTTGTCCAGGGTGTACCCCGCCTTCCGCCCGATTGTAGCTGAGATAGGCGCCAGCGCCCCCCGCGACCCCAAAAGGGAATAAGCGGTAGAAAATGGATGGATTGATGGATGGGTCATTATTTTAGTATTATTATTATTATTATTATTATTATTATTATTATTATTATTATATTAGGTCTATCTGTCAATATGACATTAAAAAAACAACAAGTTGTATGCTCTTTTTGTCAAAGAAAACCATTTTTTTAATAGAAAAAACACAATAACATTTTTAAGTGGAATATTTTAGATTATATAATAAGTGTAGCTTTAAAAATGTCAATAAGTCATAACAACATTGATTTTAATTCATTATTGATTTTTGAGCGATGGCACTTAAAAAAAAATAACACTAAAATTATTGGGGATCCAAAACGAAACGGTCCTATTCATTAAAGTGTTAAAAAATAAATTATAATTATTTTGTTTACTTTTAACACAATAATCTCGAGATCAACTTCAGATCTTTCCGTCAGTTAAAAGTTTTATTGTTGTTTATGTTTTTTGTTTGTTACTTTTAAAACAAAAACGAGTGGCAAACACAAATATGCAACATTTTACACAAAAACATATCTCAAAGTGGAATATTTAACGTGACGTAATTGGAGCCTTGAATAGGTCAATAATTCATAATGTCATTGATTTTTATTCACAATTTAATTTTAAAGAAAGAAACAGCCTGCATGGCAGCTTTGTGTTATTAGAGTCAACATTGCAACATTTTCTTGTTACATTTCACCTGTTTGCTCCTTTATACCACTGTTTATGTTTTGTATTTTTTTAATCGAATGTGTCATACTTGATCATTTTGCGATATTGCCATATTTTTGCTGAAAAGATTTAGTAGAGAACATCGACAATAAAGTTTGCAACTTTTGGTCGCTAATAAAAAAGCCTTACCTGTACCGGAAGTAGCAGACGATGTGCGCGTGACGTCATGGGTTGTGGAGCTCTTCTTATCTTCACATTGTTTACAATCATGGCCACCAGCAGCGAGAGCGATTCGGACCGAGAAAGCGACGATTTCCCCTATTAATTTGAGCGAGGATGAAAGATTAATGGATGAGGAAAGTTAGAGTGAATGACTAGAAAAATAAAAAAGAGAGGGAAGTGGGAGAGATTCAGATGTTATTAGACACATTTACTAGGACAATCCTTATCTGTTTATTGTGTTACTAGTGTTTTAGTGAGATCATATAGTCGTCCCTTAAAGTCGGAGGGATGTGGCCATGTGTGTGGTGACCCCCAGTGTCTCTGAGGGAAGCCACAGAGGAGGCAAGAGAGTCGTAGCTGCCTCTTTGACAGCTGCAGGAGGAACGACACAAGTTCCACTCATGTCTATGGTAAGAGCTGTTGTGGAAATTTCTTCAAGACGATCGTTTGGTAACGAATAGCTTTAAAATGATTTAATAAAGTAACAAACAAATAATAACAAGCTTTGCAAAGCGAGACCAAACCAGAACGACACATCCGTTCGTTCCAGCTTGTTCTGACTCTTTTAGAATATGTCATGACAATTATACATTCTCAGAAGTCCCACCTTCCATGCTCATTAACGTATGTGTCCCCAGTGGAATGAATGCCCAAGGTCCTGTGAAGGGGAGAGGGTGTTGTTTGCCCAGAAAGGGGGGGTCACTCAGGAAAGGGGACCAATTTAGCCCAGAAGGGGAGTCAGGAATAGATAACACATATGCCCGGTCAACTAGAGTCCACATGTCACATCAAAGACACAGGAGACAGAGCTTGATCAGATTAGAGGTCTCCTGCAGAGCGTCACATTCCTAAGCCTAATAAACAACTTTTGGCGACCCGTTCAAAGAACATCATCAATTAAAACGAGTACAAGTAATTTTGCTATCACAGAGCTGACTTATTACCACGATTTTCTCACCGAAACCTGCCGGTTGACATGTGGTAAAGACCCATGTTCGCTTGACCGCTCTGTTCCATATTAAAGCTTCACCGTGTGACGTCTCGGTGGCATTGTGGTGACAAGTTGTTCTCTCGTGGGTGCAGCGGAAGATGGAACACAGCGTGAGGGTAGGGATCAGAATTTATTTATATATTAAAAACAGACTAGGAAACAAAACACTTTGCATGAAGGCACTAAGACAAATACTAGACAGAATACGATAAACAGAACCAAAACCAGAATATGCCATGATCCAAGACGTGGATCATGACACACCGTCATCTTTAGGGAATGTAAACAAAGACAGATTGTGTTTGTGTTGCTACATCCGGCCGCAATACACCGCTTTCCACCTACATCTTTCTTCTTTGACGTCTCCATTAATAATTGAACAAATTGCAAAATATACAGCAACACAGACGTGGATCATGACACACCGTCATCTTTAGGGAATGTAAACAAAGAAACACCGGCTGTGTTTGTGTTGCTACAGCCGGCCGCAATACACCGCTTTCCGCCTACATCTTTCTTCTTTGACGTCTCCATTATTAATTGAACGAATTGCCAAAGATTCAGCAACACAGGTGTCCAGAATACTGTGTAAATATGCGATTAAAGCAGACGATCTGTACTTGAAGAAAATATCTCCGCTACAACCCGTGACGTCACAGGATACTTCGCGGGAAATTTAAAATTGCAATTTAGTAAACTAAAAAGGCCGTATTGGCATGTGTTGCAATGTTAATATTCCATCATTGATATATAAACTATCAGACTGCGTGGTCGGTTTCAGTAGGCCTTTAATTATTGTTTTTGATTAGCTATATGCAGTGTTGCGACCCTTCAGACACCCTCTGACCTCCTCTTCAAAGCTCTACTTAGAACTGTTTGAATCCTGCGCCTATACGGAAAAAGAGTGGTGAGTTACTCGGATGACTGATATCATAATGCAATATCTCACTCGGCAGGTATTTTTTTAAACTTTGTTGTTTTTAAATCCAGGAATGGCCGTCTACGAGCTAAAAGGACGGTGACTGTGAACAGTTACATCGGGATGGTCGAGACGCTCTCCTCCTACCGGACTCTTAATCAACATGACGCCGCCGGGGCCAAACTTCTTTCTGACAACATCAGGAACAAGTGAGGCATTATTAACACCTTCCTCCTGTTTCCCCTCAGCTCATCTGCATCTGAACATTGAATCCCTCGCCTTCCTGTACACAAACCATGTCTGTGCTGGTATACTGTCGTTTATGCTGAATCGCCGCTTTCTTATTCTTGACAAATTTAAAGGCCTACTGAAATGAGATTTTGTTATTTAAACGGGGATAGCAGGTCCATTCTATGTGTCATACTTGTTTATTTCGCGATATTGCCATATGTTTGCTGAAAGGATTTAGTAGAGAACATCCAAGATAAAGTTCGCAACTTTTGGTCGCTAATAAAAAAGCCTTGCCTGTACCGGAAGTAGCAGACGATGTGCGCGTGACGTCACGGGTTGTGGAGCTGCTCACATCCTCAAATTGTTTATAATTATTGTTTATAAACATAGCCTCCAGCAGCAAGAGCTATTCGGACCGAGAAAGCGACGATTTCCCCATTAATTTGAGCGAATATGAACGATTCGTGGATGAGGAAAGTTAGAGTGAAGGACTAGGGGAAAAAAGAGAGGGCAGTGGGAGAGATTCAGGTGTTATTAGACACATTTACTAGGATAATCCTTATCTGCTTATTGTGTTAATAGTGTTTTAGTGAGATTATTTAGTCGTACCTGAAAGTCGGACTGGTGTGGCCACGTGTGTGGTGACCGCGAGTGTCTCTGAGGGAAGCCACGGAGGAGGCGAGAGAGTCGTAGCTGCCTCTTTGACAGCTGCAGGAGGAACGACACAAGTTCCACTCATGTCTATGGTAAGAGGTGTCGTGGAAATTTCTTAAAGACAATCCTTTAGCGACAAATAGCTTTAAAATGATTTATTAAAGTAACAAACAAATAATAACAAGCTTTGCAAAGCGAGACCAAACCAGAAGGACACATCCGTTCGTTCCAGCTTGTTCTAACATTGTTCTCACACTGTTTACAATCATGGCCACCAGCAGCGAGAGCGATTCGGACCGAGAAAGCGACGTTTTTTCCCATTAATTTGAGCGAGGATGAAAGATTCGTGGATGAGGAAAGTTAGAGTGAAGGACTAGAAAAAAAAAAAAAAGAGAGGGCAGTGGGAGGGATTCAGGTGTTATTAGACACATTTACTAGGATAATCCTTATCTGCTTATTGTGTTAATAGTGTTTTAGTGAGATTATATAGTCGTACCTGAAAGTCGGACTGGTGTGGCCACGTGTGTGTTGACCGCAAGTGTCTCTGAGGGAAGCCATGGAGGAGGCGAGAGAGTCGTAGCTGCCTCTTTGACAGCTGCAGGAGGAACGACTCAAGTTCCACTCATGTCTATGGTAAGAGCTGTCGTGGAAATTTCTTAAAGACGATCCTTTAGCGACAAATAGCTTTAAAATGATTTATTAAAGTAACAAACAAATAATAACAAGCTTTGCAAAGCGAGACCAAACCAGAACGACACATCCGTTTCTTTCCAGCTTGTTCTAACATTGTTCTCACACTGTTTACAATCATGGCCACCAGCAGCGAGAGCGATTCGGACCGAGAAAGCGATGATTCCCCCATTAATTTGAGCGAGGATGAAAGATTCGTGGATGAGGAAAGTTAGAGTGAAGGACTAGGAAAAAAAAAGAGAGGGCAGTGGGAGGGATTCAAGTGTTATTAGACACATTTACTAGGATAATCCTTATCTTCTTATTGTGTTAATAGTGTTTTAGTGAGATTATTTAGTTGTACCTGAAAGTCGGACAGGTGTGGCCACGTGTGTGGTGACCGCGAATGTCTCTGAGGGAAGCCACGGAGGAGGCGAGAGAGTCGTAGCTGCCTCTTTGACAGCTGCAGGAGGAACGACACAAGTTCCACTCATGTCTATGGTAAGAGCTATCGTGGAAATTTCTTAAAGACGATCCTTTAGTGAAAAATAGCTTTAAAATGATTTATTAAAGTAACAAACAAATAATAACAAGCTTTGCAAAGCGAGACCAAACCAGAACGACACACCCGTTCGTTCCAGCTTGTTCTAACATTGTTCTCACATTGTTTACAATCCTGGCCACCAGCAGTGAGAGCGATTCGGACCGAGAAAGCGACGATTTCCCCATTAATTTGAGCGAGAATGAAATATTCGTGGATGAGGAAAGTTGGAGTGAAGGACTAGGAAGAAAAAAAAGAGGGCAGCGGGAGGGATTCAGGTGTTTTTAGACACATTTACTAGGATAATCCTTATCTGCTTATTGTGTTAATAGTGTTTTAGTGAGATTATATAGTTGTACCTGAAAGTCGGATTGGTGTGGCCACGTGTGTGGTGACCGCAAGTGTCTCTGAGGCAAGCCACGGAGGAGGCGAGAGAGTCGTAGCTGCCTCTTTGACAGCTGCAGGAGGAACGACTCAAGTTCCACTCATGTCTATGGTAAGAGCTGTCGTGGAAATTTCTTAAAGACGATCCTTTAGCGACAAATAGCTTTAAAATGATTTATTAAAGTAACAAACAAATAATAACAAGCTTTGCAAAGCGAGACCAAACCAGAACGACACATCCGTTTCTTTCCAGCTTGTTCTAACATTGTTCTCACACTGTTTACAATCATGGCCACCAGCAGCGAGAGCGATTCGGACCGAGAAAGCGATGATTCCCCCATTAATTTGAGCGAGGATGAAAGATTCGTGGATGAGGAAAGTTAGAGTGAAGGACTAGGAAAAAAAAAGAGAGGGCAGTGGGAGGGATTCAGGTGTTATTAGACACATTTACTAGGATAATCCTTATCTTCTTATTGTGTTAATAGTGTTTTAGTGAGATTATTTAGTTGTACCTGAAAGTCGGACAGGTGTGGCCACGTGTGTGGTGACCGCGAATGTCTCTGAGGGAAGCCACGGAGGAGGCGAGAGAGTCGTAGCTGCCTCTTTGACAGCTGCAGGAGGAACGACACAAGTTCCACTCATGTCTATGGTAAGAGCTATCGTGGAAATTTCTTAAAGACGATCCTTTAGTGAAAAATAGCTTTAAAATGATTTATTAAAGTAACAAACAAATAATAACAAGCTTTGCAAAGCGAGACCAAACCAGAACGACACACCCGTTCGTTCCAGCTTGTTCTAACATTGTTCTCACATTGTTTACAATCCTGGCCACCAGCAGTGAGAGCGATTCGGACCGAGAAAGCGACGATTTCCCCATTAATTTGAGCGAGAATGAAATATTCGTGGATGAGGAAAGTTGGAGTGAAGGACTAGGAAGAAAAAAAAGAGGGCAGCGGGAGGGATTCAGGTGTTTTTAGACACATTTACTAGGATAATCCTTATCTGCTTATTGTGTTAATAGTGTTTTAGTGAGATTATATAGTTGTACCTGAAAGTCGGATTGGTGTGGCCACGTGTGTGGTGACCGCAAGTGTCTCTGAGGCAAGCCACGGAGGAGGCGAGAGAGTCGTAGCTGCCTCTTTGACAGCTGCAGGAGGAATGACAAGTTCCACTCATGTCTATGGTAAGAGCTGTCGTGGAAATTTCTTAAAGACGATCCTTTGGTGACAAATAGCTTTAAAATGATTTATTAAAGTAACCAACAAATAATAACAAGCTTTGCAAAGCGAGACCAAACCAGAACGACACATCCGTTCGTTCCAGCTTGTTCTAACATTGTTCTCACATTGTTTACAATCATGGCCACCGGCAGCGAGAGCGATTCGGACCGAGAAAGTGACGTTTTTTCCCATTAATTTGAGCGAGGATAAAAGATTCGTGGATGAGGAAAGTTAGAGTGAAAGACTAGGAAAAAAAAAAGAGAGGGCAGTGGGAGGGATTCAGGTGTTATTAGACACATTTACTAGGATAATCCTTATCTGTTTATTGTGTTAATAGTGTTTTAGTGAGATTATATAGTCGTACCTGAAAGTCGGACTGGTGTGGCCACGTGTGTGGTGACCGCAAGTGTCTATGAGGGAAGCCACGGAGGAGGCGAGAGAGTCGTAGCTGCCTCTTTGACAGCTGCCAAAGTTCTCACATTGTTTACAATCATGGCCACCAGCAGCGAGAGCGATTCGGCCCGAGAAAGCGAAGATTTCCCCTATTAATTTGAGCGAGGATGAAAGATTTGTGGATGAGGAAAGTGAGAGTAAAGGACTAGAAAAAAACTGAAATAAAGAAAAAAAAACTAGACGGCAGAGCGATTCAGATGTTATTAGAAAAATGTACTAGGAAATTCTGGAAAATCCCTTATCTGCTTATTGTGTTACTAATGTTTTAGTGAGATAATATGGTCGTACCTGTACAACCTGAAAGTCGGAAGGGTGTGGTGACCGCCAGTGTCTCTGAGGGAAGCCACGTTTCTCGACGAGGATTTTTTTTTCCCCTCCTCCACGGTGGAAGCATTCGGCCGGTGGGAGGACGCAAGAGAGTCCTTAGATGCCTCTTTGACAGGTGCACAAAGAACGACGGAAGCTTTCCGCTCATGTCTGCGGTAAGAGCCGAATTATTACCACCATTTTCTCACCGAAACCTGCCAGTTGACATGTGGTAGGGAACCATGTTCGTTTGACCGCTCTGTTCCATAGTAAAGCTTCACCGTCATCTTTCGGGAATGTAAACAAGGAAACAAGGAAACACCGGCTGTATTTGTGTTGCTAAAGGCGGCCGAAATACACCGCTTCCCACCTACAGCTTTCTTCTTTGACGTCTCCATTATCCATTTTAGGATGATACTTCCGCGCGAAATTTTAAATTGCAATTTAGTAAACTAAAAAGGCCGTATTGGCATGTGTTGCAATGTTAATATTTCATCATTGATATATAAACTATCAGACTGTGTGGACGGTAGTAGTGGGTTTCAGTAGGCCTTTAAAGCACTGATGCCATGCATTGTTCTACTGAAGATGGGATATAATAGGATAAACAATTATGACATAGGATAAAACTATTGCAGTGTTATTAAATATTTGCAACAATGTATTTGTAGTCCAGCAGAGAAAACAGTATAAAAAAAACATAGTAATGCTCAGTGGCCACGATACTTATACTCTGTGGTATAGATATTTGTAGTTTATTTATCTATTTTTTTTTCAGTGAAAGCAAATATTTAAAGAACGATGTGGCCATCCAGAGGGTCGGGAGAACCTGCCCTCGGCTTTAGGCTGTTTATTTTATTTGGGAGGTTTTTTTTTTTTACATAGGAGCAGGTAAAAATAGAACACTATTTAATCAAGACAAAGGAACGTTGACTAAGACGATAACACAATTTACTGACATTTTAGTTAACAAGTAAAAAAGGGCCAGAAATGTTTACAGTAACGAAGTCCATCCATCCATCCATTTTCTACCGCTTATTCCCTTTTGGGGTCGCGGGGGGCGCTGGCGCCTATCTCAGCTACAATCGGGCGGAAGGCGGGGTACACCCTGGACAAGTCGCCACCTCATCGCAGGGCCAACACAAATAGACAGACAACATTCACACTCACATTCACACACTAGGGCCAATTTAGTGTTGCCAATCAACCTATCCCCAGGTGCATGTCTTTGGAAGTGGGAGGAAGCCGGAGTACCCGGAGGGAACCCACGCATTCACGGGGAGAACATGCAAACTCCACACAGAAAGATCCCCAGCCTGGATTTGAACCCAGGACTGCAACAAAATCCAATCATAGTTAATTTTGTTTCTTCGATGGGTGGGATAAGTCGGGAATAAATCCAATCACAGCTCTGTAACGGCGTACTTAAGAAAGAAGGTAGGGGTTAGTTATGAAGCACAGTTAAATGGTTTTCCTTTTTGAGATGAGAAAGTCAGTTGTCACCGCCAAAAACAAAACCTACATGTACGACTTTAACATGTTCCGCATTGTAATATGTGTAGAACTGGGATCATGTGAATAGGACATGCTATGATGCCATCAGCAGTCGGGTCATTGATCGCGTGGGTGTGCATCACCCGCTAAACCTTCCCGAAGACAAACTCTTACATTTGTGATTACTGTCAGGATATGTGTTTTAAATTAGTCAAGGCTTTATAGCAGGAGTCTCCAAACTACCAAGTCCCAAGTAAAAAAAAAAAAAAAAAGTGTCCTTTCTAAACCATTTTCTACCTCTTGTTGTCTCCTAGCTACTCAAGGCATATTTTATGGTCTAAAAATGCAATTTCCCATCGATAACGTGACATCGGCAAAGTGCGCGCTCTTTCAGTCAATTATTATATATATATATATATATATATATATATATATATATATATATATATCCATCCATCCATCCATCTTCTTCCGCTTATCCGAGGTCGGGTCGCGGGGGCAACAGCCTAAGCAGACAAACCCAGACTTCTCTCTCCCCAGCCACTTCGTCTAGCTCTTCCCGGGGGATCCCGAGGCGTTCCCAAGCCAGCCGGGAGACATAGTCTTCCCAACGTGTCCTGGGTCTTCCCCGTGGCCTCCTACCGGTTGGACGTGCCCTAAACACCTCCCTAGGGAGGCGTTCGGGTGGCATCCTGACCAGATGCCCGAACCACCTCATCTGGCTCCTCTCGATGTGAAGGAGCAGCGGCTTTACTTTGAGTTCCTCCCGGATGGCAGAGCTTCTCACCCTATCTCTGAGGGAGAGCCCCGCCACACGGTGGAGGAAACTCATTTCGGCCGCTTGTACCCGTGATCTTATCCTTTCGGTCATGACCCAAAGCTCATGACCATAGGTGAGGATGGGAATGTAGATCGACCGGTAAATTTAGAGCTTTGCCTTCCGGCTCAGCTCCTTCTTCACCACAACGGATCGGTACAACGTCCGCATTACTGAAGACGCCGCACCGATCCGCCTGTCGATCTCACGATCCACTCTTCCCCCACTCGTGAACAAGACTCCTAGGTACTTGAACTCCTCCAGTTGGGGCAGGGTCTCCTCCCCAACCCGGAGATGGCATTCCACCCATGGACTCGGACTTGGAGGTGCTGATTCTCATTCCGGTCGCTTCACACTCAGCTGCGAACCGATCCAATGAGAGCTGAAGATCCCGGTCAGATGAAACCATCAGGACCACATCATCTGCAAAAAGCAGAGACCTAATCCTGTGGTCACCAAACCGGAACCCCTCAACGCCTTGACTGCGCCTAGAAATTCTGTCCATAAAAGTTATGAACAGAATCGGTGACAATATATATATATATATATATATATATATATATATATATATATATATATATATATATATATATATATCTTGATTGGATTATCCAGGGAATAGTGCTCGATCCCGTGTTAGAGCGCATTTTGTATGTGTGGGAAAAATCACAAGACTACTTCATCTCTACAGAACTGTTTCATGAGGGGTTCCCTCAATCATAAGGAGATTTTCTCTTGATGATTGAGAGAACGGGAATGGGAGCCACAAAACTCTTGAAAATTATAATGAAATAACACTGCATACAGAGTTTTTATATGCTATGTATAAACCAGGGGTCTCAGACACGTGGCCCACAATTAATTATGAAGATTTGATGTTACTGCGGCCAGTGAGTTTTATATGAATGCCCTTTATTAGCATCACGCATACGTTAAAGAGTGATTATTCTCTCGGACGTCTGCTGAGTAACACCCAAACAACAATAACAAGGGCGTGCTATGATGGCACTGCCTTAATTGCCCTCTAAAACTTGTAGAACCAGCTTGCCAGTCAAGTCACATGTTGTATGCGGCTTCTGCAGACGCACGTACGTGACTGCAAGGCATACTTGTCACACTGAGGGTGCCAGTTTAAACAACTTTAATACTGTCACTAATATGCGCCACACTGTGAACCCACACCAAACAACAATGACAAACACATTTCGGGAAAACATCCGCACTATAACACAACATAAAAACAACATAACAAATACCCAGAACCCCTTGCAACCCTAACTCTTCCGGGCTACATTATTCACCCCAGCTACCACCAAAACCCCCCTCCTGCGTCGGTTGAGGTGGGCGGGGTTTGGTGGTAGCTGGGCCGAATAATGTAGCCCGGAAGAGTTAGGGTTGCTTGGGATTCTGGGTATTTGTTCTGTTGTGTTTATGTTGTGTTACAGTGCGGATGTTTTCCCGAAATGTGTTTGTCATTCTTGTTTGGTGTGGGTTCACAGTGTGGCGCATATTAGTAAGAGTGTTAAAATTGTTTATATAACAACCCTCAGTGTAAGCTGTATAGCTGTTGATCAAGTATGCCTTGCAATCGCTTGAGGATGGTAAAAATGGCTCCACATAACACGTGACCAGCCGGCACACATACAGCGTCGTGTAACGGCGGGCACGACTACATGTATTAAAGGTACGGTTGGAAATTGTTTGAATTCGAACGATTCCGATTCCAATTCCGATTCTTTGTTTCGATTCCGATTCCTAACGATTCTCGATTCCATTTTTTGTTTAAAAAAAAAAAGGCAGGGTCAAAAAAAATGTTTAGGATATTTTAAATGAGCTAGCTAACCTACAGTCTTTCTGGATGAAATAGTCCGACATCCTCCATCAATTTAAATTCTATTAACTTTTTATGAACTGTACTATAAATAGGCGCAAAACACATTATTTATTGCATATATATTGTTTTACTTACCGGATTCGGACTGCAGTGCAGTCACCGAGGTGCCAGGCTGGGCGTCGGAGCCGGAGCCAGAGGAAGAGGCAGAGGAGGACGGTCGGCGCAGCGCGTCGAAGACGGGACACGCATTTATTTGTACTCCATGAACTCGGAGGTGCTTCATCATGTTCGACGTGCAACCTCCTAAGCACGAAACAGTCCTGTCGCACGTGTTTCATTTCGCCGATATTTCATTTTTTTTGGGTAAAATAAAGCCACACTTTAGACCGCCGACGACCGCTATCCATGCTTGACTGACTCGCTCGGCTACATAGGCTCGGCTATATAGGCTCGGCTATGCTAACACTTAGGCGGTAGGTGCTTCTTTGTTGGTGTTCAACGGCTTCTTCTTTCGGGTCGGCGGATAATTTTTTTTCCCCGGTCGGCGGACTGGGTATCGAAACTAGGAATCGGAATTTAAACTTTTGAACGATTCCGGGAGAATCGGAAAGTTAGTCCCGGTTCCAATCGATACTCGATACCCAACCCTAATTAGAGGACGTTATGGGTATGCCACCATGCCCCCTCCCCCCCTCATTGTTGCCGTCCGAGGGAAAATCAAGATATATTTACCCCAGTCAGTTTTTGTGAAAGGCACTGAAGTTAGAAACCTCCCGGAAAAGTGCAGTCACCGAGGTGCCAGGCCGGGCGTCGGAGCCGGAGCCAGAGGAAGAGGCAGAGGAGGACGGTCGGCGCAGCGCGTCGAGGACGGGACACGCATTTATTAGTACTCCATGAACTCGGAGGTGCTTCATCATGTTCGACGTGCAACCTCCTAAGCACGAAACAGTACTGCCGCACGTGTTGCATTTCGCCGATATTTCATTTTTTTCTATAAAATAAAGCCACACTTTAGACCGCCGACGACCGCTATCCATGCTTGACTGACTCGCTCGGCTACATAGGCTCGGCTATATAGGCTCGGCTATGCTAACACTTCGGCGGTAGGTGCTTCTTTGTTGGTGTTCAACGGCTTCTTCTTCCGGGTCGGCGGATAATTTTTTTTTCCCGGTCGGCGGACTGGGTATCGAAACTAGGAATCGGAATTTAAACTTTTGAACGATTCCGGGAGAATCGGGAAGTTAGTCCCGGTTCCAATCGATACTCGATACCCAACCCTAATTAGAGGACGTTATGGGTATGCCACCATGCCCCCCCCCCCTCATTGTTGCCGTTAGAGGGAAAATCAAGATATATTTACCCCAGTCAGTTTTTGTGAAAGGCACTGAAGTTAGAAACCTCCCGGAAAAGTGCAGTCACCGAGGTGCCAGGCCAGGCGTCGGAGCCGGAGCCAGAGGAAGAGGCAGAGGAGGACGGTCGGCGCAGCGCGTCGAGGACGGGACACGCATTTATTAGTACTCCATGAACTCGGAGGTGCTTCATCATGTTCGACGGCAACCCCCTAAGCACGAAACAGTCCTGTCGCACGTGTTGCATTTCGCCGATATTTCCTTTTTTTTTTTGTAAAATAAAGCCACACTTTCGACCGCCGACGACCGCTATCCATGCTTGACTGACTCGCTCGGCTACATAGGCTCGGCTACATAGGCTCGGCTATATAGGCTCGGCTACATAGGCTCGGCTAAATAGGCTCGGCTACATAGGCTCGGCTATGCTAACACTTCGGCGGTAGGTGCTTCTTTGTTGGTGTTCAACGGCTTCTTCTTCCGGGTCGGCGGATAATTTTTTTTCCCCGGTCGGCGGACTGGGTTTCGAAACTATGAATCGGAATTTAAACTTTTGAACGATTCCAGGAGAATCGGGAAGTCAGTCCCGGTTCCAATCGATACCCGATACTCGATACCCAACCCTAATTAGAGGACGATCATTTTTTTTCCCCGGTCGGCGGACTGGGTATCGAAACTAGGAATCGGAATTTAAACTTTTGAACGATTCCGGGAGAATCGGAAAGTCAGTCCCGGTTCCAATAGATACCCGATACTCGATACCCAACCCTAATTAGAGGACGATCATTTTTTTTCCCCGGTCGGCGGACTGGGTATCGAAACTAGGAATCGGAATTTAAACTTTTGAACGATTCCAGGAGAATCGGAAAGTCAGTCCCGGTTCCAATCGATACCCGTTACTCGATACCCAACCCTAATTAGAGGACGTTATGGGTATGCCACCACGCACCCCCCCCCCCCCCCCCCCCCCCCCATCCTTGCCGTCCGAGGGAAAATCAAGATATATTTACCCCAGTCAATTTTTGTGAAAGGCACTGAAGTTAGAAACCTCCCGGAAAAACCCGGGTGGCCGGCAAGTATACAGCCAGTGTTAATTTTGACAGCAAAACTTGATTTAGTTTTAGTCATTGTCTTTTGACTAAAATGTAATTTAGTTTTAGTCATAATTTAGTTATTTCAATTGTTTTAGTTTTAGTCTAGTTTTAGTTGACGAAATATCATAAGATTGTAGTCGGCAAAAACTACAGTAGATTTAGTCGACTAAAGCATGGGTGTCAAACTCTGGCCCGCGGGCCAAATTTGGCCCGCCGTACAATTTCATTTGGCCATTGAGGCAATATCAAATTAACATTACAGCTGGCCCGCCGGTACTATAAAGGCACTGCCTTTAGTGTTGTCTACAATATGTTGCCACGTCCGTTTTTACTCCATACAAACAGCGTGCCGGCCAAGTCACATGATATATGCAACTTGTACACACACTTAAGTGAATGCCAATCATACTTGCTCAACAGCCATACAGGTCAGACTGAGGGTGGCCGTATAAGAACTTTAACACTGTTACAAATATGCGCCACACTGTGAACCCACAGCATACAAGGATGACTAAAACATTTCGGGAGAACATCCTTACCGTAACACAACACAAACACAACAGAACAAATACCCAGAACCCCTTGCAGCACTGACTACCACCAAAACCCGCCCCCCCCTTCACCAACCCCACCCATCTCATTATTATTTTATTTTAAGATTTATTAGCCTGTGGAAAAATGTAATGTTGATATTTACCTCAGAAGGCTGCAAATAGAAAAGAGGCATTAAATGTTTTATTTAAATTGTATTTATTTGACCATTTATTTTTTTTCTGTTTGTTTTTTGAATGTTTACTTTGCACTATTAAGTTATATAATTATTTGCTTGTTCCATATTCATTGTTCAAGCAAATCAGTGTAGCAAACTGAGCAATAATTAACGTTTTATTCACGCACTTTCTCTTGTTACTTCAAGGCTTGAATGTTTGATTCATTCATTATTGTTATTTTATTTTCAAATTTTTTATTAGCCTGCGGACACAATTTATTTTGATATTTACCTCAGAAGGCTCCAAATAGAAAGAAGCACTCAATTTTTATTTTAATTTTATTTGATATGCCATTGAGATTTTTTTAACTATTATTATTATTTGGCCCTAGTGTGTGAATGTGAGTGTGAATGTTGTCTGTCTATCTGTGTTGGCCCTGCGATGAGGTGGCGACTTGTCCAGATATTTACCTCAGAAGGCTTGAAATAGAAAAGAAGCACTCAATTTTTATTTAAATTTTATTTGATATGCCATTGAGATTTTTTTAACTATTATTATTAATTGGCCCTAGTGTGTGAATGTGAGTGTGAATGTTGTCTGTCTATCTTTGTTGGCCCTGCGATGAGGTGGCGACTTGTCCAGGGTGTACCGCGCCTTCCGCCCGATTGTAGCTGAGATAGGCGCCAGCGCCCCCCGCGACCCCGAAAGGGAATAAGCGGTAGAAAATGGATGGATGGATGGATATTATTATTTGAAACTGGATTTTGCATGTCACTATAAAGTTATATAAGCCTTGCTTGTTCAATATTCAATGCAAAACTTGTTTGGGTCCCTATTAAAAAGGTTTATTTGTTCAGCCTTGGCCCACGGCTTTGTTCAGTTTTACATTTTGGCCCACTCTGTATTTGAGTTTGACACCCCTGGACTAAAGGGTAATATGTCAACTTTCCCTTCAATTTCTGAAAGACAAAGCAAAACAGCGGAAAAATCACCGATACAAGTTGTATTTTGATGAAAATCATGTCTCAAATGTAGTATTTCACGAGTAAGCCGTGTAATAAACGGGATAACGTCGAGTGAGTTGTATGTTGTGGAAAATGCTTACCTGTGTGTGGATTTCGGGGTGATTCGACTGTAAATGTCGCTTCAAGTTCGTTGTGTTTTTCCCCGTAATCCTCGCTCTGCATTTCTTACACTGTGTCTTGTTATCTTTGACGTCAATTTTAAAATTTCCCTATACGTCCTCTCTCCTCTTCCTCCCCGGCGTTGACATGTTGTCTTCTGCAGCGCAAACTACGTTTACGTAACTTCCTTACCACGTCGCTCCGATTGGTTCTCTTCCCAACTCCTCCCGCCTCTCCCTAACGAAATGAGTTCCGATTGGATCTCGTCTCTGGGAGACATTTCCGTCTCGTTTTTATTCGTTGACGAATATGTCAATACACCTCGTCATCGTCTTAATCCATCCATCCATTGATTTTCTACCGCTTATTCCCTTTCGGGGTCGCGGGGGGCGCTGGCGCCTATCTCAGCTACAATCGGGCGGAAGGCAGGGTACACCCTAGACAAGTCGCCACCTCATCGCAGGGCCAACACAGATAGACAGACAACATTCACACTCACATTCACACACTAGGGCCAATTTAGTGTCGCCAATCAACCTATCCCCAGGTGCATGTCTTTGGAAGTGGGAGGAAGCCGGAGTACCCGCAGGGAACCCACGCATTCACGGGGAGAACATGCAAACTCCACACAGAAAGATCCCGAGCCTGGATTTGAACCCAGGACTGCAGGACCTTCGTATTGTGAGGCAGACGCACTAACCCCTCTGCCACCGTGAAGCCCGTCTTAATCCACTTAAATTATTTTTTTTTTAGTTAATGTCTCGTTTTAGTCAGAAAAAAAAAGGTTGTTGACGATAACTATGACGCAAAATTTTTCCTCAACAAAATGAACACTGTATACAGCTGAGCCACACCAGAGTGATCAAAGAGCCGCTTGCGGCTCCGGGGCTGCGGGTTGCCGACCCCTGTACTAGAGCGTGTGCTCAACTTTTGGCAAAATGTATTGCTCCCACCCCGGTATTTTTTTTTAAGGTGATTCTAGATGTGGCGAGGGATGACTGTACAGCATGGGTGTCAAACTCTGGCCCGCGGGCCAAATCTGGCCCGCCGTGTAATTTAATTTGGCCCTTGAGGCAATATCAATTTAGCATTAGAGCTGTCCCGCCGGTGTTATACAGCGTCAGTGCCGCTGTAACACCGCATTCACCGCTAATACTCATACTTGCCAACACTCCTAATTTTCCCGATAGACTCCCGAAGTTCAGTGCCCCTCCTGAAAATCTCCCGGGGCAACCATTCTCCCGAATTTCTACCGATTTCCACCTGGACAACTATATTGGGGGCGTGCATTTAAGGCACTGCCTTTAGCGTTCTCTACAACCTGTCATCACGTCCGCTTTTCCTCCATTCTAACAGTGTCTCACATAATATTTGTGGCTTTTACACACACACACACGCACAAGTGAATGCAAAGCACACTTGGTCAACAGCCATACAGGTCACACTGAGGGTGGCCGTATAAACAACTTTAGCACTGTTACAAATATGCGCCACACTGTGAATCCACACCAAACAAGAACGATAAACACATTTCGGGTGAACATCCGCACCGTAACACAACAGAACAAATACCCAGAAACCCTTGCAGCACTAACTCTTCCGGGAAACTTCCAGCAAACTGAGCAATAATTAACACTGTATTCCTGCATTTTCTCTTGCTACTTCAAGGCTTGAATGTTTGGTTCATTCATTGTTGTTATTTTATTTTCAAATGTATTATTAGCCTTTGAAAAAATGTCATATTTACCTCGGGAGATTGCAAATAGAAAAAAAAGACATAAAATGTTTATTTAAATTTTATTTGATATGCCATTGATATTCATTAAATTATTATTATTATTATTATTATTTGAAACTGGATTTTTGCATGTCACTAAAGTTATATAAGCCTTGCTTGTTCAATATTTAATGCAAAACGTGTTTGGGTCCCTATTAAAAGGTTAATATGTTCAACCTTGGCCCGCGGCTTTGTCCATCCATCCATCCATCATCTTCCGCTTATCCGAGGTCGGGTCGCGGGGGCAACAGCCTAAGCAGGGAAACCCAGACTTCCCTCTCCCCAGCCACTTCGTCTAGCTCTTCCCGGGGGATCCCGAGGCGTTCCCAGGCCAGCCGGGAGACATAGTCTTCCCAACGTGTCCTGGGTCTTCCCCGTGGCCTCCTACCGGTTGGACGTGCCCTAAACACCTCCCTAGGGAGGCGTTCGGGTGGCATCCTGACCAGATGCCCGAACCACCTCATCTGGCTCCTCTCGATGTGAAGGAGCAGCGGCTTTACTTTGAGTTCCTCCCGGATGGCAGAGCTTCTCACCCTATCTCTAAGGGAGAAACCCGCCACACGGCGGAGGAAACTCATTTCGGCCGCTTGTACCCGTGATCTTATCCTTTCGGTCATGACCCAAAGCTCATGACCATAGGTGAGGATGGGAACGTAGATCGACCGGTAAATTGAGAGCTTTGCCTTCCGGCTCAGCTCCTTCTTCACCACAACGGACCGGTGCAACGTCCGCATTACTGAAGACGCCGCACCGATCCGCCTGTTGATCTCACGATCCACTCTTCCCTCACTCGTGAACAAGACTCCTAGGTACTTGAACTCCTCCACTTGGGGCAGGGTCTCCTCCCCAACCCGGAGATGGCACTCCACCCTTTTCCGGGCGAGAACCATGGACTCGGACTTGGAGGTGTTGATTCTCATTCCGGTCGCTTCACACTCGGCTGCGAACCGATCCAGCGAGAGCTGAAGATCCCGGTCAGATGAAGCCATCAGGACCACATCATCTGCAAAAAGCAGAGACCTAATCCTGCGGTTACCAAACCGGAACCCCTCAACGCCTTGACTGCGCCTAGAAATTCTGTCCATAAATGTTATGAACAGAATCGGTGACAAAGGACAGCCTTGGCGGAGTCCAACCCTCACTGGAAATGTGTTCGACTTACTGCCGGCAATGCGGACCAAGCTCTGGCACTGATCGTACAGGGAACGGACCGCCACAATAAGACAGTCCGATACCCTATACTCTCTGAGCACTCCCCACAGGACTTCCCGAGGGACACGGTCGAATGCCTTCTCCAAGTCCACAAAGCACATGTAGACTGGTTGGGCAAACTCCCATGCACCCTCAAGAACCCTGCCGAGAGTATAGAGCTGGTCCACAGTTCCACGACCAGGACGAAAACCACACTGTTCCTCCTGAATCCGAGGTTCGACTATCCGACGTAGCCTCCTCTCCAGTACACCTGAATAAACCTTACCGGGAAGGCTGAGGAGTGTGATCCCACGATAGTTGGAACACACCCTCCGGTCCCCCTTCTTAAAGAGAGGAACCACCACCCCGGTCTGCCAATCCAGAGGTACCGCCCCCGATGTCCACGCGATGCTGCAAAGTCTTGTCAACCACGACAGCCCCACAGCATCCAGAGCCTTAAGGAACTCCGGGCGGGTCTCGTCCACCCCTGGGGCCTTGCCACCGAGGAGCTTTTTAACTACCTCAGCGACCTCAGCCCCAGAAATAGGAGAGCCCACCACAGATTCCCCAGGCACTGCTTCCTCATAGGAAGACGTGTTGGTGGGATTGAGGAGGTCTTCGAAGTATTCCTTCCACCTGTCCACAACATCCGCAGTCGAGGTCAGCAGAACACCATCCGCACCATACACGGTGTTGATAGTGCACTGCTTCCCCTTCCTGAGGCGGTGGACGGTGGTCCAGAATCGCTTCGAAGCCGTCCGGAAGTCGTTTTCCATAGCTTCCCCGAACTCTTCCCATGTCCGAGTTTTTGCCTCCGCGACCGCTGAAGCTGCACACCGCTTGGCCTGTCGGTACCTGTCCACTGCCTCCGGAGTCCTATGAGCCAAAAGGACCCGATAGGACTCCTTCTTCAGCTTGACGGCATCCCTCACCGCTGGTGTCCACCAAGGGGTTTTAGGATTGCCGCCCCGACAGGCACCAACTACCTTGCGGCCACAGCTCCGATCTGCCGCCTCGACAATAGAGGTGCGGAACATGGTCCACTCGGACTCAATGTCCAGCACCTCCCTCGTGACATGTTCAAAGTTCTTCCGGAGGTGGGAATTGAAACTTTGTCTGACAGGAGACTCTGCCAGACGTTCCCAGCAGACCCTCACAATGCGTTTGGGCCTCCCAGGTCTGTCCGGCATCCTCCCCCACCATCGCAGCCAACTCACCACCAGGTGGTGATCGGTAGAAAGCTCCGCCCCTCTCTTCACCCGAGTGTCCATAACATGAGGCCGCAAATCCGATGACACAACTACAAAGTCGATCATGGAACTGCGGCCTAGGGTGTCCTGGTGCCAAGTGCACATATGGACACCCTTATGTTTGAACATGGTGTTTGTTATGGACAAACTGTGACGAGCACAAAAGTCCAATAACAAAACACCACTCGGGTTCAGATCCGGGCGGCCATTCTTCCCAATCACGCCTCTCCAGGTTTCACTGTCGTTGCCAACGTGAGCGTTGAAGTCTCCCAGTAGGACAAGGGAATCACCCGGGGGAGCACTTTCCAGTACTCCCTCGAGCGTTCCCAAAAAGGGTGGGTACTCTGAACTGCTGTTTGGTGCATAAGCACAAACAACAGTCAGGACCCGTCCCCCCACCCGAAGGCGGAGGGACGCTACCCTTTCGTCCACCGGGTTGAACTCCAACGTACAGGCTTTGAGCCGGGGGGAAACAAGAATTGCCACCCCAGCCCGTCGCCTCTCACTGCCGGCAACGCCAGAGTGGAAGAGGGTCCAATCCCTCTCGAGAGAAGTGGTTCCAGAGCCCTTGCTGTGCGTCGAAGTGAGTCCGACTATATCCAGCCGGAATTTCTCGACTTCGCGCACTAGCTCAGGCTCTTTCCCCCCCAGTGACGTGACGTTCCACGTCCCAAGAGCTAGCTTCTGTAGCCGAGGATCGGACCGCCAAGTGCCCTGCCTTCGGCTGTCGCCCAGCTCACAATGCACCCGACCTCTATGGCCCCTGCTATGGGTGGTGAGCCCATTGGAGGGGTGACCCACGTTGCCTCTTCGGGCTGTGCCCGGCCGGGCCCCATGGGAACAGGCCCGGCCACCAGGCGCTCGCCATCGTGCCCCACCTCCGGGCCTGGCTCCAGAGGGGGGCCCCGGTGACCCGCGTCCGGGCGAGGGAAATCTGGGTCCATGATGTTTCTTCTTCATAAAGGTCTTCGAGCTGCTCTTTGTCTGATCCCTCACCTAGAACCTGTTTGCCTTGGGAGACCCTACCAGGGGGCTTTATGCCCCCGGACAACATAGCTCCTAGGATCATTGGGACACGCAAACTCCTCTACCACGATAAGGTTGCAGCTCAGAGAGGAGCCCGCGGCTTTGTTTAGTTTAAAATGTTGGGCCAGTCTGTATTTGAGTTTGACACCCCTGCTGTACAGTAACAAGATAGATACAGTTACCAGGGTTATGCAAACATGCTACAACACATAATGACCTTAAGCTGTCTCCTATCTCAGGTTGTTGAGCGCCATGCAGGTGTCCTCACCAGAAACGGAGCTCACCTTGGTCATCAACTATTTCTACATGCTTGCACGCAAACCTTAAAGCTTGCGACTGGCGCCAAGACAGACAAGGTTGCTCGGAAATAAAATCTCCCTGTATCCTGAATAAAATGTGAAATTGGAAAAAAAGGGAGTTGCAGAAGTTGTTTGATTCGACATGATTTCCTAATGCATATTAAAGGCTGCCTTTATGTTGTGCTTCAGCTGCTGTGAATACATTTTATTGTATGTATAAAAAGATTCTCTAACGGGAAATGGTGTGCCGATACAACTTTTTTACTTCCCAAACCGATATTGCATTTTAATCAATCAATCAATGTTTATTTATATAGCCCCAAATCACAAATGTCTCACAGGACTGCACAAATCATTACGACTACAACATCTTCGGAAGATCCCACAAAAGGGCAAGGAAAACTCACACCCAGTGGGCAGGGAGAATTCACATCCAGTGGGACGCCAGTGACAATGCTGACTATGAGAAACCTTGGAGAGGACCTCAGAGGTCCCCCCCCCCCTCTAGGGGACCGAAAGCAATGGATGTCGAGCGGGTCTAACATGATGCTGTGAAAGTTCAATCCATAGTGGCTCCAACACAGCCGCGAGAGTTCAGTTCAAGCGGATCCAAGACAGCAGCGAGAGTCCCGTCCACAGGAAACCATCTCAAGCGGAGGCGGATCAGCAGCGTAGAGATGTCCCCAACCGATACAGGCGAGCGGTCCATCCTGGGTCCCGACGAGCGGTCCATCCTGGGTCTTGACTCTGGACAGCCAGTACTTCATCCATGGTCATCGAACCGGACACCCTCCACAAGGGAGGGGGGGGACATAGGAGAAAGAAAAGAAGCGGCAGATCAACTGGTCTAAAAAGGAGGTCTATTTAAAGGCTAGAGTATACAGATGAGTTTTAAGGTGAGATTTAAATGCTTCTCCTGAGGTAGCATCTCGAACTGTTACCGGGAGGGCGATCCAGAGTACTGGAGCCCGAAATGAAAACGCTCTATAGCCCCGCAGACTTTTTTTGGGCTCTAGGAATCACTAATAAGCCGGAGTCTTTTGAACACAGATTTCTTGCCGGGACATATGGTACAATACAATCGGCAAGATAGGATGGAACTAGACCGTGTAGTATTTTATACGTAAGTAGTAAAACCTTAAAGTCACATCTTAAGTGCACAGGAAGCCAGTACAGGCGTAATATGATCAAACTTTCTTGTTCTTGTCAAAAGTCTAGCAGCCGCATTTTGTACCAATTGTAATCTTTTAATGCTAGACATGGGGAGACCCGAAAATAATACGTTACAGTAAAAATAATACGTTACAGTAATCAGTATATTCCGGTACTGATACAACTGTTATAATATACCGTATTTCCTTGAATTGCCACCGGGTATATAGTATGCGCCTGCCTAGAATTACTGCCCGGTCAAACTCGCTTAGCATTACCGCCGGCTCAGGATTAACACCGGGTCAAACTTGTTTCGCAAAACATTATTTTTATCAGCGCTTGTCTAGAATTTTCGTTTTGCAAAATAATTAGCATATGCCTAGAATTTCCGCCGGGTCAAACTTATCACGTCACGAGTGACACTTCCCCTGTCATCATTTTCAAAGTGGGGGAGGCTGATTTCAATAATTTGAAATCGCATAAAGGGAAGAAGATTAAGAGCTATTCAGTAGGATTTAAGGTCCAAGTTAAAAAGAACAGTAAGCAGTTATGTTTTATTAATATACCGTAGATGCGTGTGTCAAATATGATGTTGTGTCTTGAGTAAGGATTGGATCCCAAGATGCAGAGATGGGAGGCGGAGTTGAATCACAAGAGAAAGTTGTCTTTAATAAGTTCAAAAGGATAACTCAAGGCGATGGGGCAAAAGCGCACACCATGGAAGAGAACTAAACTGAAGGAGGACTCTCGATGGTCAGCAACAGGTTCAACAAAAACTTCTCTCGCTTACTGGGGAACTAGGAAACAAAAACACCAGAAATAAGGAATGGTGATAAGAAAGGAGAAGGAACGTACCGAGTTGGTTGGATGTGAGTTGAGCATGCGGGCATGGAAAGCACAGGAGTCATTAACCGGCGAGGAGCAGCTCCCTGTGGTGACCTTAAATAGAGCCGAGCAGTGAGTAGTCGCAGGTGTGCCTAGTTGGAACTAATGGATGGAGGAAAAATAACACAAAAGCAATACGGAGAAGACAGGAAAACAATACACAACATATGAGTCATTAAATGACTCCCGCCTCCTGGTGGTAGAGGGCGCTAGTGATCCTTCTTGCGACTACTCGGCTGCAGAAGAAGTGACAACAAGCAGCAAGAGTGAGCACCATGTGTTTATGTTTTCCTCTCTTGCACTTTTAACATGGAGGATTACATATCTAAAATAAAAGAGGACTTTCAATCGAAGCAGGAGGTAATAAAAGAAGATCTCCATCGAGACAGAGAGACTTTTAAAACTGAAGAAAGATAAGGAAGACTTCTATGAACAAGTTATCGATGCTTTTGATCGGAAGGAGCTGTGCATGGACTTCATTTATAAGTAAAGGTAAGACCATAAAAACGTTTTTTTTATTAAATGTGCTTTTCATGATGGTATCCTTACATCACACTCAAATTTTTAAGCGCAGGCCTAAATTTACAGCATGCCTTTGGTAAGCCCTGGAGTGAGAAGAGGTTTTAAATTAATTAGCGCCCTGGTGGCAATTCAAGGAAATACGGTATCAGCAAAAAATCAAACAGAATTTTACAATTTTGTAGTTCGGGATCTTGGAAAACAATTGATCAAGTGAAAATAGTCAAACAAATGAGGTCAATTGTACCGTGTACATTTTTCATAGCTCGGTTGGTAGAGTGGCTGTGCCAGCAACTTGAGGGTTGCAGGTTCGATTCCCGCTTGTGCCATCCTAGTTACTGCCGTTGTGTCCTTGGGCAAGACACTTTACCCACCTGCTCCCAGTGCCACCCACACTGGTTTAAATGTAACTTAGATATTGGGTGTCACTATGTAAAGCGCTTTGAGTCACTTGAGAAAAAGCGCTATATAAATATAATTCACTTCACTTCACTTCTTATATGTTTGTTAACTAGCTTGCATTTTATTTTTGGGCACAAAATGTTTTGGGGGATTATTCCACTAAGGAAATATGCCCTTAGATAGCTTCAGGTGCAGTTGTCCATCACAGCTCATCCAGAGAGTGGTGGCTCTTGCCCCCAGGACATTGGGGAACTTAAATGGTAGCAGCGACTGGATTTTAGGAAGAAGTGTAAACAGTAGTAAGAGCCCCCACTGGTAGGAGTAGCGGTCAGGGGTTGGAAGTCACCCGACTCCATTTAGCAAAGTGACAACGCCCAAGTATTGTCTGCATTTGTATAAACAAACCGGGTGTTGTCCAACCTTTTTTCCAAGATGGCGCTGCTGTAGTGGCTGATGTAGGCAGGAGCTCTGTGCTCTTGTGTCATCCTTTTGTGTTTCCCTCTTGTTTTTCATGTGTTATTATATTTTCTTGCCTTTTGGTCCGGGACCCTTTGGGACTGTGTGACAAGGGGTGGCACTTTCGTGACCTCTGTGGTGCTTTTTTTGTGGACTTCTGGATTAGATTAGATTAGATAGTACTTTATTCATTCCGTCAGGAGAGTTCCTTCAGGAAAATTACAATTTTCAGCACAATCCCATTCAAGATCAGACAAACATTACAGGGAGACAGAACAGGATCGCTGACGGGTCTGCCGGCTTCCAGCGCCCCTTACAAAAAAAGATGAAATACAGGTAAACAAGGGGGGGGGAAATAGAAGATTAAAATGAAATTAAAAAAATCGGTCTTAGCCTGGGCCTTGGAGAGGGGGTGCAGACTGAGGCCAAGGGAAAAAAAAAAACAAAAAAAACAAAAAAAACAAAAAAAAACAAAAACAAAAACTCATAGCCATAGTACACATCCCTCTTCCATGTGTGTAAGAGGGAAACATCAAACATCAAAGAACACAGAGGACATTAGAGGATCTGCCTCCCGGGAGCCTTTTGGCCATGGAGACCAGCTGCTGGGTCTCTGCCACACCGGAGTCGGTTTGGAGGGACTGGAGGAGATGCGGATGAGGGGACAGGGCTGCGGAGCTAGCATTGAGCCTGGGACAAAGAGGCTTCGCGGTGTCTTGGCTGGGTGAGCAGGTGTCGGACACCTCAGTCACCTTGGACGTATCCTCGCTCATCCATGCGGACTGGACACTGGCCGAGAGTGGAGTCGGCGGTCTTGGTTGCTTTGTTGGGTCTGCTCCTATCTCTGGCCATGCTCCCTCCACCCCAGCGGACGATGGCGTGGAACACCGCAGAGGCCACCAGAGTGGATATGTTTCGTTTACTTTTTATTCATAGCTGTATATAAAAGTGGGTTGTATCTGCTGCTTTAATGTCTTTAATGTCCTCTGTGTTCTTTGATGTTTGATGTTTCCCTCTTACACACATGTAAGAGGGATGTGTTCTATGGCTATGAGTTGTTTTTTTCCCTTGGCCTCAGTCTGCACCCCCTCTCCAGGGCCCAGGCTAAGACCGATTTTTTAATTTTAATTTTAATCTTCTATTTTTTTCTCCCTTTCCCCCCACCTTGTTTCCCTATATCTCATCTTTTTTGTAAGGGGCGCTGGAACCCGGCAGACCCGTCAGCAATCCTGTTCTGTCTCCCTGTAATGTTTGTCTGATCTTGAATGGGATTGTGCTGAAAATTTTAATTTTCCTGAAGGAACTCTCCTGACGGAATAGATAAAGTATTATCTAATCTAAACCTGGCCAGGCCAAAGACAAGAACAACAAAGAATAACTGTCTTTGTTTAAAAGGTATTTAAGGTTGTCCAAAAAGACAAGATGAGAGGAATCAGGCCCATACTCTTTCTCCTGGAAGCTGCAGTTCCGGTCTGAGGCTGGCTGAAACGAATGAAGGTTTTTGTTTGATGATTCCTTGTTGACGTCTTCTTGGCTCATCACCCATCAACAAGTCACTCTGTCCTGGGAGAGCGACACGACCAGAAATATACCACACAGACAACAACGGTAGGTCTAGCTTGTGTGCTACTGTGTCCTTAGCTGTTGTGTAGCTGCTCGCTACTTAAAGCCTATAACCAACCATGTTTATCTTTTGTAAATGACTTGACTAAAACACTGTACAAGGAAGGTTTGTGGACTTACAAAGCGACTCCAGGCCTGTAGATATCACACACACACCTATGACTGCAGATATACCAATAAAACCCCACCCGCACTCCTCGCCTATGCCAATGCTTAACTCCTTAGGTGCCACGGACGGCTGGAGCAGGGTTTCAGCTTCGTCACCAGAGGGCTCCCCCTTTCCTTTATGTTGCAAGTCTCATGATTTCTGTGTCGTAACGTGTAGGTGTGCTTATTGTGCTTATTGTTGTTATATATATATTTTTTCCTGGCTCCAGACTGAGGCCCCAACGGGAGCCTAGTCGGGGATTGACTTTGTTTTTTAAACTCTCCTCCCAGCCATGTCCACCTTTTACGGGACGCCCTAAGGATTCCTGTTTCTTTACAATGTATGTTTCCTGTTGAACTGGGGGGAAAAAAAGCGCAATGGCAATTAAGTCTTTCTTTCCTTCCGTCCGGAGGACTTTTAGATGTTGACTGGCTCTTGAGACTTCAGCTTATTAGTGATTCCTAAAGCCCAAAAAAAGTCTGCAGGCTATAGAGCGTTTTCCGTTCTCTATAGCCAGCTACTCTGGAATGCCCTCCCGGTAACAGTTCGAGATGCTACCTCAGTAGAAGCATTTAAGTTTGACCTTAAAACTCATTTGTATACTCTAACCTTTAAATATACCTCTTTTTTAGACCACTTGATCTGCCGCTTCTTTTCTTTTTCTCCTCTGCCCCCCCCTCCCTTGTGGAGGGGGGGGCAGATGACCATGGATGAAGTACTGGCTGTCCAGAGTCGGGACCCAGGAAGGACCGCTCACCTGTGTATCGGTTGGGGACATCTCTACGCTGCTGATCCGCCTCCGCTTGAGGTGGTTTCCTGTGGACAGGACTCTCGCTGCTGTCTTGGATCCGCTTTGAACTGAAACTCTCGCGGCTGTGTTGGAACCACTATGGATTGAACTTTCACAGAAATCATGTTAGACCCGCTCGACATCCATTGCTTTCGGTCCCCTAGAGGGGAGGGGTTGGCCACATTTGAGGTCCTCTCCAAGGTTTCTCATAGTCATCATTGTCACTGGCATCCCACTGGGTGTGAGTTTTCCTTGCCCTTATGTGGGTTCTTCCGAGGATGTCGTAGTCGTAGTGGTTTGTACAGTCCTTTGAGACATCTGTGATTTAGGGCTATATAAATAAACATTGATTGATTGATTGATTGATTGATTGAGCTTTGCACAAGTAAACACGCTGTTACTGCGTGTATCGAAATGCTGATATTGGAGATACTTTTTGTTTTGCTGATATCAGGCCGATATCGTTATCATATTAGTACACCCCATACTGTGAAAAGTCAGTGTTCAAAAACAAGAAAAAAAATTACAAAATTGAGGGGTATTTTATTTGAACTAAGCAAAATTATCTGCCAATACAACAAGAAAATTCAGCTTCAAAACTTACCAAAACAAGTCAAATTAGCTAACCTCAATGAACCCAAAAATACCTTAAAATAAGTATATTCTCACTATTAAGTGCCCTTTTGTTGGTTAAAAAAAGAGACCTTTTTGCTCAATATATTGAAAAATATTCTTAAATTAATTGCTAGTGGCATTATCTTGACATAATGATATGCGCTCAGCATTACATTTCTTGAAACCAGCAAAATTATACTAAAAGTAATTTATTGTTCTTAATGGAAAGGCAACAAGGCAACCGCTTGTTACTCTCCGGCTATCCTAGTCGCTTAGGCAAACCATATTGTTTAAAAATGCATTTTTCCATCGACAACATGACATCATCGCGCAAAGTGCGGGCTCTTTCAGTCAATTAGTGTGCATATATATACAGAATATGTTTTAATTGTAATTTTGAAGAATTTTTCTGAATGTGCATGAACTATTTCTGTTGAAAATTGTTAGAAAAATCACATGTTAAATGTTTGAATATTAACTGTGAATTTACGGTACTGTGCCAACTGTACTACTGTATGATGTGATAATATGATGAGGTATTTTATATTATTTCATTGAAAATAAAACAGCAAAGTCCATTTGGTTGTCATCTGTTTTAATATGAGACACAATTGTGTCGAAGTCATGATTTTTTTTTTCATGCTTGAAGTAAGAAATTATTACTTTAAAAAAGTAGTTTTATACTTGTGAGTGTTGATGACACAGCTTTGCAACAGTTGATATTCTAGTTTCAAGCATGTTTTACTCAATATAGGTCATCAAATCTCAGCTACAAGCTGTAATATCTTACTGAGATCATTTAGAACCAAAACCCTTGAAACAAGTAAAACACTCTAACATAAAATCTGCTTAGTGAGAAGAATTATCTTATCAGACAGAAAATAAGCAATTATCACCCTTATTTGAGATATTTCATCTTATTTAGATTTCAGTTTTTGCAGTGTGTACTTGGTAAACTGCAAAAAGTCAGTGTTCATAAACAAGAAAAAAAAAATACAACAATGATGGGTATTTTACTTGAACTAAGCAAAATTATCTGCCAAAATAACAAGAAAATTTGTCTTGTCAAGACTTTCCAAAATAAATAAAATTAGCTTACCTCAATGAACCCAAAATACCTAAAAATAAGTATATTCTCACTAATAACAAGTGCACTTTTCTTGATAGTGTCAGGCTTGTCACTGATAGTTTTAGTTACGTTTTAGTTTTCCCTTTGTTTGTGTTTTATTTCCTGTTAGCGCTTTTATTTTTGTCCAGTTTCCTGCTTGCCTCCCTTAGCGCTGTTCCCCTCATCTGCGACTGATTGGCACCTGGTGTCAATTTATACATGCCTTGCCCTCCAGTCAGGGCTGGAGTATTGTTTGCTGTTTGCTGTGAGCCATTCCCTTGATCCTGACTCCTGTCCCTGTTTTCTGGTTTCTGGTTCGTGTTTTCCTTGCATTTTATTGAACATTGAAGCCATGTTTCCTTGTACGAAGCCTGCCATCTCTGCATCTTGGGGTTCGTCACCACCACATCATGACAGGTAGGGGGAAAAAAAAGAGACCTTTTTGATAAATATGTTGAAAACAATCCTTTAATTTTTTTTTCGTGCTTGAAGTAAGAAATTATTACTTAAAACAAGTAGTTTTATACATGCAGCAGTTGATATTGTAGTTTCAAGCATGTTTTACTCAATATAGATCATCAAATCTCAGCTACAAGCTGTAATATCTTACTGAGATCATTTAGGACCAAAACCCTTAAAACAAGTAAAACACTAACATAAAATCTGCTTAGTGAGAAGAATTATCTTATCAGACAGAAAATAAGCAAATATCACCCTTATTTGAGATATTTCATCTTACTCATATTATTATTTTCTGACATTTTCAGAGTTTTTGTATTGCACTATTTTCACTGATGACCTTGCAGTGCAACATGTTGCGGTAGGAAATTGATGGATGGATGGATGAAATAAATTGACATTGCAGAAAAGGCGGAACAAATTACAATTGTACAAACCAAAATAAGAAATCTACCAAATCCCTGACTGATTAAATGACTGTTAATGAGAGTCAAAGTGATATTCATGCAATTAAACGGCGTATGCCATGGAAATATGCACGATGTGTTGGATAAAGACAGGAAAATTAAGACTCCTCTGCCAAGTCACACATTGATTTTAGCATTTGAAAACAGCTCTCCTAACATATGTCTGCATTTTTACTCCAAACGAATTTGCATGAATAATTATTTCTATGTGTCTTTCATCCTTTCACTGCACTATTACTCCATAGAGGTGTCACTTATGATCATTAATTTGGTGGAAACAATTATTGAACACTTGTGCAGTTAGACCATTTAGATGAGGCACTATGAGTTAATGTTATCATTCCCTGTCACTCCAAGATTCCGTATATTCCCTTTCCAGTTTGTGTAACTGAAATGTCTCCTTTTGTTTTGTTCATTTGATTTACAGACACGCTACAAATGGATCGTGTTCCTTATTCTGCACATTTAAGAGATGCGATCCCCCCTGTGCACACGTTAGTAAATCAGCTTGGTGTGTGCAATCAAATTTGCGAGTGTTTTGGCTGGGCCATCCATCCATCCATCCATCTATCTGAGGTTGGGTCGCGGGGGAAGCAGCCTAAGCAGGGAAGCCCTAACTTTCCTCTCCTCAGCCACTTCGTCCAGCTCTTCCGGGGGATCGTGAGGCGTTCCCAGGCCAGCCGGGAGACATAGTCTTCCCAACGTGTCCTGGGTCTTCCCCGTGGCCTCCTACTGGTTGGACATTCCTTAGGGAGGCGTTCGGGTGGCATCCGGACCAGATGCCCAAACCACCTCATCTGGCTCCTCTCGATGTGGAGGAGCAGCGGCTTTACTTTGAGTTCCTCCCGGGTGGCAGTGCTCCTCACCCTATCTCTAAGGGAGCTAGGGCTTCGGCCGCTTGTACCCGTGATCTTATCCTTTCGGTCATAACCCAAGCTCATGACCATAGGTGAGGATGGGAACGTAGATCGACCGGTAAATTGAGAGCTTTGCCTTTCGGCTCAGCTCCTTCTTCACCACAACGGATCGATACAGCGTCCGCATTACTGAAAACGCCGCACCGATCTGCCTGTCGATCTCACGATCCACTCCTCCCCCACTCGTGAACAAGACTCCTAGGTACTTGAACTCCTCCCCTTGGGGCAGCGTCTCCTCTCCAACTCGGGGATGGCAGTCCACCCTTTTCCAAGCGAGAACCATGGACTCGGGCTTGGAGTTGCTGATTCTCATCCCAGTCGCTTCACACTCGGCTGCGAACCGATCCAGTGAGAGCTGAAGATCCTGGTCAGTAGAAGCCATCAGGACCACATCATCTGCAAATAGCAGAGACCTAATCTTGCAGCCACCAAACCGGATCCCCTCAACGCCTTGACTGCGCTTAGAAATTCTGTCCATAAAAGTTATGAACAGAATCGGTGACAAAGGGCAGCCTTGGCGGAGTCCAACCCTCACTGGAAATGTGTCCGACTTACTGCCGGTAATGCGGACCAAGCTCTGACACTGATCATACAGGGAGCGGACAGCCACAATCAGACAGTCCGATACCCCATACTCTCTGAGCACTCCCCACAGGACTTCCCGAGGGAAACGGTCAAATGCCTTCTCCAAGTCCACAAAGCACATGTAGACTGGTTGGGCAAACTCCCATGCACCCTCAAGGACCTTGCCGAGAGTATAAAGATGGTCCACAGTCCCACAACTAGGACGAAAACCACACTGTTCCTCCTGAATCCAAGGTTGGTCGGGCCCTTGCTGTATAAACTTTTTGTAGGGCACAACAAACGATAATACCGGGGCATTCAACCTAATGACAAAGATTGCATAGTGTTTAAAGCAACACAGTAATGTATGCACACTGTCATTTAAAATGTTAGAATTGCAACAGCATGCAAAGTATATAGCGGTATAGCTCGGTTGGTAGAGCGGCCGTGTCAGCAACTTGAGGGTTGCAGGTTCGATTCCCGCTTCCGCCATCCTAGTCACTGCCGTTGTGTCCTTGGGCAAGACACTTTACCCACCTGCTCCCAGTGTCACCCACACTGCTATAAATGTAACTTAGATATTGGGTTTCACTATGTAAAGCGCTTTGAGTCACTAGAGAAAAGCGCTATATAAATATCATTCTCTCTCTCTCTACTATATAATACTTGCAAATGAGACAAGAGTTTAAGAAAAAAGATAACTTGGACAGCACAGCTCAATGTAAAATGATAAAATAATATTTAGATTATTTTAAACGATTAACATTTACTAACACATTTGAACACACTGAAAATCTGTACTGTGAGTACTGGTATTAAAGGGGAACACTATCACAATTTCAAAAGGGTTAAAAACAATAAAAATCAGTTCCCAGTGGCTTGTTGTATTTTTTTGAAGTTTTTTTCAAAATCTTACCGGTCCCGGAATATCCCTAAAAAAAGCTTTAAGGTGCTTGATTTTCGCTATCTGTCCATTTCCCTGTGACGTCATACAGTGCTGCCAATGTAAACAAACGATGGCGAGTAGCACAGCAAGATATAGCGACATTAGCTTGGATTCAGACTCGGATTTCAGCGGCTTAAGCGATTCAACAGATTACGCATGTATTGAAACAGATGGTTGGAGTATGAAAGTATTGAAGAAGAAACTGAAGCTATTGAGCGAATAGCTATTGACGCTATTCATAGCCATAGCATGGCCGAATAGCTGTGCTAGTGTCGCCGGTAAAATGTACGGACCAAACGATCAGGACTTTCGCATCTCTTGACACTGGAGCAACTTAAATCCGTCGATTGGTAAGTGTTTTTTTCCCATTAAATGTGGGTGGAAGGAAACGTAATATAGTTGCAAATGCATCTGCAGGTTATCCATACATCTCTGTGCCATGTCTGCTTTAGCACCGCCGGTAAATAGCATGTTAGCATAGATTAGCGTAGCATGTTGGCATCGATTAGCTGGCAGTCAACATCAACAAAACTCACCTTTGTGATTTCGTTAACTTTATCGTTGCAAATGCATCTGCAGGTTATCCATACATCTCTGTGCCATGTCTGCTTTAGCATCGCCGGTAAATAGCATGCTAGCATCGATTAGCGTAGCATGTTAGCATCGATTAGCTGGCAGTCACGCCGCAACCAAATATGTCTGATTAGCACATTAGTCAACAACAAAACTCACCTTTGTGATTTCGTTGACTTTATCGTTGCAAATGCATCTGCAGGTTATCCATACATCTCTGTGCCATGTCAGTCATCGCCGGTAAAATGTGGAAACACTCCGGTACATTCAATGGGGGTCTGGCGGCAGACACTTTCGCATCTTCGGGCCAGTGGTGCAACTTGAATCCCTCCCTGTTAGTGTTGTTACACCCTCCGACAACACACCGACGAGGCATGATGTCTCCAAGGTTCCAAAAAGTAGTCGAAAAAACGGAAAATAACAGAGCTGAGACCGTAATGTGTTGAAAATGAAAATGGCGGCTGTATTACCTCAGAGACGTCACGTTCTGACGTCATCACCACATGAGCGATAAACAGAAAGGCGTTTAATTCGCCAAAATTCACCCATTTAGAGTTCGGAAATCGGTTAAAAAAAATATATGATCTTTTTTCTGCACCATCAAGGTATATATTGACGCTTACATAGGTCTGGTGATAATGTTCCCCTTTAACTCCTAGGTACTAGGAATTTGTACTGTATTTATTGAAATGTGAAAGGCACCCCTACCTAAGAGTAAGAGAATGCAACACTTCATATTCTGCAATATAGAAACAAAACATGATTTGGTATGTAACACAACATCATTCCTTTCTTTTGTCAAAAATTGCAAAGAGTGCCAACATTATTCATCTGTGACATACGATTTTTTTTTGGTGCGAACTGGTACCCAATGCTCATTACCTAGAGGGCTGTAGTGGACACACTTCAGAATAATCTGTTTTGTGCAAGAGTGGGACTGGAAAGGGAAGAATTCCAACTGTTTCTTTTCGAAAAGTACTATGATGTCACACTATGATAACTAATGGAAAAACATACCACGATTACCCCTTTACGAACTTTAGAGCTGAACTGAACTTGTACCACTTTGCAAAAATGCAAGGGGTCTATGTACAACGTTATAGAACTCCCTCCGTGTGTTTACTCCTCCAAACCACAAGAGCGGTCACAAGAAGGGTGACCAATACCGGCACACCGATGAACGGCGCAAGGACTTTGGCCGGCGGGTCGTGAATGAGTCGTCCGGTGGGCGCGCATTCGTGGAAGTACTTTCGATGGATCTGCACGAAGAAGCGGTCCACAATCTGATCGGGCCAGAAGCAGTCCATTCTCAACGCCATTCGGTAGGTACAATTAGTCAGTCCCTCGTAGATCCTGAAAGGGGCAAAGTAAAGACTTTGATTGATTGATTGAAACTTTTGTTAGTAGATTGCACAGTTCAGTACAATTGACCACTAAATGGAAACACCCGAAAAAGTTTTTGAACTTGTTTAAGTCCACGTTAATCAATGCATGATTCACTGAAGATGAGAGTAGACCAACACAGCAAAATACAACAGGAAAGTGTAAGTCCATCCATCCATCCATTTTCTGCCGCTTATTCCCTTTCGGGGTCGCGGGGGGCGCTGGCGCTTATCTCAGCTACAATCGGGCGGAAGGTGGGGTACACCCTGGACAAGTCGCCACCTCATCGCAGGGCCAACACAGATAGACAGACAACATTCACACTCACATTCACACACTAGGGCCAATTTAGTGTTGCCAATCAACCTATCCCCAGGTGCATGTCTTTGGAGGTGGGAGGAAGCCGGAGTACCCGGAGGGAACCCACGCATTCACGGGGAGAACATGCAAACTCCACACAGAAAGATCCCGAGCCTGGATTTGAACCCAGGACTGCAGGACCTTCGTATTGTGAGGCAGACGCACTAACCCCTCTGCCACCGTGAAGCCCGAAAGTGTGAGTCAAAAATGTAAAAAAAACTGAATTGTCATGGCTCCTTTCACAGTGACACCAGAAGAGCATCCGGTCTTAACGTTGCTAAAAATATCCACTTGATGTTTGGCAGCTCGAGAATGTAATGTAAGGCATTGATGAACCGTGCAGTAGATAGTCTTTTCACAATTAAATATAGATACGTAGACTCTTAAAGGGGAACATTATCACCAGACCTATGCAAGCGTCAATATATACCTTGATGGTGCAGAAAAAAGACCATGTATTTTTTTAACCGATTTCCAAACTCTAAATGGGTGAATTTTGGCGAATTTAACGCCTTTCTGTTTATCGGTCTTTTAGCAATGACGTCAGAACGTGATGTCACCGAGGGAACACACCCGCCATTTTCATTTTCACATTACAAACACTGGTCTCAGCTCTGTTATTTTCCGTTTTTTCAGCTATTTTTTGGAACCTTGGAGACATCATGCCTCGTCGGTGTGTTGTCGGAGGGTGTAACAACACTAACAGGGAGGGATTCAAGTTGCACCACTGGCCCGAAGATGCGAAAGTGTCTGCCGCCAGACCCCCATTGAATGTACCAAAGTGGCTCCACATTTTACCGGCGATGCTAAGACAGACATGGCACAGAGATGTATGGATAACCTGCAGATGCATTTGCAACAATAAAGTCAACGAAATCACTAAGGTGAGTTTTGTTGATGTTGACTTATGTGCTAATCAGACATATTTGGTTGCGGCGTGACTGCCAGCTAATCGATGCTAACATGCTATGCTAATCGATGCTAACATGCTATTTACCGGCGGTGCTAAAGCAGACATGGCACAGAGATGTATGGATAACCTGCAGATGCATTTGCAACGATAAAGTCAACAAAATCACAAAGGTGAGTTTTGTTGATGTTGACTGCCAGCTAATCGATGCTAAAATGCTACGCTAATCGATGCCAACATGCTATTTACCGGCGGTGCTAAAGCAGACATGGCACAGAGATGTATGGATAACCTGCAGATGCATTTGCAATGATAAAGTCAACAAAATCACAAAGGTGAGTTTTGTTGATGTTGACTGCCAGCTAATCGATGCTAAAATGCTACGCTAATCGATGCCAACATGCTATTTACCGGCGGTGCTAAAGCAGACATGGCACAGAGATGTATGGATAATCTGTAGATGCATTTGCAACTATATTACGTTTCCTTCCACTCACATTTAATGCGAAAAAAACACTTACCAAACAACGGATTTTAGTTGCTCCATTGCGAAGAGTTGCGAAAGTCCTGATCGTTTGGTCCGCACATTTTACCAGCGATGCTAACGCAGCTATTCGGCCATGCTATGGCTATGAATAGCGTCAATAGCTATTCGCTCAATAGCTTCAGTTTCTTCTTCAATACTTTCACACTCCAACCATACGTTTCAATACATGCGTAATCTGTTGAATCGCTTAAGCCGCTGAAATCCGGGTCTGAATCCGAGCTAATGTCGCTATATCTTGCTGTGGTATCTGCCATTGTTTGTTTACATTGGCAGCACTGTATGACGTCACAGGGAAATGGCCAGTCGCATCGCAAACAGCGAAAATCAAGCACTTTAAAGCTTTTTTTAGGGATATTCCGGGACCGGTAAAATTTTGAAAAAAACTTCCAAAAATGCAACAAGCCACTGGGAACTGATTTTTATTGTTTTCAACCCTTTTGAAATTGTGATAATGTTCCCCTTTATAGGACTTACAGGCTATTGTCCAGATGGCAGAGATTTAAGAATACACTTCCTTTTACGTAATTTTCGGCTCCTGAAAATGAATCTGGCAGGTAATTCCCATAATATCAATTCATTATTGAGTAATTGGTAGACAGTGCACTGCAAAAAGTCAGTGTTCAAAAACAGGAAAAAAAACTACAAAAATTAGGGGTATTTTTTTTTTTTTAACGAAGCAAAATAATTTGCCAGTAGAATTAGGAAATTTGGCTTGTCAAGACTTTCCAAAACAAGTCAAATTAGCTAACCTCAATGAACCCAAAAATACCTTAAAATAAGTATATTCTCACTAATAGTGAATTAATTATATTTATATAGTGCTTTTCTCTAGTGACTCAAAGCGCTTTACATAGTGAAACCCAATATCTAAGTTACATTTAAACCAGTGTGGGTGGCACTGGGAGCAGGTGGGTAAAGTGTCTTGCCCAAGGACATAACGGCAATGACTAGGATGGTGGAAGCGGGAATCGAACCTGAAACCCTCAAGTTGCTGGCACGGCCGCTCTACCAACCGAGCTATGCCGCCCTCCCTAATAACAACCGTACTACTATAAGAGTATGTATTTTCTATTGTTTCATTGAAAATAAAACAGCAAAGTCCATTTGGCTGTCATCTGTTTTAATGAGACACAATTTTGTCAAAGTCATGATTTTTTTTTTTTACGCTTGAAATAAGATTTTTTTTTTTTTTTTAATTCACATTATTTCCAGGACGTGACAGACCAGGTCTGGTCCCTGGGCTTTGAGTTTGTCACATGTGCCATATGATGTACAAAACCCAAAACCAGTGAAGTTAGCACATTGTGCAATTCGTAAAAAAACAACAACAAAAAAAACAGAATATAATGATTTGCAAATCCTTTTGAACCTATATTCAATTGAATGGACTGCAAATACAACATATTTAATGTTGAAACTTTTTTTGCAAATTATCATTAACTTAGAGTTTAATGGCAGCAACACATTGCAAAACAGTTGGCAAAGGGGCATTTTTACCACAGTGTTACATGACCTTTCCTTTTAACAACACTCAGTAAACGTTTGGGAACTGGGGAGACCAATTTTTGAAGATTTTTAGGTGGAATTCTTTCCCATTCTTGCTTGATGTACAGCTTAAGTTGTTCAACAGTCCGGGTCCCCGTTGTGGTATTTTAGGCTTCATAATGTGCCACACATTTCCAATGGGAGACAGGTCTGGACTATAGGCAGGCCAGTCTAGTACCCACACTCTTTTATTATGAAGCCACACTGTTGTAACACATGGCTTGGCATTGTCTTGCTGAAATAAGCAGGGGCGTCCATGATAACATTGCTTGGATGGCAACATATGTTGTTCCAAAACCTGTATGTAACTTTCAGTATTAATGGTGCCTTCACAGATGGTTCTTTTCCTCTTTGTTCCAGAGGACACGACGTCCACAAGTTTCCAAAAAACAATTTGACATGTGGACTCGTCAGACCACGGAACACTTTTCCACTTTGCATCAGTCCATCTTAGATGGGCTCGGGCCCAGCAAAGCCTGCGGCGTTTCTGGGTGTTGTTGATAAATGGCTTTGGCTTTGCATAGTTCAGTTTTAACTTGCACTTAGAGATGTAGCAACTAACTGTAGTTACTGACAGTGTTCTGAAGTGTTCCTGAGCCCATGTGATGATTTCCTTTAAACACTGATGTCGCTTTTTGATGCAGTACCGCCTGAAGGATCGAAGGTCCTTAATATCATCGCTCACGTGCAATGATTTCTCCAGATTCTCTGAACCTTTTTATGATATTATGGACTGTAGATGGTGAAATCCCTAAATTCCTTGTTTAAAAATGTTGTTCTTGTCAGGACTAGGACTGTGACTTGGATTGTTTCTCCGACGCAAAGGAAAATTGGCACGACCCAGGCGAGAATGCAAGTACATTTTTATTTATTAAATACTATGAATAACAAAAGGGGAAACAAATGGCACGCACAATGGCAGAGAACAAACTTGACTAATGAAAAAAACAAAAGACTAGCACAAAGGCTACAAACTATAAATATGAAACAAACACTTGCACTGCGGCATGAATGACAAAAACTTATGTGGCATGGACAGAATGAATAGACAGCATGATATGGCATGAAGGGGGTTGAGGAATACGAAGTTGCCAGGCTCACTACCTGGTAACTGTGGCTTAAATAATAGCTATGATGATTACAAACAGGTGTGAGACTTGAAGACAAGGTGGAAACTAATGAGTTGCTATGGAGATAAAAGAAACAAGGAAGTGCAAAAGCGGGAAACAAGTGTCCAAAAAATAACCAAACATGACAAAAACGAAACATGATCTCATGGGCGTGACAGTTCCTAAACTGTTTGACTATTTGCCGACGCATTTGTTCCAAAAGTGGCGACCCTCGCCCCATCCTTGTTTGTGAATGACCAAGCATTTCATGGAAGCTGATTTTATACCCAATCATGGCACCCACTTGTTCCCAATTAGCCTGTTCACCTGTGGGGTGTTCCAAAATAAGTGTTTGATGAGTATTCCTCAACTTTCTCAGTCTTTTTTGCCACTTGTGCCAGCTTTTTTGAAACATGTTGCAGGCATCCAATTCCAAATGAGTTAATGATTGCAAAAAATAACAACGTTTTCCAGTATCGAACGTTAAGCATCCTGTCTTTGCAATTGAATATAAGTTGAAAAGGATTTGTAAATCATTGAATTCTGTTTTTTATTCACGATTTACACAAAGTGCCAACTTCACTGGTTTTGGGTTTTGTACTTTTTCGAGGCGGAAGATCCAAACGCCGGAAGCAGCACACAAGAAGCTCCTTGATTCGTATTGTCATTGATTATAATGTCTTTTTTTTTTTTTTTTTTAAATGAGTGAGACTTAGCAGTAGGTCAACTTACTCGCTGGTGTCCGGCCAGCTGCACCACAGACCTCGGTCCACTGAGCCCATGTCCGAGTGGAACTTAGCCAGGCAGAGTTTATCGATCATGCTCTCGTAGTGTCCTCTGTTGCAGCCGGACACGGATGCTACGGAGCAGGAGAAGAGATGATGATGAGCCTAACTTCCTGCCTTGAAATTTAAATGAGAAGATATAAACAATGCAAAGTCAGATTTTCCTTTCTTAACGCTGAAACGTCATACGCAAATACAGTGTTAGCTTTCTCTGTTATGCTGATGACACCCAACTCTACATGCCCCTAAAGCTGACCAACACGCCAGATTGTAGTCAGCTGGAGGCGTGTCTTAATGAAATTAAACAATGGATGTCCGCTAACTTTTTGCAACTCAACGCCAAAAAAACGGAAATGAGGATTATCGGTCCTGCTAGACACCGACCTCTATTTAATAATACAACTGTAACATTTGACAACCAAATAATTAAACAAGGCGACACGGTAAAGAATCTGGGTATTATTTTCGACCCAACTCTCTCCTTTGAGGCACACATTAAAAGCGTTACTAAAACGGCCTTCTTTTATCTCCGTAACATCGCTAAAATTCGCTCCATTTTGTCCACTAAAGACGCTGAGTTCATTATCCATGCGTTTGTTACGCCTCGTCTCGATTACTGTAACGTATTATTTTCGGGTCTCCCCATGTCTAGCATTAAAAGATTACAGTTGGTACAAAATGCGGCTGCTAGACTTTTGACAAGAACAAGAAAGTTTGATCATATTACGCCTGTACTGGCTCACCTGCACTGGCTTCCTGTGCACTTAAGATGTGACTTTAAGGTTTTACTACTTACGTATAAAATACTCCACGGTCTAGCTCCATCCTATCTTGCCGATTGTATTGTACCATATGTCCCGGCAAGAAATCTGCCTTCTAAGAACCCCTGCTTATTAGTGATTCCTAAAGCCCAAAAAAAGTCTGCGGGCTATAGAGCGTTTTCCGTTCGGGCTCCAGTACTCTGGAATGCCCTCCCGTTAACAGTTCGAGATCTTACCTCAGTAGAAGCATTTAAGTCTCACCTTAAAACTCATTTGTATACTCTAGCCTTTAAATAGAGCACCTTTTTAGACCAGTTGATCTGCCGCTTCTTTCTTTTTCTCCTCTGTCCCCCCCTCCACAAGGGACATAGGAGGTCCTCTCCAAGGTTCTCATTGTCACTGGCGTCCCACTGGGTGTGAATTTTCCTTGCCCTTATGTGGGTTCTTCCGAGGATGTCGTAGTCGTAATGGTTTGTACAGTCCTTTGAGACATTGGTGATTTAGGGCTATATAAATAAACATTGATTGATTGATTGATTGATTGATTGATTGAAGACAACGCTCAAGAGTTCCCTGTTGCTCTTTAAAAAAGCAGGTGTCAAATACATGCAATGTAAACCAGGGACACCAGGCTGGTGTCTACCTGGTAAAATCCAAGTTATTACTGCCAAGCTTACTTTGCACTCAAGTCAGAAAAAAAAAATCAGCGATATCTATTGTCTAATTTATTGATAACCATGCAGGACATTTTCCAATTTTTGGTGTACAATCAAAGCTTGTTGTAATTTTGTAACGTTACGTTTGATTACCATGAATTGATTAACGTGGACCCCGACTTAAAGGCCTACTGAAACCCACTACTACCGACCACGCAGTCTGATAGTTTATATATCAATGATGAAATATTAACGTTGCAACACATGCCAATACGGCCGGGTTAGTTTACTAAATTAAAATGTTAAATTTCCCACGGAGTTTCCCGTTGAAAACGTCCAGAATGATGATCGTTGGAGGGGACATTTTAGCCCAGCACCACACACAGCTAAAAGTCGTCTCTTTTCATTTCATAATTACACAGTATTTTGGACCTATGTGTTGCTGAGTCTTTTGCAATTTGTTCAATTAATAATGGAGAAGTCAAAGTAGAAAGATGGAGGTGGGAATCTTGAGCCTTTAGCCACACAAACACACGATGAATCCTTGTTTAAAATTCCCGGAGGTGAAGCATTACTATGGATCAGAGCGGTCAAGCGAACATGGTTCCCGACCACTTGTCAACCGGCAGGTTTCGGTGCGAAAATTGTGGTAAAAAATCGCCTCTTAGCGAAGATCTGGGAAAATTGCACCGCCCATGCAGCTGCCGTGACTTTCCTCGGAGACTGGCGTCAACACACCTGCGGACACACCCCTCCGACTATCAGGTACTATTTAACTCACTAAAACACTAGCAACACAATGGAAAGATAAGGGATTTCCCAGAATTATCCTAGTAAATGTGTCTAAAAACATCTGAATCGCTCCCAATGCAATCGTCTTTTTTCATTTTTTTACTTTATTTTTCATAAATTTTTTTCTAGTCCTTCACTATCAATATCTTCATCCACAAATCTTTCATCCTCGCTCAAATTAATGGGGAAATTGTCACTTTCTCGGTCCGAATAGCTCTTGATGCTGGAGGCTCACATTATAAATCAACGATAAATGGGTTGTACTTGTATAGCGCTTTTCTACCTTCAAGGTACTCACACACACATTCACACACTGATGGAGGGAGCTGCCATGCAAGGCGCTAACCAGCACCCATCAGGAGCAGGGGTGAAGAGTCTTGCTCAGGACACAACGGACGTGACGAGGTTGGTACTAGGTGGGGATTGAACCAGGGACCCTCGGGTTGCGCACGGCCACTCTTCCACTGCGCCACGCCGTCCCTATATTATAAACAATGTGAGGATGTGAGGAGCCCTCACACCGGTGATGTCATCGTCTGCTACACCGGTACAGGCAAGGCTTTTTTATTAGCGACCAAAAGTTGCTGTTCTCTTCTAAATCCTTTCAGCAAAAATATGGCAATATCGTGAAATGATCAAGTATGACACATAGAATGTACCTGCTATCCCCGTTTAGATAAGAAAATCTCATTTCAGTAGGCCTTTAAACAAGTTGAAAAACTTGTTCCTGTCATGTTCTGGGCACTTTGACAAACCTGAGAAAGATATATGAACGCCTTGCAGCACTATTTAGATATTGTGTTGATTTAGTCACATTGGCAATTGTATTGGATCCTGTTGAACCGCTTCATTAAGTTTAGCGGCTGCATATTCAACTTCAGCTGACTTGATGCAGTGGCTGTGGTGTGCTGGCCATACATAAATCATGATCATGAATTAATAGAAATTAATTGTATTGTTTATTGACATTCCATACATATATAAACGTTTTTTTTCCCATGTTAAATTAGGCTCCAGGGTTGCTGTTTTTAAGTTAGAGCTTTTATCCAATCAGAATACAACTCGCTTGTCGCCAGCGCTGTGTGAGTTCTGCCGGAGGCATTCTGAACCAACATTGCTGTGCAGTTCAACGAATGGAGGAAATTCAGTAAACAGACAGTTGCGATAGCCGATCAGATCGCAAGTTGTTGACCGTAGCCTATATAGGTAGCCTTATGTTGAACATGACTGTGATTGGATACTCACTTGTCACTCCCAAGTATCCAATCACAAGTTGTGATTTACGAAAGCACAGCCATTCCCGGCCAGCGGAGAAATCAGCGGTATTCACTTTTTTAACCAACAAAAAAGCAGAGCAAAACGCTGATTAGGTGGCAGATATATTGTATAAATGCAAGGGCATTTTCAAGAAGGATATTTAAAGAGAAACTAGATCTTCTGAAACGAGGTCAGCCTATCCCGGAAACTAGTTAAGATCTGCTGGCGGAGAAATGGTTTGCCCGCTGTGTGAATTCTGCCGGAGGCCTTCTGAACCAACATTAGCAGCGGAGGTGCAGTTTAACGAATGGAGGACATTCAGTTAATAGACAGTTGCGATAGCCGATCAGATCGCAAGTTGTTGACAGTAGCCTATATAGGTAGCCTTATGTTGAACGTGACTGTGATTGGATACTCACTTGTCACTCCCAAGTATCCAATCACAAGTTGTGATTTACGAAAGCACAGCCATACCCGGCCAGCGGAGAAATCAGCGGTATTCACTATTTTAACCAACAAAAAAGTAGAGCAAAACGCTGATTAGGTGGCAGATATATTGTATAATTGCAAGGGCATTTTCAAGAAGGATATTTAAAGAGAAACTAGATCTTGTGAAACGAGGTCAGCCTATCCCGGTAACTAGTTAAGATCTGCTGGCGGAGAAATGGTTTGCCCGCTGTGTGAATTCTGCCGGAGGCTTTCTGAACCAACATTAGCAGCGGAGGTGCAGTTTAACGAACGGAGGACATTCAGTTAATAGACAGTTGCGATAGCCAATCAGATCGCAAGTTGTTGACAGTAGCCTATATAGGTAGCCTTATGTTGAACGTGACTGTGATTGGATACTCACTTGTCACTCCCAAGTATCCAATAACAAGTAGTGATTTACGAAAGCGGAGCCATACCCGGCCAGCGGAGAAATCAGCGGTATTCACTTTTTTAACCAACAAAGAAGCAGAGCAAAATGCTGATTAGGTGGCAGATATATTGTATAATTGCAAGGGCATTTTCAAGAAGGATATTTTAAGAGAAACTACATCTTGTGAAACGAGGTCAGCCGACCCCGGAAACTAGTTAAGATCTCCTGGCGGAGAAATGGTTTGCCCGCTGTGTGAATTCTGCCGGAGCAGTTTAACGAACGTAAGACTTTCAGTCAACAGACTGTTGCGATAGCTGATCAGATCACAAGTTGTTGACAGTGGCCCATCTAGGTAGCCTTATGTTGAACGTGACTGTGATTGAATACTCACTTGTCACTCCCAAGTATCTAATCACAAGTTGTGATTTACGAAAGCGGAGCCATACCCGGCCAGCGGAGAAATCAGCGGTATTCCCTTTTTTAACCAACAAAGAAGCAGAGCAAAACGCTGATTAGGTGGCAGATATATTGTATAAATGCAAGGGCATTTTCAAGAAGGATATTTAAAGAGAAACTAGATCTTATGAAACGAGATCAGCCTACCCCGGAAACTAGTTAAGATCTCCTGGTGGAGAAATGGTTTGCCCGCTGTGTGAATTCTGCCGGAGCAGTTTAACGAACGTAAGACTTTCAGTTAACAGATGGTTGCGATAGCTGATCAGATCAGAAGTTGTTGACAATGGCCCATCTAGGTAGCCGTATGTTGAACGTGACTGTGATTGGATACTCACTTGTCACTCCCAAGTATCCAATCACAAGTTGTGATTTACGAAAGCAGAGCCATACCCGGCCAGCGGAGAAATCAGTGGTATTCACTTTTTTAACCAACAAAGAAGCAGAGCAAAACGCTGATTAGGTGGCAGATATATTGTATAAATGCAAGGGCATTTTCAAGAAGGATATTTAAAGAGAAACTAGATCTTATGAAACGAGATTAGCCTACCCCGGAAACTAGTTAAGATCTCCTGGCGGAGAAATGGTTTGCCCGCCGTGTGAATTCTGCCGGAGCAGTTTAACGAACGTAAGACTTTCAGTTAACAGATGGTTGCGATAGCTGATCAGATCAGAAGTTGTTGACAATGGCCCATCTAGGTAGCCGTATGTTGAACGTGACTGTGATTGGATACTCACTTGTCACTCCCAAGTATCCAATAACAAGTAGTGATTTACGAAAGCGGAGCCATACCCGGCCAGCGGAGAAATCAGCGGTATTCACTTTTTTAACCAACAAAGAAGCAGAGCAAAATGCTGATTAGGTGGCAGATATATTGTATAATTGCAAGGGCATTTTCAAGAAGGATATTTTAAGAGAAACTACATCTTGTGAAACGAGGTCAGCCGACCCCGGAAACTAGTTAAGATCTCCTGGCGGAGAAATGGTTTGCCCGCTGTGTGAATTCTGCCGGAGCAGTTTAACGAACGTAAGACTTTCAGTCAACAGACTGTTGCGATAGCTGATCAGATCACAAGTTGTTGACAGTGGCCCATCTAGGTAGCCTTATGTTGAACGTGACTGTGATTGGATACTCACTTGTCACTCCCAAGTATCTAATCACAAGTTGTGATTTACGAAAGCGGAGCCATACCCGGCCAGCGGAGAAATCAGCGGTATTCCCTTTTTTAACCAACAAAGAAGCAGAGCAAAACGCTGATTAGGTGGCAGATATATTGTATAAATGCAAGGGCATTTTCAAGAAGGATATTTAAAGAGAAACTAGATCTTGTGAAACGAGATCAGCCTACCCCGGAAACTAGTTAAGATCTCCTGGCGGAGAAATGGTTTGCCCGCTGAGTGAATTCTGCCGGAGCAGTTTAACGAACGTAAGACTTTCAGTTAACAGATGGTTGCGATAGCTGATCAGATCAGAAGTTGTTGACAATGGCCCATCTAGGTAGCCGTATGTTGAACGTGACTGTGATTGGATACTCACTTGTCACTCCCAAGTATCCAATCACAAGTTGTGATTTACGAAAGCAGAGCCATACCCGGGCAGCGGAGAAATCAGTGGTATTCACTTTTTTAACCAACAAAGAAGCAGAGCAAAACGCTGATTAGGTGGCAGATATATTGTATAAATGCAAGGGCATTTTCAAGAAGGATATTTAAAGAGAAACTAGATCTTATGAAACGAGATTAGCCTACCCCGGAAACTAGTTAAGATCTCCTGGCGGAGAAATGGTTTGCCCGCTGTGTGAATTCTGCCGGAGCAGTTTAACGAACGTAAGACTTTCAGTTAACAGATGGTTGCGATAGCTGATCAGATCAGAAGTTGTTGACAATGGCCCATCTAGGTAGCCGTATGTTGAACGTGACTGTGATTGGATACTCACTTGTCACTCCCAAGTATCCAATCACAAGTTGTGATTTACGAAAGCAGAGCCATACCCGGCCAGCGGAGAAATCAGTGGTATTCACTTTTTTAACCAACAAAGAAGCAGAGCAAAACGCTGATTAGGTGGCAGATATATTGTATAAATGCAAGGGCATTTTCAAGAAGGATATTTAAAGAGAAACTAGATCTTATGAAACGAGATTAGCCTACCCCGGAAACTAGTTAAGATCTCCTGGCGGAGAAATGGTTTGCCCGCTGTGTGAATTCTGCCGGAGCAGTTTAACGAACGTAAGACTTTCAGTTAACAGATGGTTGCGATAGCTGATCAGATCAGAAGTTGTTGACAATGGCCCATCTAGGTAGCCGTATGTTGAACGTGACTGTGATTGGATACTCACTTGTCACTCCCAAGTATCCGATCACAAGTTGTGATTTACGAAAGCAGAGCCATACCCGGCCAGCGGAGAAATCAGCGGTATTCACTTTTTTAACCAACAAAGGAGCAGATCAAAACGCTGATTAGGTGGCAGATATACTGTATATTTGCAAGGGCATTTTTAAGAACGATATATAAAGAGAAACTAGATCTTGTGAAACGAGGTCAGCCGACCCCGGAAACTAGTTAAGATCTCCTGGTGGAGAAAGGTCTGCCCACTGTGTGAATTCTGCCAGAGGCCTTCTGAAACAACATTAGCAGCGGAGGTGCAGTTTAACGAACGGAGGACATTCAGTTAATAGACAGTTGCGATAGCCAATCAGATCGCAAGTTGTTGACAGTAGCCTATATAGGTAGCCTTATGTTGAACGTGACTGTGATTGGATACTCACTTGTCACTCCCAAGTATCCAATAACAAGTAGTGATTTACGAAAGCGGAGCCATACCCGGCCAGCGGAGAAATCAGCGGTATTCACTTTTTTAACCAACAAAAAAGCAGAGCAAAACGCTGATTAGGTGGCAGATATATTGTATAATTGCAAGGGCATTTTCAAGAAGGATATTTAAAGAGAAACTACATCTTGTGAAACGAGGTCAGCCGACCCCGGAAACTAGTTAAGCTCTCCTGGCGGAGAAAGGGTCTGCCTGCTGTGTGAATTCTGCCAGAGGCCCTCTGAACCAACATTAGCAGCGGAGGTGCAGTTTAACGAACGGAGGACATTCAGTTAATAGACAGTTGCGATAGCTGATCAGATCGCAAGTTGTTGACAATGGCCCATCTAGGTAGCCTTATGTTGAACGTGACTGTGATTTGATACTCACTTGTCACTCCCAAGTATCCAATCACAAGTTGTGATTTACGAAAGCGGAGCCATACCCGGCCAGCGGAGGAATCAGCGGTATTCACTTTTTTAACCAACAAAGAAGCAGAGCAAAATGCTGATTAAGTGGCATATTTAAAGAGAAACTAGATCTTGAGAAAAGAGGTTAGCCGACCCCGGAAACTAGTTAAGCTGTCCTGGCGGTGAAATGGTTTGCCCGCCACTTCCACTCGAATCAACCAAATATGAGCAATTCCAATGTTTTACACGACATCAAATGGCCGTTTACAATTCGTGAATTCAAATATATTTTTTTACATTCAATATGTTTTTACGATTTTTGTTTTGACAGTAGCACGTCCGACGCGGGTTTATTGATTTTTAAATGTGCCAATTAAGTAGCCCGTTTTGTACACAAGTGACAAATTACGGTGATTCAATGCCCAGCAGTGAGCAAGTTTGTTTCTGTAAAGTAATTTTTAAGCCGTGGTCATGTGGCGATATAAATTATTGCATTTTGAGAGATTTTGTAGATTTAGTCCGACTTGGTAAGCAACCACTGAAGGCCTAGGTGGGAAATGCACGGCCCGCCACTGCAAGTTGAGGCTCAAACCAGGCGACACAAATAAAAACTCTGGGTTTTTGTGTGCACAAGCACTTTCCAACAGCCCCACATACACCATGACTCACAAGACGACCTCCAAAAGTAGTCTACAGATACACACCTGTGATCGCCATCACAACACAAGCTGCCCTCAGTAGCCATGTGCTTTCCATGACGAAAAGAACCAACTCCGTCAGTGGCCAGAGATCTTCCGTGCGTATTTCCCTCTTAGATAAAAAAAACTGACTAACTCCTACAAACAAATGTGTGCTCAACCAACAAAAGTACCAACTGACTGTGGGTAAAAGTGCCTTGACCTTCCAGAGTGGAAAACCCACTTCCAATCATAGCAGCCCTGACTGTCATCCGACTCCTTGTTGGGCTGGCTTCCCTTTGGGGCTGCTCGCAGGGGACACAACAAACTAAAAATAGTTGACTGCCAGTCATTTCCGACTAAGAAGGGACGTCGTATAAAGTCACTTTACAATGTGGTGTGAATCTATAGTCACGCCAGTTTCTGATGTGACAATGGTCAATGGAAACTGACTGTTATGGCAAATCGCACAGTGGAACATGTTTTAAGTCCTGGTGGGTCATGTGTAGGGACGATGTTCATTAAGAAATTGAATGCTCTTATCGAACCGATTCCTTATCGAATCTCTTTTCGAATCCAGATCGGTGGTTGTGTATGCACTGAGTTCCAAAAGCCAGTTGCCGGTTGCCAGAAAACATACAGCAGCCATGGAGAAGGTGGCAAGATGGCTATATGACTCTTGTCTTACATTAAACATTAAGAAAACGGCAACAATGTATTTTGTAAACAAATATAAAAAGCCATCCTTTCCAAATGTAATGGTTTATAAGGAGATAATACAACATGTTAGTGAATATTGTTTTCTGGGTGTCATTTTAGACCCAGCACTTGGCTTTAAAAAACATATCAAATAGATGTGCCAGAGTCTTAAATACAGCATAAAAACGTTCAAATGTATCAGGAATTCCTTAACACTGGAGGCAGCTCAAACTTATTTTAATACAATGATTATGTCTCGTTTTTATTATTGTATTACATGTTGGTCGCAGGCTAGCAAAATGACTCTGAGGCCATTGGAAACTTTGCACAAACAATCGCTCAAAATCCTTGACCGAAAACCACAACATCATCATCACTGTTTATCCATCCATCCATTTCCTACCGCTTATTCCCTTTGGGGTTGCTGGTGCCTATCTCAGTTACAATCGGATGGAAAGTGGGGTACAACCTGGACAAGTCGCCACCCTCATCGCAGGGCCATCACTGTTTAGTGCTCCAAAAATATAAATTGTTAAACTTAGCTAAAATTCAAAGATTAGCATCAATACGAATGGCCCATCAAATCCTAAATAACACTGCACCAGCCCCACTTAAGCACTTTGTCCAGTTTTCATCTGCTGTGACAACTAGAAAGACACGAACCTCCACCAGGGGGCAGTGTAGCGTTCCAAGTTGTGAAACACCTTTTGCACGATCAGCCTTTTCATATTAAGCCATAAAGGAATGGAACAACCTCGCAACAAACAGATTACTCTTCAGTTACAATTGAAGTTAAAAAGTGACTTTGGAGCAATCAAAGCTGCTCACACGGTCACTAAGGTGGCCACTATGTTTGGCAGATCAACTTAATGTGTATTATATTTATCCATGACAGCATTTTTGTTGTAAATTGTGAGGTGTGTGTGTTAAAATTATGGTTGTTTTTAAAAATGATGACAGATGTGAACAAGAGCATGTATTGTCTTTGTGTGATGATGTAAATGAGATGTGGTTGTATTGTATATTAAGTGTGTGTCCATGAAAGGGCATTTTATGACTTTTCTTAATTTGATTACGTGATATAGTATGATTTTACTGTCATAATTTTATTGCACGATTTTTGTATCCCTTTAATTTAGGTAGACACGGACTGCAGATGGAAATGAGCTATTTAGCTATAATCTGGTACAGAACATATCTGTTTTTGAGCTTAATGTTTCTGTGCGTTGTCCCTTCAAATAAAGACTAAACTAATAATATGACTAGACCGGAACGCTATTATTATGGAGGAAAAGCGGACGTGACTGAGGACAGCATGCGACTGTTATAAGGTGAAGGTTTCAGGTGAGAGAGGACACTAAAGACACGCCCCTAGTGAACATATAGTTGCCGACAAACAAATCACCAACATGGACGCTCGCTTCCGACATCCCGGTGAAACACACTGGAGTAGAGGGCACCAGCACAGTAGCGTATCGATACGCACAACGGGGCAAGAGTAGTCGGCTTTTACTGTTGTGCTAGCTTGCTATGCTAATGGACAACGAGACTGACTCAGAAAATTACGAGAGGTAATTTTGGCGTGTTTGATGAGGAGTTTGATGGATTTGTGGATGAGGGTTGATCAAAAAAATAATGTGAGTTCATTGGTAAATACTTCAATAAAGTACAACCAAAGTCGGCTTTTCTTGCTGCCTTTTTAAAACAGCATCCATGCATGCTAGCGTGTTTTAAGATAGCATATGTTTAACCATGACTGCAGCCAAAAATACACTGCGCCTGTCAGGTTCAAACACTGATGACATCTATTAAACACACAAGAAGCATGGAATCATGCAGAGACAGAGTTCAATTTAGCTCATGAGGAGAACGCATGGCGCTGCACACTTAGTCACATTCCTGCACTACTCTCCAAGGTTCGGCTCCCGCGTCCCTCTTTTTATTCAGAGTTCCATAGTCAACATCACTGAGGCCGCCTCTGAAAGGAGTGGTCACATATATTATGCAAAGCAGGTCCAGGACGCCCAGTACGTGACGGAATAGGCTGGGGGCCTTGTGATTTCGCCTTGTCCCGGCTTCGTCTGCGTGCTGTCATCATATCTTCGTTGAGGTCCCTGAAGTCTCTGCTTCGTCTGCGTGCTGTCATCTTATCTTTGTTGAGGTCCTTGAAGTCCTTGGCTGTTAGTGGGCTAAAACAAAGGTAAAATCTGTGGCTGACGCCACCCCTCAGACAAGAAGTTTTGTCCTTGCATAGATTATAAAAAAGTCTAACTTGAGCACAATAGCTAATAACTAAAGTAAGGGTCACCAACGCGGTGCCCGCGGGCACTAGGTAGCCCGTAAGCACCATATGAGTAGCCCACTGGCCTTTTCTAAAAATAACTCAAATAGCAGCACTTACCAGTGAGCTTCCTGTATTTTTTTAATTGTATTTATTTACTAGCAAGCTGGTCTCGCTTTGCTCGACATTTTTAATTCTGAGAGACAAAACTCAAATAGAATTTGAAAATCCAAGAAAATATTTTAAAGACCATGTCTTCATTTGTTTAAATAAATTAATTTATTTTTTTACTTTGCTTCTTATAACTTTCAGAAAAACAATTTTAGAGAAAAAAATACAACCTTAAAAATTATTCTAGGATTTTTAAACAAATATACCTTTTTACCTTTTAAATTCCTTCCTCTTCTTTCCTGACAATTTAAGTCAATGTTCAAGTATTTTTCTTTTATTGTAAATAATAATACATACATTTTAATTCAATTCTTAATTTTAGCTTCTGTTTTTTCGACGAAGAATAATTGTGAAATATTTCTTCAAACTTATTATGATTGAAATTCAAAAAAAATATTCTGGCAAATCTAGAAAGACTGTAGAATCCAATTTAAATGTTATTTCAAAGTATTTTGAATTTCTTTTAACATTTTTGTTCTGGAAAATCTAGAAGAAATAATGATTTGTCTTTGTTAGAAATATAGCTTGGTCCAATTTGTTACATATTCTAACAAAGTGCAGTTTGGGTTTTAACCTATTTAAAACATCTCATCAAAATTCAAAAAATAATATTAATCAGGAAAACATTTTAATGATGTCCCATACATTCTTTTTTAATCTTTTCAAAAAGATTTGAATTAGCTAGTTTTTCTCTTAATTTTTTTTTTGGTTGAATTTTGAATTTTAAAGAGTCCAAATTGAAGTTAAACTATGTTTCAAAATTTAATTTTAATTTTTTTCACGTTTTCTCCTCTTTTAAACCGTTCAATTAAGTGTTTTTTCATCATTTACTCTCTACAAAAACCCTTAATAATAACATAATTGATATATCGCGGTTTGTCTCTGCGATATAGAACATGACTATATCGTGATATTCGGGTATACGTTCTCACACAAGAACGGAATAGCTCGGTTGGTAGAGTGGCCGTGCCAGCAACTTGAGAGTTGCAGGTTTGATTCCCGCTTGTGCCATCCTAGTTACTGCCGTTGTGTCCTTGGGCAAGACACTTTACCCACCTGCTCCCAGTGCCAGCCACTCTGGTTTAAATGTAACTTAGATATTGGGTTTCACTATGTAAAGCGCTTTGAGTCACCTTAGAAAAGCGCTATATAAATATAATTCACTTCATTTCAATTGCTTTTAGCTGCTGGCATTACATTATAGGCTCTTCCAACTCCTCTTGTCTCTCCTCACAGACAACAAACATACCTTCTTAGAAACGTCACATACTGTCACAATCATACTTCACGTACGTATACGCCTTCGTAGAGAAGCGTAGCATCCTGGGTAATGTTTGCTGTGATGCTAGCGGAGCCGTGCGAGTGGTAATACGAGAGAAAGAACGTGCGAACCTGATAACAAATGAAGGACGGATTAATTCCCAAGAAAAACAGCAGGGGGTCCATCGTCTGGCGGTGGTTTGGCTTCAAGTGGGAATATGTCGAACAGACAACCGTAATTTGTCAAGCGTGGGGAAAAAGTGTTGCTACAAAAAGTAGCATTACTGCTAATATGTAGCATCATTTGAAAAGTCGCCGGCTAGAGAATGAAGAGTGCTTACTCCGCATATCAACATCAACATTCGGTGCCACACCAGCAAACATTTCCAGATCAACACCGTATGAAAAAATTTGGCAACAACAAAAGGGGATAATGTCCGCAGTAACCTACCACATAGCGAAGGACGAACACTGTGTGATTTCCTATTCTGCAGCTCATTTTTATTTGATTGTTATTGAAATATGTTGTGTGACATCATGCACAAAAGTGCACTTTATTTGTTTTAAACTATTGTAGTGGCGTACTGTACAAAAAAGTGCACTTTGATTTAGTGTTGTTTTGATATGTCATCTTAGTGACATCATGCACAAAAGTGCACTTATAGCTTGTTTTAAAATATCTCTGGCAATCTTGCACTTTCTGTTTTGGAAATGACATGAATGTTTGTGCCACTGCTTAATAACTGTTTAATAAATACAGTTTTGGTCAATTGACTTAGTTGTGATTTCCCTCTCTGCATGAAAGTTTAAAATGAGCATATATTAATGCAGTATGAACAATAATGTTTTAATGTAGACACATAGAACCATCATACTGCTGTGATTATATGTATCAAATGTTCATTCAAGGCTAAGGAAAAATATCGAGATATAAATCGTGTATCGCCCTAGTTGCAAGTTCTTAGTGTTTTTGTGTAATGTGCTGTTCTTCCTTCTTTCTGTCTTGTCCTTGGGTGATGAGATCTCTGTGTTCAAAAAGTGTTCTTACGACTGAGAGTTTGTGATTTATTTGATGTTCTGATGTCCAAAGGAGGTATTGATCTGTGTGTGTGTGTGTGTGTGTGTGTGTGTGTGTGTGTGTGTGTGTGTGTATTTTCGATATATTAGAATTTTTATACTGCCATCCTCCAAATGTTTTATGTCCAGTTCCAGAAGATTTATTGTGGTGTCCTTTTTTTCTTCGTGGGTGAAATGTATATTGTTAGTTTCATCCAGTGTATTGAGGTGGTCTGTGAGTTCTTCTGTATGTCCTATTTTTATTGTTTACAAGATGTCGTCCACATACATTTTCCTTAAGGAGAGGCAGCAGTGTGCTGGTGTTTTCCATGAAGAGCCCACTCGTTGTGGCCGACAACGGTTCCCTTATTGCGAACTCCTCCTTCTGCTTATGGATGGTTCCCCGGTACTGGAAATAAGTTCATTCAATCAATCAATGTTTACTTATATTGCCCTAAATCACTAGTGTCTCAAAGGGCTGCACAAACCACTACAACATCCTTGGTAGGTCCCACATAAGGGCAAGGAAAAACTCACACCCAGTGGGACGTCGGTGACAATGATGACTATGAGAACCTTGGAGAGGAGGAAAGCGATGGATGTCGAGCGGGTCCAACATGATACTGTGAAAGTTCAATCCATAATGGATCCAACACAGCCGCGAGAGTCCAGTCCAAAGCGGCTCCAACACAGCAGCGAGAGTCCCGTTCACAGCGGAGCCAGCAGGAAACCATCCCAAGCGGAGGTGGATCAGCAGTGCAGGGGATGTCCCCAGCCGATACACAGGCGAGCGGTTCATCCTGGGTCCCGACTCTGGACAGCCAGTACGTCATCCATGGCCACCGGATCGGACCGGACCCCCTCCACAAGGGAGAGTGGGACATAGGAGAAAAAGAAAAGAAACGGCAGATCAACTGGTCTAAAAAGGTGGTCTATTTAAAGGCCAGAGTATACAAATGAGTTTTAAGGTGAGACTTAAATGCTTCTACTGAGAAGGCATCTCGAACTGTTACCGGGAGGGCATTCCAGAGTACTGGAGCCCGAAATGAAAACGCTCTATAGCCCGCAGACTTTTTTTGGGCTTTGGGAATCACTAATAAGCAGGAGTCCTTTGAACGCAGATTTCTTGCCGGGACATATGGTACAATACAATCGGCAAGATAGGATGGAGCTAGACCGTGTAGTATTTTATACGTAAGTAGTAAAACCTTAAAGTCACATCTTAAGTGCACAGGAAGCCAGTGCAGGTGAGCCAGTACAGGTGTAATATGATCAAACTTTCTTGTTCTTGTCAAAAGTCTAGTAGCCGCATTTTGTACCAACTGTAATCTTTTAATGCTAGACATGGGGGGACCCAAAAATAATACGTTACAGTAATCGAGGCGAGACGTAACAAACGCATGGATAATGATCTCGGCGTCTTTAAGTTGAAGTGGAGACAAATTCCAACAGGATTGTGATGTCTTCAGCGGTGAGCGTGGTCCGTTTGCTTGGCGCTTTGTCCTGTTTGAGACGGTCATGGGTGTTTTTGAATCGTTAAGTTCTTCAGTTCCTGGACCAATTGTTTGGCATTTTTACAGTGTTGGTCTCTTGAGTCCCAAGAGAGTGCTTTGGAAGTATGAAGTACAAAATCAACACACAGGTCTGGCTATAAGAAAAAAAATTACAAAAATTACTCCAACTCGCACCCGACGAGGCAATAAAATAAAAATAAATACACAAAACAACCAAAAAATTTTCCTTTTTTGCCAAAATATTTAGTTTTGGACCAACAATTACGGAGAAATTGTGGTGACTGCCTAAAATGTACATGTAATCACTCCCTTTTTAGACCAGTTGATCTGCCGTTTCTTTTCTTTTTCTCCTATGTCCCACTCTCCCTTGTGGAGGGGGTCCGGTCCGATCCGGTGGCCATGTACTGCTGGCCTGTGTATCGGCTGGGGACATCTCTGCGCTGCTGATCCGCCTCCGCTTGGGATGGTTTCCAGCTGGCTCCGCTGTGAACGGGACTCTCGCTGCTGTGTTGGATCCGCTTTGGACTGGACTCTCGCGACTGTGTTGGATCCATTATGGATTGAACTTTCACAGTATCATGTTAGACCCGCTCGACATCCATTGCTTTCCTCCTCTCCAAGGTTCTCATAGTCATCATTGTCGCCAACGTCCCACTGGGTGTGAGTTTTCCTTGCCCTTATGTGGGCCTACCGAGGATGTCGTAGTGGTTTGTGCAGCCCTTTGAGACACTGGTGATTTAGGGCTATATAAGTAAACATTGATTGATTGATTGTATCACTCATTATGTATTATTCTAACTTATCTTTCTCTTTTTTAAAATGCTAAGTGAATAAGTGGACTGTTGTAGAAATTTCACCCTTTTCCTGCCCAATGCCTCAGATATAGTAACAGTGGCGAGGAATAGAGAATATGGGGTGAATTTTGTTCCGGAACATATTTTGCTTAATTCATTAGTGACATATTTCTTGCCATTTTATGTTGCATAATTTTAACGTGATTTCTAGTTCATTTTATCTCCACGGGGTGAATGGACGCAGACCAGCCTCCCCCTTTGCAGTCCTCTGCCAGGTCGCTGTATTTTGACCATTTGAACTCATGTGCTGCTGGTATTCCCGTCTCCCATGGCACGGTTAGTCCAATGATGAGGACTTTTTTAGCAGCTGAGGACCACATCACAACGTCTGGTCTTAGCGTTGTCTGTATTACCTCAGTTGGGAAAACTAGCTCCTTGTCCAGGGGCGGCATAGCTCCGTTGGTAGAGTGGCTGTGCCAGCAACTTGAGGGTTCCAGGTTCGATCCCCGCTTCCGCCATCCTAGTCACTGCCGTTGTGTCCTTGGGCAAGACACTTTACCCACCTGCTCCCAGTGCCACCCACACTGGTTTGAATGTAACTTAGATATTGGGTTTCACTATGTAAAGCGCTTTGAGTCACTTGAGAAAAGCGCTATATAAATATAATTCACTTCACATATCAGATTTTAGGCGGGTTTATTTTGTACCCTTCACGTTCATGTTTCACTGTTTATTGCATTTTTGTTGCGTTTCACTTGATTGTAAAAAATGTCGATTGAAAGGGGGCGTGTCGTTCATATGTTGTCAATATTCAGTGTTCTATCGTTCACAGAAAAATATAAAATTCCATTACGTTTTTTTAAGGCGGTCTGTCATAACGTTTTTAGCATTCAATCAGACATTATAGTGAGGTTTTGTATTAGTGTTCATAAAGAAACAGGTATACCGGCCCCCAGACACATTTTTTTTCTCTAAATGTGCCCCCAGACAAATTTCTGGGGGGCTCAGAATTAACTAAAAAAAAACAAAAAAACCTGCAGTGTCTTTTTCTACTTGGACACACCCGCTATACCAGGGGTGTCCAAACTTTTTCCACTGAGGGCCGCAAACTGAAAAATCAAAGCAAGCGGGGGCCATTTTGATATGTTTTTAATTCAAAAACCAATACAATATATGTGTAAAGATAAACATTTAGGCCTCCACTCAGGCTTGATTCCTGGGACCCCAAAGGATTTTGGTCAAAAAAATATTTAGAATGTGTCATAATTTTGTATTATTGTTAGATAGATAGATAGACAGATAGATAGATAGATAGATAGATAGATAGATAGATAGATAGATAGTACTTTATTGATTCCTTCAGGAGAGTTCCTTCAGGAAAATTAAAATTCCAGCAGCAGTGTACAGAGTTGAGATCAATTTAAAGAAAAAAGTAAAAAGTAAATAATGGGGGTTTAAAAGGAAACAAAATAGAGAAATATTACAAAAAGAATAAAATTATTCAAGGTTTAAATCTCTAGAACAACATTAGGTCTATCTGTCAATATAATTATTTTAAAGATTTAAGTTGTATGCCCTTTTTCTCAAAGAAAACCCTGTTTTGTTATGGAAAAAAATCCCACAAAATATGCAATAGTCTCCCCCAATAGAATTTTAAAGTGGAATATATATATATATGTAAGTGTGTGTGAATTTAAATGTATTATATATAGATAATATATAGCATCGACGCAGCAACCACTGAATTGAATTATATTATATATATTAATGTATTATATTTTGTATATATATATATATGTATAGGGGTGGGACCTAATAAGTTTACTTCTTCCCACTCCCTTTTGAGCCAATCTACAAAAGATTAGTCACATGTAATGTTTTCAATGTACGTGTAAAAATAATGTATATATATATATTTCTTTAGTATTTTATGTCATTCTCTTGTTTTGTTTGCATGGCTCAAAATAAGCCATTCATTCATTCATTCAATATTTGAGATTATAGAATAATTGGAGCCTTAAAAATGTCAACACATAACACCATTGATTTCAATTTGTTATCATTTTTTTTAGCAATGACACACACAAAAAAAAAATTGCACTAAAATGATTGGGGATCCAAAGGGTTCTACTCATTAAAAATAAAAAACTTTTTTTTTTACTGTTTACTTTAAACACAAACGTCTTGAGATCAACTTCAGATCCATCTGTCAATTGTAACTTGTATTGTTGTTTATGTTTTTTGTTTGTTCTTATTTGGCCCTTCTTTAGAAAAAAATAACAACTTTGTTTTTTAAATGGCAAACACAAAATATGCAACATTTTCCCCCCAAAAATATCTCAAAGTGGAATATTTAATGTGACATTGATTTGGATATATTATTATTATTTTTTAAAGAAAATAACAGCCTGCATGGCAGCTTTGTGTTATTACAGTCAATATTGCAACATTTTCTTGTCACATTTCACCTGTTTACTCTTTTTTACCACTTCTTCAGTTTGTAATTTTTTTTTATCGTATTTTTAGAATGTGCTTAGGACCGTTAAAAAATTACCAGCGGGCCGCAAATGGCCTCCGGGCCGCACTTTAGACACCCCTGTGCTATACTGTACCTTTAGCCACTCTAAGCCAGTCATTTTCAGGAGATACGTCACCCTTCTGAGATCTCTTTTATTTTATCAAGCAAAAGTCCCAATGAAACCTGTAAGATTCGACCAACACACCTGGTCATACTTGCTAGGAGTAGTTAATAGCTCGAGATTGATATAAATGTGTTTTTCAACAAATGGGAATTAGTGCATAGCATTTCCAGTCTGCCCCATAACGAAGCAAAATGAGTATGTTAGAATAACAGGGCGGACATTTATACATGAAAATATTAAGACGCTGCTGATGTTGTTTTTGATATTATCACAACATTACTTAAAAAAAACTACGGTAGTTGTTTGTACTACATTATATTGTGTAGTTTTTCATACAATATTTATTATCCAAAAGTTAGTTTTTCTTTTTAAATGGAATTTTGTCATGCTTAGTTTGTTATATCATTTGTTTTGTTACCATGGGTGCTGATTTTTGTCACCTGCCCCTGATTAGGTGGTCGGGACGCTCACCTGCTCCCGCTCACTAATCAGAGAGCTATTTATTCCTGCCTCACGCCACACCCTGCTTGGCATTTTCATTTGTGACACGTAACAGTTATGTTGGTTTTTCATGCTTCTTGCCCCTGTTTTGGTTTGAGAATATTTTACTAAGCATTCCAATAGCTTCCCATGCCTTAGGCGCCAGTTTGTATTTTGGCACCGCTCATCACTAGACCAATACTGTCCCTACAGCGATGCATGGCTGAGGCAGCATCATGCAGTGGGGGTGTTTTTCAGCGGCATGAACCGTGAGATTAAAGTCAGGATAGAGGGAAAGATGAATGTAGCAATGTATAGAGACATCATGGATGAAAACCTGCTCCATAGCACTCTTGAACTTAGACTGGGGCGATTATTAATTTTTCAGCAGGACAACGACGATATAAAAGGAATGGCTTTAGGACAACTCTGTTAATGTCTTTGAGTGGCCCAGCTAGAGGTCGGACTTTAATCTGATTAAAAATATCAACGCTTCCCATTCAGCCTGGTAGAGGTTAAGACTCTGCAAAGAGTCTAGTCCATTCCTCTTTGCAAAGGGGAATGGGCAAGACTGCCCAAAGATAGGTGAGCCCAGTTAAGCTTGGGTTATGAATATCTATGTACATGTGATCTTTTAGTTTTTTTTAATCTGCAAAATTTTCCCCAAAAAAGTTTTAAGATTGTCATTATGGGGTTTTGTATGCGGAATTTTGAGGACAAAAATTAATTTACCGTATTTCCTTGAATTGCCGCAGGGGATATAGTATGCGCCTGCCTTGAATTACTGCCGGGTCGAACTCGCTTCACAAAATAATTAGCGCAAGCTTCATATTACCGCCTGGTCGAACTGGTAACGTCACGAGTGACACTTCCCCTGTCATCATTTTCAAAATGGAGGAGCCTGATTTCAATACCGGGAATTTGAAATCGCATAAAGGGAAGAATATTAAGAGCTATTCAGTAGCATTTAAGGTCCAAGCTTGCATCACACTCAATTTTTTACTGCATACCTTTGGTAAGTGGCGGAGTGAGAAGAGGTTTTAAAATAAATAACGCATGCTTACTTTTACCGCATGCCGTTGGTAAGCGCAGGAGTGAGAAGAGGTTTTAAAATAATTAGCGCATGCTTACTTTTACCGCATACCTTTGGTAAGCGCCGGAGTGAGAAGAGGTTTTAAAACAATTAGCGCATGCTTACTTTTACCGCATGCCTTTGGTAAGTGCAGGAGTGAGAAGAGGTTTTAAATGAATTAGCGCCCCGGCGGCAATTCAAGGAAATATATTCCATTTTGGAATAAGGCAGTAACATAACAAGATATACTTTACGGATCCACTGTAGATGGCTCACTGGTTTTGAAGAAGTAAACCCGCTCCAGGACTGCCTATATTGGAGAAACCCTGTTTACACACAAACATGACACAAAACAATCCAAAAGTAGTCAAACAAAAATGAGATAGGCACCAGCGACCCCAAAGGGAATAACCGGTAGAAATGGATGGATGGATCAACAACAGTGTAAATCAGAATCAGACATACTTTATTAATCCCCGAGGTAATATTATTAAGAATTCCACAATAGCAGTTATTATAAATCCCTCATTGAAATAATCATCACATAAAAAACATTTAAAAAAGTAACAATAAATTATTGTGATATGTTCTGTTTATAGTCATTTCTAAAATAACAATATAGCCACATGTGTTATTTAACATTGTTTTTTTACGACGTCACCTTTTTGTGTGCATTAATTCACTGATTAGATCACAATATTTGCTTTGAAAATCAATTATTGTCCTGGCCGATTGATTTATTTCCATAATAGATGTTTAAAACCAGATTCGCGTATTCTTTTTTAATGTATCGCCACTTTCGCTTCTGTTCTCGCCGCCGGCGTGGGCGTGTCTTGTAAGGGGGCGTGTCCAGTAGCGTGTAAGGCCTGCAAACAGATACGGATCAAGATCGCGTCCGTGGGCGGGCACAGCTGTGATTGACAGGCATGAAAGCCAATCAAAACCAACATTTGGTCCGTGAGGAAATGGTGGTGTTTTACAACGTCTAACCGCGACGAATATAAACATTTATTTATTAAAATTGTTTACGTTAACCACTATTGTCAATATATGTCGGTGGAGGTATTTTATATGTTATTGTAATTTTGACACGTTTTACATCATCTCACCAGAAAAGCACTGACCATACACGTGCTTATACTGCCACCTGCTGTTCATTCAATGCAAATGCATATGCAAATAATCATTTATGTTGATATCTTTTGATAAACAAGCCAACGTGGAGCAGCAAGATCATCGAGACCATTCTGAGGAATCATGGCGGTGAGATTGTATGAAGAAAGCGACCATGCTGCTGCTTACCTGCAGTACAGAGTGACTCCCACGGAAATGATCACAAGGATTATGGACTTCATGAAACCAAAGGTATGTTTGTAAATGTGAACACGCACTCGGATGACTTCATGTAACCTTTTCGATTTCAGCTGGTGTACTTTGGGATGCACAAATTACATTAAAAGATCACATATTTGATGTTGCATGTATGTTTATGCATATATGTATATGTACATGTATATGTATATGTATATGTATACATACACATACACTTGTAAAGAAAATAATGTCATGGCTGTCTTGAGTTTCCAATCATTTCTACAACCCTTACTTGTTGGTCACAAAAAAACATTAATGAAGTTTTTTTTTTTATGAATTTATTATGGGTCTACTGAAAATGTGACCAAATTTAGCTGGGTCAAAAGTATACATACAGCAATGTTAATATTTGGTTACAGGTCCCTTAGCAAGTTTCACTGAAATAAGGCGCTTTTGGTAGCCATCCACAAGCTTCTGGTTGACATTTTTGACTGCTCCTCTTGACAAAATCGGTGCAGTTCAGCTAAATGTGTTGGTTTTCTGACATGGACTTGTTTCTTCAGCATTGTCAGGACTTTGGGAAGGCCATTCCAAAATCTTAATTCTAGCCTGATTAAGCCATTCCTTTACCACTTTTGACGTGTGTGTTTAGGGTCATTGTCTTGTTGGAACACCCATCTGCGCCCAAGACCCAACCTCCGGGCTGATGAATTTGGAGGTAATTGTCAGGTTTGTACCTGACAGCTTGGTCATATTTTAGTTTTTCCTCTGTGTTTGTCTTATTTCCTGTCAGCGCTCTTATTTTGTCTTTATTTCCTGTGGTTATCCCTGAGGGTTTTTTTTTCCCTCAGTGGTGGCTGATTGGCACGGGGCCACACCTGGTGTCAATCAGCCAGATACTATTTAGACCTGCTTGTTCCTCCACTCTGGGCTGGATTATTATCATTACGATGTCAGGCTTGGACTGTGGATGTTTGTGCTTCCTCGATGCAAGGATGATGTGGGACGAGTCAGGCATGAATGTAAGTACATGTTATTTATTAAATAAACAAACAAACTACAAAAAGGCAAACCAAGGACGGGCTCTGTGGCGGATAATAATCTATAATAAACTTAGAACAAAACAGCACAATGGCATGACTATATACAAAAAAACAAAAGATACTGTCTATGGCATAAACAACAAAACTTACTCGGCGTGGACCAAAACGAACAACAAGGCATGAAGCAGATAAACGAGGGTATGAAGGAGGTGCGGAATGGGTTGCGTGTGTGAAGATCCCAGAATGAAGACAAGAAAAAGAGTGACTTAAGTATCTATGATAAATAGTGAATCGTGAGATCGACAGGCGGATCGGTGCGGCGTCTTCAGTAATGCGGACGTTGTACCGATCCGTTGTGGTGAAGAAGGAGCTGAGCCGGAAGGGAAAGCTCTCAATTTACCGGTCGATCTACGTTCCAATCCTCACCGATGGTCATGAGCTTTGGGTCATGACCGAAAGGATAAGATCACGGGTACAAGCGGCCGAATTGAGTTTCCTCCGCCGTGTGGCGGGGCTCTCCCTTAGAGATAGGGTGAGAAGCTCTGTCATCCGGGAGGGACTCAAAGTAAAGCCGCTGCTCCTCCACATCGAGAGGAGCCAGATGAGGTGGTTCGGGCATCTGGTCAGGATGCCACCCGAACGCCTCCCTAGGGAGGTGTTTAGGGCACGTCCGACCGGTAGGAGGCCACGGGGAAGACCCAGGACACGTTGGGAAGACTATGTCTCCCGGCTGGCCTGGGAACGCCTCGGGATCCCCCGGGAAGAGCTAGACGAAGTGGCTGGGGAGAGGGAAGTCTGGGTTTCCCTGCTTAGGCTGTTGCCCCCGCGACCCGACCTCGGATAAGCGGAAGATGATGGATGCATGGATGGATGGATAAATAGTGAAAACAGGTGTGAGGCTGAGGACAGGGACGTGACATGACAGGTAAAAAGTAATGAGTTGGCATGGAGAGGAAAACAAAACAGGAAGTGCCAAGACAGAATTTAAATGTACTAAAAACTAAACATAACCTGACCAAAACATAAACTTACAGGCGTGACATACGACTTGTATCTCCGACCGTTTGTACATGAACCTGTAGCTGTTTGCAGCCTGCTGTCTTTTTTGTTCCTCGTCTTCTAGTTCCTGTTCCTGGCATCCTGTTTCCTGTCTCCGAGATCCTGGTTTGTTTTTTGCCTTAATTTTTTAAGATTAAATTATGTTTTCCTGCTCGATGCCTGCCGTCATCTCTGCTTCTTGGGGTTCGTCACCAACACACTGTGACAGTAATCCTCCTTTTCCATTGTCCCATTTACTCTCTGTAAAGCACCAGTTCCCTTGGCAGCAAAACAGGCCCAGAGCATAATACTACCACCACCATGCTTGACAGTACATATGGTGTTCCTGGGATTAAAGGCCTCACCTTTCCTCCTCCAAACATATTGCTGGGTATCGTGGCCAAACAGCTCATTTTTTGTTTCATCTGACCACAGAACTATCCTCCAGAAGGTCTTCTCTTTGTCCGTGTGATCAGCAGCAAACTTTAGACGAGCCTTAAGGTGTCGCTTCCGGAGCAAGGGCTTCCTTCTTGCATGGTAGCCTCTCAGTCCATGGCGTTGCAAAACACGCTTGACTGTGGACACTGAGACCTGTGTTCCAGCAGTTTACGATTCATTGCAGACCTGCTTTTTGGTGGTTCTCGGTTGACCAATTTTCTCTAACCAGCAGGTAATAGCTTGCATTTTCCTCCTGATCGTGGCAGTGACAAAACTGTGCCATGCACTTTATACTTGCGAACAATTGTCTGCACTGTTGCTTTTGGGACATTAAGATGCTTTGAAATGGCTCCAAGTGAAGTCAAGTCAATGATTCGTTTTTTTTTTCAGATCTGTGCAGAGTTCCTTTGATTTTCCCATTGTTGCGTTTGTAACCGCGTCTGATGACTGCATCGCATGAGCCCTATTTAAATGCGCCCAGAGAAGTCAACAGGTGCGGTCAATCATAATCACTCACATGAAGTTAAGAGGCTATGTCATGTAGCTAATTTGATTGGATTGTCACTTTTCTACATCACCAAAATTGACGATGTATGTTACTGTATGTATACTTTTGACCCAGCTTTATCAGTAGGCCTATAATAAATGTATAAAAGAACCAAACTTTATGAATGTTTTTTTGTGACCAACAAGTTTGTGCCCAAATCACTCTATCATAAAAAAATAAGAGTTGAAGAAATTACTGGAAACTCAAGACAGCCATGACTTTATGTCCTTCAAAAGCGTATGTAAACTTTGGACCACGAATGTATATCTATTTTATTTTAGGTGGAACAGAAGTTTAACCTTGCAGTGGATGTTGGATGTGGTTGCGGGCGGGGGACCATACTCTTGGCCCCCTTCTTTGACCAGGTTGTTGGGACAGACATTAGTCCTGCCCAGCTGGACGTGGCTCAGGCTAATAGTGCGTGTCCAAATGTGACGTACAGGTGAGGCATAATTAGGACTGGTCCAGGTGGAATGCAGTTAATTGAAATTTTAGAACAGGTGCAGTTCAACTTGACATGTACAAGTTGAACTGCGGCTGTCTTGTACGCTTCTGATTAAAGAAAACCCTTGCGTGGTTTTGAAACTTTCGCAACCAGGCAACCTATTACGTGTGTAAATGTCGACATACTGGTACAGAATATGTAAATAAATACATATTATTAATAATAATGTTACTATTATTATTAAGAAACAGCAGAATTATACTAATAAGTACAACATAAAAAGGGATTTATGCTGCCTATTCTGATACCATCCATGAGTGAGATCGAGCGATACCAACCACATGTAGCCTACAAACTGTCATTTTTTTCTTTTTACTCATGCTGCGTAATATTGACAGTTTAAAAATACCTGCAACTTACTTAGGTTAGTTCCTTGTTATTTTATCATATATGGGCAAATCAAAGTAAATAGTACACAATAAAAAAAGCAAAAACTTCCATCTGTCATGTTTTGTGGTCACGTTCTGTTTGGTTGTGCACTCATTGTGCACTCTTGTTTGTTTTTGTCACCATGACAACTCATGCACCTGTTAATCACCACAGCCCCATTTAAGCCTGTAGTTGCCAGGCAGTCAGCCTGGCGACATCACCCTCTATAAACCCTTGCTATCTTTGCTGATGATCCATGCCCATAGCTCGTTCTAAGTAAGTTTTTGTTACTTGTTATTTAGGTGAGGATAAGACTAAGATCGACCGGTAAATTGAGAGCTTTTCCTTCCGGCTCAGCTCCTTCTTCACCACAACGGATTGATACAGCGTCCACATTACTGAAGAAGCCCCACCAATCCACCTGTTGATCTCACAATCCACTCTTCCCTCACTCGTGAACAAGACTCCTAGGTACTTGCACTCCTCCACTTGGGGCAGGGTCTCCTCCCCAACCCAGAGATGGAACTCCACCCTTTTCCGGGCGAGAACCATGGACTCAGACTTGAAGGTGCTGATTCTCAGCCCGGTCGCTTCACACTTGGCTGCGAGCCGATCCAGTGAGAGCTGAAGATCCTGGCCAGATGAAGCCATCAGGACCACATCATCTGCAAAAAGCAGAGACTTAATCCTGCAGCCACCAAACCGGATCTCCTCAACGACTTAACTGCGCCTAAAAATTCTGTCCATAAAAGTTATGAACAGAATCGGTGACAAAGGGCAGCCTTGGCGGAGTCCAACCCTCATTGGAAACGTGTCCGACTTACTGCCGGCAATGCGGACCAAGCTCTGACACTGATCATACAGGGAGTGGACCGCCACAATCAGACTGTCCGATACCCCATACTCTCTGAGCACTCCCCACAGGACTTTCCGAGGGACACCGGTCGAATGCCTTCTCCAAGTCCACAAAGCACATGTAGACTGGTTGTGTAATATTTGGTTTACATTTTTTACACGTAAACATGCCAGTGCCATCAAAAATGACACAAACACTTTGACTTTTGTTTTGATTACTCAATTTATTATTAAAACCCAGGAGAGATTCTCGCGGTAGCAGCCATCATTCCTCCGGCTGCCGCTGCTCCTTATGTGAGACGATCATTATGCATTATTTTGCATTCTAACTAAATAAATGGATCAATCACTAATTTCACCTTTATTGACAATGTGTTGTAGGTAATCAATCAATCAATGTTTATTTATATAGCCCTAAATCACAAATGTCTCAAAGGACTGTACAAACCATTACAGTCCTTGCGACTGGTAAGAAAGGCATGTATGCTAACCTGAAAGGATGCAAAAACCAGCGTAAAATTCGAGCACATTCTGTCTTTGAAACCCGAACCAAATGAAATGTAGGGCGTACAAAAATCAAGTTTAATGGATTTTTAAAAAATGCTCTGCGATGCTGGCTGGGCATGGTGATGCCGGATTCGTTTTTCCACTGATGCGTTCGGGCAAGAACAGAGCGAATGGTAAGAAATACAGATGTATTTAAAACACAGGTGCTAGGCATAAAAAGGCAAACAAAAGGCGCTAGCATGGGAGCTAGGGAAACAAACAGAAGCACTTACATTTGGCACAAAGGCACAAAAATTGAAAACAAACAACTAGCATGAGAGCTAAGGATAAATAGGGCGTAGCGCGAAAGTTAGCGAGTATAAACATTGACAGCAGTCGTCACTTGTTGCCATCCATCCATCCATTTTCTACCAGGGTTGCGGGGGGCGCTGGCGCCTATCTCAGCTACAATTGGGTGGAAGGCGGGGTACACGCTGGACAAGTCGCCACCTCATCGCAGGGCCAACACAGATAGACAGACAGCATTCACACTCACATTCACACACTAGGGCCAATTTAGTGTTGCCAATCAACCTATCCCCAGGTGCATGTCTTTGGAGGTGGGAGGAAGCCGGAGTACCCGGAGGGAACCCACGCATTCACGGGGAGAACATGCAAACTCCACACAGAAAGATCCTGAGCCTGGGATTGAACCCAAGAATGCGGGACCTTCGTATTGTGAGGCAGACGCACTAACCCCTCTGCCACAGTGAAGCCGTCACTTGTTGCATGAAAGCAAATTAGGATCCGAGCGTGAATGAACAGAAAGGGCTGGCTTAAATAAGGATGGTGATTAGCAAAACAGGTGTGCGTCTAAAAACCACGTCAGGGGAAAACAATACGTTACTATGGAAACCGACTAAAACAGCAACCAAGGACGTCAAACAGCAGAATATGATACAAAACTGGAACAAAACAAGAATATGGAATGATCCGGTTAGCGGATGATAACATGCTCTAGAGAATTTAAGTCCCTACCTTTAGTCAAAAGTGATTTATGACCCCCCATAAAACAATGATTTATGACCCCTCAAGGTCAAAGGTCAATGATTTATGAGGGGTCAAGTTCAAAGGTTAATGATTTATGAGGGGGTCAAGGTTAAAGGTCAAAGTCAAAGGTCAGGTTCAAAGGTCAGGTTCAAATGTCAAGGTCAAGTGGGTGTGGCTTACCCGGAAGAGGGTGGAGTTAAGACCTGCGGTGGGAGTGGTTAAACCAGGAAGAGGGTGGAGTTTTAAACAGAAAGAGGGCAGAGTTAAGACCTGCGGTGGGAGTGGTTAAACCAGGAAGAGGGTGGAGTTAAGACCTGACAGGGAACAGAGGAGGGATCAGTTTTTTTAAGAAAGCAATGTCATCTGAGCAGCATGTGACCATATATTTGATAGTTTAAATGTTTACGATCGTTTGAAACAACTTCCAGATTTCGATGTATTGATGGCTGGGAATGTTACGTGTGGAGATGTGGACACGCACGCACTTCACACACACACACACACACACACACACACACACACACACACACACACACACACACACACACACACACACACACACACACGCAGAGGAGGGGTACAAAAGGGCGGTGTAAGGCTTAGTCATTATTTGGAGCTTTATACGTTAGCGTAAAGACTTTGTTCGATTCGGTCATGATTAGTGAAACGCCTGTTTCGATTTATAAAAATAATAAAACTTACATTGACGCTCCGCAAAAAAGTCGAGTGTTTCTAAATCGTATTCAGTTTTCAGCTAAAAGAAAGAAGAGACGGAAGCCCTTTCTCGATATTTTCATCGTTATCTACCGTGGATTGGGAAGTTTTTGGTGGACACGCACACACGCACACACACGCACACACACACACACTTCACACACACACACACACACACACACACACACACACACACACGCACGCACGCACACACGCACACACACACACACACACACACACACACACACACACACACACACACACACACACACACACACACACACACACACACATTCGTACGCACTGAAACAACTTCCGTACCTCACGAAAACATATTTAAACAGATGGAAAAAACTATCGCAGAACACAGTGTCACGTAGCAACTGGTCTTTACGGTCGTTTGAATCAACAGGTCAGTTTGGGGGACAAAAGGAGGGTTCAGTTTTTACTGACTTCCCATCTGACAGTTTAAATGTTTATGACCGTTTGAATCAACAGGACACGCACGCACACACACACACACGCACGCACACACACACACACACACACACACACATACACACACACACACACGCACACACACACACACACACACACACACACACACCATTACCTCTGCTTTACCATGTTATTAGACATTGGTTTAACTCCATTTAAGCATTTAAACGTTAAAAGCATTGCACTTGTACGACGATGTAATACCTTTTTTTTTTTAACAGCCGATGACGACGAAGTGAAAGACGATGAACTTTGCTTAAACGGTCTTACAAAGTTGGAAGATGATTTTCGAGGTGTGTTTAAACCTTCAAATTATTTAATATTATGTGTATTCATTATTTAGTTTCATAGAGGATTTGCCGTAAGATCCTAACGCGATCGTTTTAACACAATCGCAGTCTGGTGAGTCAAATGATTCTCATTTTACAAGAAAAAAAACATGCGGTATACGATACATATATACATATATTTACTTACAGATTTTCCGTTTACATCTCTTGCTCACTGGTCTCCCTTAAAGCTGGCGGGTCCGTCAACGGCCGTTCCAGGCAGAGGAGAAGGCTTGATTGCGCCAAAGACTCCAGACATCGAATCCTTGCTCCGAGGGGAAATCATCGAAAACGACGGTGAATGTCCGACAGGCACCCGCTGTAAGTTTTTCTCGTTTTCTGTAAGCTTTTTAAGATTCTCAGGAGCTTTAAAGAGCTCCTCTCACTCTAATGTCTTTCGCTCAAATGAATTTCGCGCCTAAGGGGAATGGGCGGGGACTGATTCCGGAGGTGGGCGGTTGTTTCCGCCAAGCAACCTTCTGGTTGAAATGGAGTGTGGATCAAGATGGATCCCTACTCTATATTCTTTTATTTAACCCAATGTTTTTTAAATACGTGTATAATGCTTTATATCCTATGTGTTGTGAATTCCATCCTACAATATCTTCCAAGGAACCCAAAGAAATGTTACCACACCTCCCGCTTTATTTATTCTATAGATTACCTGAACTATTTCATAAACTAAATCTTGTCTTGTTTCTGATGCTATGTTTTTTTATGCTCATCAATGCACTGTTGGACTGCGAGCACACAACTACTTTCCTTGCTTTGTTTTCCTCTATCCAGTTAACTGCCATATAAATTGCTACCAATTCCCCCGTAAAAACAGATAGTTTATCACTGATTATTTTATTTAATACTATGTTTCCTTGTGGGATAACTGCTACAGCTCTTACCTTTTTTTTTTTTTATATAGTTTTTGATGCATCCGTATATATCATATCTCAATCCATTTTTCTATCCGGTAACTATTTAAATTTCTATTCTTTAGTAATTGCATGTTTTCTTTTGGGTTATCAAACATCCACGGTGGTATTGCAGGCATTGGTACCGTAGGACTAACTTTAATATTGTCAATTTTAACTTTATTACATATGTCTCCTATAATCCACCCAAAACTATTCTTTTTTGTTTTCTCTTTTTCTTGGCAGATTGGTAGCACTGGACAAGTCGGATATCCTTGCTTGGATCCTTTTAAAGTTGCCCGATAAACTGCTGAGAGTTGATCTCTCCTCTTGTCCAAAGGTTTTTCGTTCATTTTTACTTGTAATACTGGCACTAGGGTTGATGTAGTAGCTCCACAACATAACCTTAAAGCCTGTGACTGGATCCGGTCTATTTTCCCAAGTCATGTTTTTGAAGCAGATTGGTAAATAATGCATCCGTAATCAATAACAGATGGAATTAAAGTTATAAATATATATACATGTATTGTTTTCAACGTTAACCTATCAGCCCCCAATCATTACCCCTCAAAGACCTCATTATATTTAACACCTTTTTTACTTTTTCCCCTATTTTTTTATTTTCCGGAAGGAACACTCCTGAAGGAATAAATAAAGTACTATCTAATCTAATCTAATCAAATCTATTTTGCTGATGTGGGTTGACTAGTTCATATTTTTATCAAACCATATTCCTAAATATTTAAATACTTGTACCTCTTCTATATTTTCACCTTAGAGTTTTTATTTGGAGCTTGTTTGGTACTTTTGTCTTTGTAAAATGTATGACTTTTGTCTTTCCAACAGAGAATCTTAAACCTCAAGCCGTTCCCCAGTCTTGAACATTATTTACCACTTTGTTAGTTTTTTGATTATTTCTTTTGACTCTAAATAATATACTAGTCTTTCATTAATCTTTTTTTTTTTTCCATTACTTTTCCCCAAATTTATAATTTCCTGCCTCTTCCGGGTCTTACCCTGACTTGCATATTGGAATTGTTACCGCTAATTTTCCCCTCTGCCGGTCATTCTCCTTCTTCATATATCCTGTCATATCATTTCAAGACCACTTCTTTGACGATGCCACCTAAGTTTTTGATCATTTGATAACCCGCTAGGTCTTTCCCCGGTGACGTATTTTTAACCTTTTTCAAAATTCGAACCATTTCATTCAAAGAAAATGTCATATCCATAGTGTTGGTAAAGCTATTAACGTTGTCTTCCATCATTTCCCCAATATTTAAACTCATTGTTTTTTCTCTCTTTTGTTTTTCCACATTTCTCAAATTATCATTACTGTGCACTTTAACAAATGTTTTTGCTAAAGGTTCTGCTGTTTCTTTACCCGTGACTACATCTTCTTTGATAAATGTGGCACATCATCCTCTTTACCCTTCATTCCTATCTTTACGAATCGTTATATATCCTTTTATTATAAAGTTTAATTTTGGCTTCAGCCCTGTTTCTTGAATACAAATTATACGTGGTTTAGTTTTCATATTTTTAATATATCCCTTTAATTCATGTTCGGTTGCTATCAAACTTCTGGCATTCCACCGGACCATTAACAGGGTGTTGGAATGTGGTAACATGACTCCGTCACGTCTACTCTCCGTAGTACAGCTTGCACCCGGTACCAAGATAGTTCTTTCAACAACTTTGATGCTGCTTTGACAATTATTTTGATCTTCTCAGTCTTATTTTTACTTTCATTTTGTATCAAAGCTGAGTTGTGCTCTCTGGTTTATTTTGCAAATGAACCGACAGAACATGATCATGTACAAGACTCGCCTACCCACAATGCACTGCAACCCAACGCTCCTGGTCGGATGTTTTTTTCGGGGTTCATGGAGAGATGCGGTAAAGAGTGGTAGCCAAGACACACGGTCACACACGGTCACACACGGTCACACACGGTCACACTCGGCAATTATTTTGACCTGGGGAGCAGATTTAGAGGAAAAAATGTGTCTGGGGGGCCGAGATATCTGATTTTCAGGTACAAAAAACTTCACAATGACACAAAATAAACACAACAGTTAAACCTCACACTAAAAACAAGACATTGACTTGTACGTTCAAAAGACAGAATAGAACAAGTCAAGACATGCAATGCCATCTACAAAATGTTATGTAAATGTTAGTCATTACACACGCGGCTATGGTTTTGATGTATTTGTTACAGACATGTTTACGTCAAGTAACATCACATGGTTCCATTTGCACCTTTCAACAAATCTGAAAAGGAATATTAAGAAGTAAAACTTATATTTAATCCTACCTCTTCTCCGAGCACACGGTGACTGTACATACGGGTCGAAAAATGTTGACCTAATTCAGCATTTCTCAAAGTGTGGGGAATAGAGACATGACAGGTGGGGCTCGAGGAAAGGGAGGAAATTTTTTATTTTTGATTTTTTTTTTACTATGCTTTCATTTTCTATACACACTGTAAATCACTTTGTGATTCTGTCTGTGAAATCCGCCGTATAAATAAATGTAAATTACTTATTTTTCCTGTAGGCTTTAAATTTCTCGGCAGGAGCGAAAGTTTGACAGACATAGCAACAGTAACTTTTGCAGGCAGGGCTAAGAGGAACAAACTTTCGCGCGGATGGGTAGCAGGCTAATGTGCGAACCACAATTACACAAAATGGATACATTTGCAACTCGCACCTCAAAGGTCTGCGGAGAAACAAAAATATGACGGGTCTAATCAACCAAAAAGTCAACCTAAAAGAAAATATGGCGAAGGGTATCTTGCTCTTGGATTCACGGCAGCGGAGGTGGGGGCAGAGGAGAGACCCCTGTGTGTTCTTTGTCTAAAACGGCTAGCAGCAGACAGCCTGAGACCCAACAAAGCAAAGAGACAACTCGAGACCACACATGATGTCCAATAAATTGTTTTGTTGGGGCGATGGGGGTAGGTGGGCCTTGAGTCTAAAGTGCTGATGACAGAAAAAAAAAAAGTTTGAGAAGCCCTGACCTAATTGTACGGATCTCACTTTAAACGGCAAACCGATCATTTAAATGTTTTCACTTTGAATATGAAACGAGGAGTAAAATGTACAATGTACAATATTATCAATTATTTCACAAGGACATGTTTTAAGGATATTGTACAGTATAATTAAATCTAAAATGAATGTGATCACTTTCAGGATCATTTTATTTTTAGCCAGTAAACAACTGTTATGTACTTTTGAATCGGGTTTTCCCCTTTAAATAACAAAAATTATAGAATTTTACAATATTCATTATTATTAAATATTAAATGTGCCAACTAGTTTTACGGCATACATCATCCCCCCTTTACCCATTTGTTAAAAAGACGAAAGTTGATGCGAACGCCTACGTGCTGTCAGAAAACTAAAAGAAGAAGAATGCCTTTGTGCAATTACTGCTAATAAATCAATCAATAAAATGCATCAGTCAAATAGTACAGGCAACTTCGTTAACATGGAGCCACAGACAATTTCATTCAAAAAGTCCCAATTGCTAACATAAAGATACAACAACAAATAAAGGCAAAGAAGGCCTAGTAGGTAATTACAACAACAGACAAAGTATTAAAAATGTCGGTCCAATAACTGCACAGGGATGGGCAGAGCCAAAACATGTGTAGCAAGTAAGCTGGAGACTGTTGACACTGAAATAAGGCTATATGTGGCACAGATACAAGATTTATAAACTCTACTTAAAGCCCCACTTAAGAATTTTCAGTTTTGGTTTATATTGGCCGCACCAGTGAACCAAAGCGATGGCGTTTTCCCAAAAGCAAAACCACATTTACCATGAGGACTAGCGCATATAGCGTCCAACTGACACGATAATGCCACAATGATTCTGTATTACTGAACTTTCCACAGTAGGAACCTACATTCGTTTTCTACCACTTATTCCCTTTTGGGGACGTGGGGGTCGCTGGCGCCTATCTCAGCTACAATCGGGTGGAAGGAGGTGTACACCCTGGACAAGTCGCCCCCTCATTGCAGGGTCAACATAGACGGACAACATTCACACCAACCTACATATTTTACTCAAACCTTATATTTGCAGTTTGAAGTCACTGCATTGTTTTTTCCTTGTACAGTTCTTTTGAGTTTGTTGCGTGGTTGGTCAGTGTGGAACTGCAAAGTATCGCGCTGGTGGGTATTTATTGCTACCACACAAATTTCCAGTAGCTAAAATTAGTATTATTATTCTGATTTGAGCATTGAAAGTCACTTACTAGTTTAGCAGGAACAGATCCAAAGCAGCATTGGTCTAAAATCTCTTGTCTTTTGACCTCACGCAAGTTAGTGAAAGTCGTGCCATTGTTGATCCTTGATTGTCCCTCCCTTTTTTTTTTTTTTGAAAACCCGATTCAAAAGTACATAACAGTTGTTTACTGGCTAAAAATAAAATGATCCTGAAAGTGATCACATTCATTTTAGATTTAATTATACTGTACAATATCCTTAAAACATGTCCTTGTGAAATAATTGATAATATTGTACATTGTACATTTTACTCCTCGTTTCATATTCAAAGTGAAAACATTTAAATGATCGGTTTGCCGTTTAAAGTGAGATCCGTACAATTAGGTCAGGGCTTCTCAAACTTTTTTTTTTTCTGTCATCAGCACTTTAGACTCAAGGCCCACCTACCCCCATCGCCCCAACAAAACAATTTATTGGACATCATGTGTGGTCTCGAGTTGTCTCTTTGCTTTGTTGGGTCTCAGGCTGTCTGCTGCTAGCCGTTTTAGACAAAGAACACACAGGGGTCTCTCCTCTGCCCCCACCTCCGCTGCCGTGAATCCAAGAGCAAGATACCCTTCGCCATATTTTCTTTTAGGTTGACTTTTTGGTTGATTAGACCCGTCATATTTTTGTTTCTCCGCAGACCTTTGAGGTGCGAGTTGCAAATGTATCCATTTTGTGTAATTGTGGTTCGCACATTAGCCTGCTACCCATCCGCGCGAAAGTTTGTTCCTCTTAGCCCTGCCTGCAAAAGTTACTGTTGCTATGTCTGTCAAACTTTCGCTCCTGCCGAGAAATTTAAAGCCTACAGGAAAAATAAGTAATTTACATTTATTTATACGGCGGATTTCACAGACAGAATCACAAAGTGATTTACAGTGTGTATAGAAAATGAAAGCATAGTAAAAAAAAAATCAAAAATAAAAAATTTCCTCCCTTTCCTCGAGCCCCACCTGTCATGTCTCTATTCCCCACACTTTGAGAAATGCTGAATTAGGTCAACATTTTTCGACCCGTATGTACAGTCACCGTGTGCTCGGAGAAGAGGTAGGATTAAATATAAGTTTTACTTCTTAATATTCCTTTTCAGATTTGTTGAAAGGTGCAAATGGAACCATGTGATGTTACTTGACGTAAACATGTCTGTAACAAATACATCAAAACCATAGCCGCGTGTGTAATGACTAACATTTACATAACATTTTGTAGATGGCATTGCATGTCTTGACTTGTTCTATTCTGTCTTTTGAACGTACAAGTCAATGTCTTGTTTTTAGTGTGAGGTTTAACTGTTGTGTTTATTTTGTGTCATTGTGAAGTTTTTTGTACCTGAAAATCAGATATCTCGGCCCCCCAGACACATTTTTTCCTCTAAATCTGCTCCCCAGGTCAAAATAATTGCCGAGTGTGACCGTGTGTGACCGTGTGTGACCGTGTGTGACCGTGTGTCTTGGCTACCACTCTTTACCGCATCTCTCCATGAACCCCGAAAAAAACATCCGACCAGGAGCGTTGGGTTGCAGTGCATTGTGGGTAGGCGAGTCTTGTACATGATCATGTTCTGTCGGTTCATTTGCAAAATAAACCAGAGAGCACAACTCAGCTTTGATACAAAATGAAAGTAAAAATAAGACTGAGAAGATCAAAATAATTGTCAAAGCAGCATCAAAGTTGTTGAAAGAACTATCTTGGTACCGGGTGCAAGCTGTACTACGGAGAGTAGACGTGACGGAGTCATGTTACCACATTCCAACACCCTGTTAATGGTCCGGTGGAATGCCAGAAGTTTGATAGCAACCGAACATGAATTAAAGGGATATATTAAAAATATGAAAACTAAACCACGTATAATTTGTATTCAAGAAACAGGGCTGAAGCCAAAATTAAACTTTATAATAAAAGGATATATAACGATTCGTAAAGATAGGAATGAAGGGTAAAGAGGATGATGTGCCACATTTATCAAAGAAGATGTAGTCACGGGTAAAGAAACAGCAGAACCTTTAGCAAAAACATTTGTTAAAGTGCACAGTAATGATAATTTGAGAAATGTGGAAAAACAAAAGAGAGAAAAAACAATGAGTTTAAATATTGGGGAAATGATGGAAGACAACGTTAATAGCTTTACCAACACTATGGATATGACATTTTCTTTGAATGAAATGGTTCGAATTTTGAAAAAGGTTAAAAATACGTCACCGGGGAAAGACCTAGCGGGTTATCAAATGATCAAAAACTTAGGTGGCATCGTCAAAGAAGTGGTCTTGAAATGATATGACAGGATATATGAAGAAGGAGAATGACCGGCAGAGGGGAAAATTAGCGGTAACAATTCCAATATGCAAGTCAGGGTAAGACCCGGAAGAGGCAGGAAATTATAAATTTGGGGAAAAGTAATGGAAAAAAAAAAAAGATTAATGAAAGACTAGTATATTATTTAGAGTCAAAAGAAATAATCAAAAAACTAACAAAGTGGTAAATAATGTTCAAGACTGGGGAACGGCTTGAGGTTTAAGATTCTCTGTTGGAAAGACAAAAGTCATACATTTTACAAAGACAAAAGTACCAAACAAGCTCCAAATAAAAACTCTAAGGTGAAAATATAGAAGAGGTACAAGTATTTAAATATTTAGGAATATGGTTTGATAAAAATATGAACTAGTCAACCCACATCAGCAAAATAGATTTGATTAGATTAGATTAGATAGTACTTTATTTATTCCTTCAGGAGTGTTCCTTCCGGAAAATAAAAAAATAGGGGAAAAAGTAAAAAAGGTGTTAAATATAATGAGGTCTTTGAGGGGTAATGATTGGGGGCTGATAGGTTAACGTTGAAAACAATACATGTATATATATTTATAACTTTAATTCCATCTGTTATTGATTACGGATGCATTATTTACCAATCTGCTTCAAAAACATGACTTGGGAAAATAGACCGGATCCAGTCACAGGCTTTAAGGTTATGTTGTGGAGCTACTACATCAACCCTAGTGCCAGTATTACAAGTAAAAATGAACGAAAAACCTTTGGACAAGAGGAGAGATCAACTCTCAGCAGTTTATCGGGCAACTTTAAAAGGATCCAAGCAAGGATATCCGACTTGTCCAGTGCTACCAATCTGCCAAGAAAAAGAGAAAACAAAAAAGAATAGTTTTGGGTGGATTATAGGAGACATATGTAATAAAGTTAAAATTGACAATATTAAAGTTAGTCCTACGGTACCAATGCCTGCAATACCACCGTGGATGTTTGATAACCCAAAAGAAAACATGCAATTACTAAAGAATAGAAATTTAAATAGTTACCGGATAGAAAAATGGATTGAGATATGATATATACGGATGCATCAATAACTATATAAAAAAAAAAAAAGGTAAGAGCTGTAGCAGTTATCCCACAAGGAAACATAGTATTAAATAAAATAATCAGTGATAAACTATCTGTTTTTACGGGGGAATTGGTAGCAATTTATATGGCAGTTAACTGGATAGAGGAAAACAAAGCAAGGAAAGTAGTTGTGTGCTCGCAGTCCAACAGTGCATTGATGAGCATAAAAAAACATAGCATCAGAAACAAGACAAGATTTAGTTTATGAAATAGTTCAGGTAATCTATAGAATAAATAAAGCGGGAGGTGTGGTAACATTTCTTTGGGTTCCTTGGAAGATATTGTAGGATGGAATTCACAACACATAGGATATAAAGCATTATACACGTATTTAAAAAACATTGGGTTAAATAAAAGAATATAGAGTAGGGATCCATCTTGATCCACACTCCATTTCAACCAGAAGGTTGCTTGGCGGAAACAACCGCCCACCTCCGGAATCAGTCCCCGCCCATTCCCCTTAGGCGCGAAATTCATTTGAGCGAAAGACATTAGAGTGAGAGGAGCTCTTTAAAGCTCCTGAGAATCTTAAAAAGCTTACAGAAAACGAGAAAAACTTACAGCGGGTGCCTGTCGGACATTCACCGTCGTTTTCGATGATTTCCCCTCGGAGCAAGGATTCGATGTCTGGAGTCTTTGGCGCAATCAAGCCTTCTCCTCTGCCTGGAACGGCCGTTGACGGACCCGCCAGCTTTAAGGGAGACCAGTGAGCAAGAGATGTAAACGGAAAATCTGTAAGTAAATATATGTATATATGTATCGTATACCGCATGTTTTTTTTCTTGTAAAATGAGAATCATTTGACTCACCAGACTGCGATTGTGTTAAAACGATCGCGTTAGGATCTTACGGCAAATCCTCTATGAAACTAAATAATGAATACACATAATATTAAATAATTTGAAGGTTTAAACACACCTCGAAAATCATCTTCCAACTTTGTAAGACCGTTTAAGCAAAGTTCATCGTCTTTCACTTCGTCGTCATCGGCTGTTAAAAAAAAAAAGGTATTACATCGTCGTACAAGTGCAATGCTTTTAACGTTTAAATGCTTAAATGGAGTTAAACCAATGTCTAATAACATGGTAAAGCAGAGGTAATGGTGTGTGTGTGTGTGTGTGTGTGTGTGTGTGTGCGTGTGTGTGTGTGTGTATGTGTGTGTGTGTGTGTGTGTGTGTGTGCGTGCGTGTGTGTGTGTGTGCGTGCGTGTCCTGTTGATTCAAACGGTCATAAACATTTAAACTGTCAGATGGGAAGTCAGTAAAAACTGAACCCTCCTTTTGTCCCCCAAACTGACCTGTTGATTCAAACGACCGTAAAGACCAGTTGCTACGTGACACTGTGTTCTGCGATAGTTTTTTCCATCTGTTTAAATATGTTTTCGTGAGGTACGGAAGTTGTTTCAGTGCGTACGAATGTGTGTGTGTGTGTGTGTGTGTGTGTGTGTGTGTGTGTGTGTGTGTGTGTGTGTGTGTGTGTGTGTGTGTGTGTGTGTGTGTGCGTGCGTGCGTGCGTGTGTGTGTGTGTGTGTGTGTGTGTGTGTGTGTGTGTGTGTGTGTGTGTGTGTGAAGTGTGTGTGTGTGTGCGTGTGTGTGCGTGTGTGCGTGTCCACCAAAAACTTCCCAATCCACGATAGATAACGATGAAAATATCGAGAAAGGGCTTCCGTCTCTTCTTTCTTTTAGCTGAAAACTGAATACGATTTAGAAACACTCGACTTTTTTGCGGAGCGTCAATGTAAGTTTTATTATTTTTATAAATCGAAACAGGCGTTTCACTAATCATGACCGAATCGAACAAAGTCTTTACGCTAACGTATAAAGCTCCAAATAATGACTAAGCCTTACACCGCCCTTTTGTACCCCTCCTCTGCGTGTGTGTGTGTGTGTGTGTGTGTGTGTGTGTGTGTGTGTGTGTGTGTGTGTGAAGTGCGTGCGTGTCCACATCTCCACACGTAACATTCCCAGCCATCAATACATCGAAATCTGGAAGTTGTTTCAAACGATCGTAAACATTTAAACTATCAAATATATGGTCACATGCTGCTCAGATGACATTGCTTTCTTAAAAAAAACTGAACCCTCCTCTGTTCCCTGTCAGGTCTTAACTCCACCCTCTTCCTGGTTTAACCACTCCCACCGCAGGTCTTAACTCTGCCCTCTTTCTGTTTAAAACTCCACCCTCTTCCTGGTTTAACCACTCCCACCGCAGGTCTTAATTCCACCCTCTTCCGGGTAAGCCACACCCACTTGACCTTGACATTTGAACCTGACCTTTGAACCTGACCTTTGACTTTGACCTTTAACCTTGACCCCCTCATAAATCATTAACCTTTGAACTTGACCCCTCATAAATCATTGACCTTTGACCTTGAGGGTCATAAATCATTGTTTTATGGGGGGTCATAAATCACTTTTGACTAAAGGTAGGGACTTAAATTCTCTTGCTCTGTCAAACTTTCCAACCTCTTTCCACACTTCTGTAGGCAGTGTCCTGGAGAGGAACTACCATTCGAGTCAAACCGAGTTGACCTCCTGGTGGCTATGACGGCGGCGCATTGGTTCGACCGCCAGCGCTTTCTGAAGGAGGCCGACCGTGTGCTGAAGCCCGGTGGCTGCCTGGCCCTGCTGGGCTACATGATGGACATGGAGCTGGAATATGGCGATGCCACAAGTGCACTTAACAACATCTGTGGAGAGGTGATTTTTGAATTGTCTTTAAAGGGGAACATTATCACCAAACCTATGTAAGCGTCAATATATACCTTGATGGTGCAGAAAAAAGACCATATATTTTTTAACCGATTTGCGAACTCTAAATTGGTGAATTTTGGCGAATTAAACGCCTTTCTGTTTATCGCTCTGGAGAGGATGACGTCAGAATGTGACTTCGCCGAGGTAACACACCCACCATTTTCATTTTCAACACATTACAAACACCGGGTCTCAGCTCTGTTATTTTCCGTTTTTTGGACTATTTTTTGGAACCTTGGAGACATCATGCCTCGACAGTGTGTTGTCGGAGGGTGTAACAACACTAACAGGGAGGGATTCAAGTTGCACCACTGGCCCGAAGATGCGAAAGTGTCTGCCGCCAGACCCCCATTGAATGTACCAGAGTGTCTCCACATTTGACCGGCGATGCTAAGACAGACATGGCACAGAGATGTATGGATAACCTGCAGATGCATTTGCAACGATAGTCAACGAAATCACAAAGGTGAGTTTTGTTGATGTTGACTGCCAGCTAATCGATGCTAACATGCTATTTACCGGCGGTGCTAAAGCAGACATGGAACAGAGATGTATGGATAACCTGTAGATGCATTTGCAACTATATTACGTTGTCTTCCACCCACATTTAATGCGAAAAAAAACACTTACCAATCGACGGATTTAAGTTGCTCCAGTGTCACAAGATGCGAAAGTCCTGATCGTTTGGTCCGCACATTTTACCGGCGATGCTAACGCAGCTATTCGGCCATGCTATGGCTATGAATAGCGTCAATAGCTATTCGCTCAATAGCTTCAGTTTCTTATTCAATATTTTCATACTCCAACCATCTGTTTCAATACACGCGTAATCTGTTGAATCGCTTAAGTCGCTGAAATCCGAGTTTGAATCCGAGCTAATGTCACTATATCTTGCTGTGGTATTCCCATTGTTTGTTTACATTGGCAGCACTGTGTGACGTCACAGGGAAATGGCCAGTGTCTTCGCAGAGAGCCGAAAATAAGGCACTCTAAAGCTTTATTTAGGGATATTCCGAGACCGGTAAAATATTGAAAAAAACTTCAAAAAATACAACAAGCCACTGGGAACTGATTTTTATCGTTTTCAACCCTTTTGAAATTGTGATAATGTTCCCCTTTAACTGTGGCCAACAGTGGACCTCGGAAGTATAGGTGGGGAAACTAATCGATTCTCCGATCCATAACGATTGGAACAACATTCATGCTGAAAATATGGACTAATGTCCAAATATTGATTATTTACGTATGTCAAAGGCCTACTGAAACCCACTACTACTGACAACGCAGTCTGATAGTTTATGTATCAATGATGAAATATTAACATTGCAACACATGCCAGTACGGCCAGTTTAGTTGACTAAATTGCAATTTTAAATTTCGGATGTATCGTCCTAAAACGTCGCGGTATTGATGACGCGTGCTCGTGACGTCACGCATTGTAGAGGACATTTTGGTCCAGCACCGTTCACAGCTATATGTCGTCTCTTTTCATCGCATAATTCCACAGTATTCTGGACATCTGTGTTGCTGAATCTTTTGCAATTTGTTCAATTAATAATGGAGACGTCAAAGAAGAAGGATGTAGGTGGGAAGCGGTGTATAGCGGCCGCCTTTAGCAACACAAACACAGCCGGTGTTTCCTTGTTTACATTCCCGAAAGATGACGGTGAAGCTTTACAATGGAACCATCCGCTTGGGATGGTTTCCTGTGGACGGGACTCTCGCTGCTGTCTTGGATCCACTTTGAACTGAACTCTCGTGGCTGTGTTGGAGCCACTATGGATTGAACTTTCACAGTATCATGTTAGACCCGCTCGACAACCATTGCTTTCGGTCAACTTGGGGGGGGGGGGGGTTGCCCACATCTGAGGTCCTCTCCAAGGTTTCTCATAGTCAGCATTGTCACTGGCGTCCCACTGGATGTGAATTCTCCCTGCCCACTGGAAGTGAGTTTTCTTTGCCCTTTTGTGGGTTCTTCCGAGGATGTCGTAATCGTAATGGTTTGTACAGTCCTTTGAGACATTTGTGATTTAGGGCTATATAAATAAACATTGAATGATTGATTGATTGAACAGAGCGGTCAAGCGAACATGGTTCCCTACCACATTTCAATCGGCAGGTTTCGGTGTGAAAATGGTGGTAATAAATCGGCTCTTGCCGTAGACATGAGCGGAGAGCTTACGTCGTTCCTCCTGCACCTTTCAAAGAGGCAGCTGCGGACTCTCTTGCTTCCTACTACCGGCCGCCCCCGACAATCGGATGCTTTCACCGTGGAGGAGGGAAAAAAAAAAATCTCAGCCCGGCTGCCTTCGCCTCATCGAGAAACGTGGCTTCCCTCGGAGACACTGGCGGTTACCACACCTGCCCGACTTTCAAGTTGTACAGGTACGACCATATTATCTCACTAAAACCAGGGGACGGTGTGGCGCAGTGGGAGAGTAGCCGTGCGTAACCCGAGCGTCTCTGTTTCAAATCCCCACCTAGTACCAACCTCGTCACGTCCGTTGTGTCCTGAGCAGGACACTTCACCCTTGCTCCTGATGAGTGCTGGTTAGCGCCTTGCATGGCAGCTCCCTTCATCAGTGTGTAAATGTGTGTGTGAATGGGTAAATGTAGAAGTAGTGTCAAAGCGCTTTGAGTACCTTGAAGGTAGAAAAGCGCATACAAGTACAACCCATTTATCATTTATTTATTTAAAACACCAGTAACACAATAAGCAGGTAAGGGATTTTCCAGAATGATCCTAGTAAATTTGTCTAATAACATCTGAATCGCTCTGCCGTCTAGTTTTTTAGTTGTTTTTTTTTCTAGTCCTTCACTCTCACTTTCCTCATCCACGAATCTTTCATCCTCGCTCAAAATAATGGGGAAAATGTCGCTTTCTCAGTCCGAATCGCTCTCGCTGCTGGTGGCCATGATTGTAAACAATATGAGGATGTGAGGAGCTCCACAACCCGTGACGTCACGCGCACATCGTCTGCTACTTCCGGTACAGGCAAGGCTTTTTTATTAGCGACCAAAAGTTGCGAACTTTATCGTCGATGTTCTCTACTAAATCCTTTCAGCAAAAATATGGCAATATCGCGAAATGATCAAGTATGACACATGGAATGCACCTGCTATCCCCGTTAAAATAAGAAAATCTCATTTCAGTAGGCCTTTAAATACCAAGGTACATAACCCCAAAAAAGTGAAGTTGGCACATTGTGTAAAACGTAATGATCTGCAATTCCTTTTCAACTTTTCATGACTATTTACATTGTAGATTGTCACTGAATTATAATAATAATAATAGATTTTATTTGTAAAACAATAACTTTACGTTGAGCAAACAACCTCAAAGTCCCACAGTGTAAAAAAAATAGTAATAATAATAATAATAAAAAGATAAAACAAATAAATCAAATATAAAACTAGAAACAGTCCAATAGCTAGAACCAGGATGCATATCTATAAAAAGGCTTTTTTTTAAAAAAAGAGTTTTTAAGGCACGGCATGGCGCAGTGGGAGAGTGGCCGTGCGCAACCCGAGGGTCACTGGTTCAAATCCCACTGAGAACCAACCTCGTCACGTCCGTTGTGTCCTGAGCAAGACACTTCACCCTTGATCCTGATGGGTGCTGGTTGGCGCCTTGCATGGCAGCTCCCTCCATCAGTGTGTGAATGGGTAAATGTGGAAGTAGTGTCAAAGCGCTTTGAGTACCTTGAAGGTAGAAAAGCACTATACAAGTACAACCCATTTAACTTATATCCAGTCCTGTAGACCTCCAGCACAGTATTATCTCGATACACAAATGTGGAGACAGGTGCAGTAAAATATATGCTGTCTTGAAGGTCCCAATGAGCACAATGACCTGCATTAGCCGTGAATGGATGTTTGCAACCATCTTTTCTAGAGTTGGCCGGCGATCTAAACAGTGCATTCTGAAAAGACTGCAAAATCTGCGTGGTGACACACCCTGCAATATTTTTAGTAGTACGGTAGAAGTTTAACGTGCCTATTGGACTTGTCATTGGTTCATTGTTGAACTATCTTTTACCCTTATGTTTTGTGTCCTTTTAACTATTGTTTATGATTAGTTTTATGCAGTCTTGCGACCCTTCCGAGACCCTCATCTGGGCTCCTCTTCTTCAAAGATCTACTTGGACATGTTTGAATCCTGCTCCTACACGGACAAAGAGTGGTGAGTTTCTCAGATGTCCGATCCATCCTGGAACATATTCGCAGCTGTATTTTAAACGGTTTATTTTTCCCTCCAGGAATGGCTGTCTAAGACTTAAAAGGACGGTAACGGTGAACGGTTATATCGGCATGGTGGAGACGTTCACCAACTACAGGAAACTGAAGCAGCAGGACGCCGCAGAGGCCAAACTTCTTTCTGACAATATCAGGAACAAGTGAGACATAAACACGCTCCTCCTGTTTCACCTTGAGCTTTGAACTTCTCCACCTCCCGTCCATTTAACGTCTTACTTATGAAATGCTTAAGGCTCTGGGGCGGTTTAGCTCGGTTGGTAGAGTGGCCATGCCAGCAACTTGAGGGTTGCAGGTTCGATTCCCGCTTCCGCCATCCTAGTCACTGCCGTTGTGTCCTTAGGCAAGACACTTTACCCACCTGCTTCCAGTGCCACCCACACTGGTTTGAATGTAACTTAGATATTGGGTTTCACTATGTAAAGCGCTTTGAGTCACTTGAGAAAAAAAGCGCTATATAAATATAATTCACTTCAATTCACTAATTCACTCATGGCCAAGCATTTTCCCACTGAAGTGATGGTGGGAAAAAAATGGATTGATACAATAGAATAACAACTAATGACACATGATGAAACTATGGCACTGTTATTATTAATTAGTAACCATATATTGCAGTGCTTTGTTGTTTTCATTTCACAGCAGTCATACTGTCAGGTTCAAACACTCTATTAATCAGACAAGAAGCAAGGAACCATGCAGAGACAGTGTTCAATTTAGCTCATGAGGAGAACGCATGGCGCTGCACACTTAGTCACAGTCTCACCCTACGCTCTAAGGTACAGCTCCCGCGTCCCTCTATTCATTCAGGAGTTCCACAGTCAACATCACTGAGGCCGCTTCTAAAAGGAGTGGTCACATATAATATGCAAAGCAGGTTCAGTACGCACAATACGTGACGGAATGTGCTGAGGGCCTTGTGATTTCCTTGTTTCTGCTTCGTCTACGTGCTGTCATCTTATCTTCGTTGAGGTCCTTGAAGTCTAACGACTTCTAAAAAACAAAGATCTAAAAAAAATCTATGGCTGAGGCCACCTTTCAGACAAGAAGTTTTGTCCTTTACACATATAAAAAAAAATGCAGCTTGAGCACAATAGCTAATAACTATAGCAACGGACTTTAAGCATACTAAAGTTGTGCGATAATATATATGTACATGATTATTCTAACACATACTGACCTTCTAGATGTTTTTCAACATCATGATAGTCTTCTAGACATGAAATAACACCGTCAAGTCACCTTCATTCAGTAATGCTGCCTGAGGCTGAGCCAATCCTAGGCCATAATACTGAACAAAGTGCTCTGATTGGTTTGGTTCTTCTGTAGTGGCCGATACTACTGTATTGTTGATATTTCTAGTTTATGTATCCATGCGTGTGCTTGAAAATGCTGAATGTTGGACCCAAACATTTTTTGGGGATTAGTTTAAAGAAAAACTGCGATGTGGTCCTGCAATATTTGAATCACAATCAGAAATACTTTAATAATCCCCGAGGGGAAATTAAGATGTTTAGCACAATCCCATTCAAGAGCAGACAAACACTACAGGGAGACAGAACAGGATCGCTGACGGGTCTGCCAACTTCCAGCGCTCCTTACAAAAAAGTTTTAGAAACAGGTAAACGCTGGGGGGCAGTGGGAGAAAAAAATATTCAGTCTAAGCCTGAGCCCCTGGAGAGGAGGTCCAGATTGAGGCCAAGGGAAAAAAACTCATAGCCATAGCACACATAAACATGTGTGTAAGAAGGAAACGTCAAAGGACATTAAAGACATTTAAAGAGCAGAGCTGATGCAAACAGCAACTTCTACACACAGCCACATAAGTAAAACAACAACAAAAACCAAAACAAACATATACACTCTGGGAGGGAGGATGAAAGATTCATTGATGAGGAAAATTAGAGTGAAGGACTAGAAAAAAAAAAGGCGATTTCAGTGAGAGTTATTCCGATGTTTTTAGACACATTTACTAGGATAATTCTGGGAAATCCCCTTATCTGCCTATTGTGTTGCTAGTGTTTTAGTAAGTTAAACAGTACCTGATAGTCGGAGGGGTGTGTTGACGGGTGTGTTGAGGGAAGTGTTGAGCGAAGTCACGATCGAAGCTGCAGCAGGACAGAAGCTCCGCTGATCTCCGGTAAGAGGCGACTTATTACCACAATTTTCTCACCCAAAACTGCCGGTTGACATGTAGTCAGGATCCATGTTCGCTTGACCGCTCTGATCCATAGTAAAGCTTCACCTCTGGGAATTTTAAACAAGGAAACACCGTGTGTTTGTGTGGCTAAAGGCTATAAGCTTCCCACCTCCATCTTTCTACTTTGACTTCTCCATTATTAATTGAACAAATTGCAAAAGATTCAGCAACACAGATGTCCAAAATAATGTGTAATTGCGCGATGAAAAGAGACGACTTTTAGCCGTAAGTGGTGCTGTGCTAATAAGTCCCCTCCAACCAATAACGTCACAAACACGCGTCATCATACGTGTCATCATTCCGCAACGTTTTCAACAGGAAACTCCGCGGGAAATTTAAAATTGTAATTTAGTAAACTAAAAAGGCCGTATTGGCATGTGTTGCAATGTTAATATTTCATCATTGATGTATAAACCATCAGACTGCGTGATCGGTAGTAGTGGGTTTCAGTAGGCCTTTAAGTGTACAGGTGGGCCCACTACAGACGTAAAATGACTGAACATTCTAGTCCTAGTCACAAGTCGAGCAGCCACATTTTCTACCAGCATATAATGACCTTAAGCTGTCTCCTATCTCAGGTTGTTGGGCGCCATGCAGGTGTCCTCACCAGACACGGAACTCACCATGGTCATCAACTATTTCTACATGCTTGCACGCAAACCTTGATGCTTCTGACTGGTCCAATAAAACAAAAGGTGACGTCATCTCTTATGGCCACTCCTGTTGCAAGAAAATACAAATTCAATAAAACTTGAAGTTGAAAAAGGAAAAAGTTGCCAAAGCTGTTTTATTTTGCCTCACAATACAAAGGTCCTGGGTATATATATGTATGTATGTATGTATGTATGTATGTATGTATCAAATACTTAACTTTCTGTGAATTCTAGCTATATATATTTATTTTATTATATATATAAATAAAAGAAATAGTTGAATTTCAGACGGCACCTTTCAAATACACAGTAATAAAAACACAGTTGTTCTACTAACTGTACTGTGCTTGCTGGTTACTAAAAAAACAACAACAACAACCCTTACCTTTCACTATTTGAGTAACCTCTCACGGCTGTGTTGGATCCACTATGGATTGAACTTTCACAGTGTCATGTTAGACCCGCTCGACATCTATTGCTTTCGGTCCCCTAGGGGCGGGGGTTGCCCACATTTATGGTCCTCTCCAAGGTTCTCATAGTCATCATTGTCACCGACGTCCCACTAGGTGAGTTTTCCTTGCCCTTATGTGGGCTCTTCCGAGGATGTTGTAGTGGTTTGTGCAGTCCTTTGAGACATTTGTGATTAAGGGCTATATAAATAAACATTGATTGATTGATTGAACCTTTGTTCTGCCATTTATTTCTTAATCTTGCTTGTCGATGGTGTAATTTTTTGGGTTGGAGTCAATAACCAGGCGAGGTGATGAAGTTTCGTCTCTTTACTGTGGGCTTCAGAGCAGCCTCCCCCACTTGTGTTCAAGTGCACAACACCACGTAAACCGTTGGCCAATCAAAAAGCAACCCCATAACGCTATAGCCAACATTCACCAGGAGATGGCAACAGACAACACAGAATCACTCAATTACAAACGGCGTCGCCATGGCTGTAACTTCCTCGTTCTTCTGCTTCGTCTCCTTGCGTGTGCAGTTTTTTATTCAAATCCGTAGATGTTGTAACGTGATTGGGCGGGGCCTCCAGCTCCGGCTAAATTTCGGGAGATTTTCGGGAGAGGCGCTGAATTTCAGGAGTCTCACGGAAAATCCGGGAGGGTTGGCAAGTCCGGCTTCCTCCCACTTCCAAAAACATGCACCTGGGGATAGGTTGATTGGCAACACTAAATTGGCCCTAGTGTGTGAATGTGAGTGTGAATGTTGTCTGTCTTTGTTGGCCCTGTGATGAGGTGGCGACTTGTCCAGGGTGTACACAGCCTTCCGCCCGAATACAGCTGAGAGGCTCCAGCGCCCCACGCGACCCCAAAAGGGACAAGCGGTAGAAAATGGATGTCAGGATGATTTACAGCTTCCTAAATTCAACTACCGGTAACTCATATGTAAGTCTTCCTTTATGTATTGCTTCAGCTGCTGTGGATACTTTTATTGTACTTAGAATCCCTCCTGAAAGGATTTAGTAGAGAACATCGACAATAAAGTTCGCAACTTTTGGTCGCTAATAAATAAGCCTTGCCTGTACCGGAAGTAGCAGACGATGTGCGCTTGACATCACGGGTTGTGGAGCTCCTCACATCCTCATGCTGTTTACAATCATGGCCACCAGCAGCGAGAGCGATTCGGATGGGGAAAGCGACGATTTCCCCATTAATATGAACGAGGATGAAAGATTCGTGGATGAGGAAAGTGAGAGTGAAGGACTAGAAAAAGAAAAAAAAATGAGGGCAGTGGGAGCAATTCAAATGTTATTAGACACATTTACTAGGATAAATCTGGAAAATCCCTTATCTGATTATTGTGTTACTAGTGTTTTAGTGAGATTATATGGTCAGACCTGAAAGTTAGAGGGGTGTGGCCACAGTTGTGTCGCCGAGGGAAGCCATGTTTCTCGACGAGGCAAGGCAGCCGGGTTGAGATTTCCCCCCCCCCCCCCCCCCCCCCCTCTTCCACGGTGTAAGCATCCGGCGGTTGGGGGTGCCCGGTGGGAGGAGGCAAGAGAGTCCACAGCTGCAGGAGGAACAACGCAAGGTCTCCGCTCATGTCTACGGTTAAAGCCGACTTATTACCATCATTTTCTCACCGGAACCTGCCGGTTGACATGTGGTAGGGAACCATGTTCGCTTGACCGCTCTGTTCCATAGTAAAGCTTCACCGTCATTTTTCGGGAATGTAAACAAGGAAACAAGGAAACACCGGCTGTGTTTGCGTTGCTAAAGGCGGCCGCTTCCCACCTACATCTTTCTTCTTTGACGTCTCCATTATTAATTGAACAAAAGATTCAGCAACACAGATGTCCAGAATACTGTGGAATTATGCGATTAAAGCAGACATCAAAATGTCCGGTACAATCCCTCATGCGCACGAGTCATTATACAGCGACGTTTTCAACAGGATACTTTGCGCGAAATTTAAAATTGCAATTTAGTAAACTAAAAAGGCCGTATTGGCATGTGTTGCGATGTTAATATTTCATCATTGATATATAAACTATCAGACTGCGTGGTCGGTAGTAGTGGGTTTCAGTAGGCCTTTAATTCAAGGCGGTATTGCTCTGGTGGTAGAGCGGCCGTGCCAACAACTTGAGGGTTCCAGGTTCGATTCCCGCTTCCGCCATCCTAGTCACTGTCGTTGTGTCTTTAGGCAAGATGTTTTGTGGGCGGTATAGCTCGGTTGGTAGAGTGGCTGTGCCAGCAACTTGAGGGTTGCAGGTTCGATTCCCGCTTCTGCCTTGGGCAAGACACTTTACCCACGTGCTCCCAGTGCCACCCACACTGGTTTAAATGTAACTTAGATATTGGGTCTCACTATGTAAAGCGCTTTGAGTCACTAGAGAAAAGCGCTATATAAATATAATTCACTTCACTTTCCTCACCTGCTCCCAGTGCCACCCACACTGCTTTAAATGTAACTTGGATATTGGGTTTCACTATGTAAGGCGCTTTGAGTCACTAGAGAAAAGCGCTATGTAAATATAATTCACTTCACTTAATTTTGAGTTATTTGGTTAGGGTTAGGGTTGTTGTACAACAAGGCCATGCAGAATAAGGCATTGATAAGTCCTTAATAAAGATTAATTAAGAGCCAGTATGTTACTAATTTGCATGTTAATAAGCAAGAAATTAATGGTGAATATGTTCCCTATACTAAAGCGTTACCCATATTTTTTTAGTGGTTGTTTATATTCTGCAAGAATAATCCTGACTCTTTTATCTCTCCACTTCTCGTCCTGATGCAGCTTTGAATACAACAATTCCCCCTTAAATCCTGTAGAGGGCGGCAGTGGATAAGCGATGCACTCGCATTGCCCTTTGGCGCCCTCTTGTGTTGGGGGCGAATGACAACACTTTGCGTTGCGCATAGATCCACTAGATAGCAGCAGAGGACAACAGCTTATTTTATTGTGGTTTCTTCAGAGACAAGGACCTTGGTTGATTAAAGTGTTCCCACAGCGGATCTGACACCTCCCGTGGATCACACATCAATATTATTGTGTCGACTCAGGTGCTAATGAGCTCAATTCTCACCCTCAATTTGAACAGTGGTATTTGTATCAAGAGCGATAATGAAATGAGGGAATACCAGTGGAAATGCAATTTACCTAATTATATCCAAACTGTGTTTAATTGTCTGTAATTTATGTATATTATGAATAAGGATGAATAAGAGTAAACTTGTTTGTGTCCACAGGTGACCTCTCTCTCCAGCCGGACTCCAGAAGATCAATCAATCAATCAATGTTTATTTATAGAGCCCTAAATAACACTTGTCTCAAAGGGCTGCACAAACCTTGGTAGAGCCCCCATTAGGGCAAGGAAAAACTCACCCCAGTGGGACGTCGACAATGGTGACTATGAGAAACCTTGGAGAGGACCACATATGTGGGCAACCCCCCCAACTCTAGGGGACCGAAAGCAATGGATGTCGAGCGGATCTAACATGATATTGTGAAAGTCAAATCCATAGTGGATCTAACATAACCGTGAGAACCCAGACCAAAGTGGATCCAATATAGTAGCGAGAGTCCCGTCCAAAGTGGAGCCAGCAGGAAACCATCCCAAGCGGAGGCGGATCAGCAGCGCAGAGAAATGTCATGGTCCACGTCTTGGACCATGTCATGTTCTGTTTTCTTATCACCCTGTTGTGTTATTTGACATCCTTAGTTCCTGGTGGCACTTCCTCGTTTTGTTCCGTTGCCATAGTTACCCATTTTGTGTCACCTGTCTCTTGTTTGTGGTCACGCACCTGATTTGTTGATTATGTCTTGTATTTAAGACCGCCTTTGTTTTACTTCCGTTCTTGGACTCTGGTTTGCTTCACGCAACGGTTGACGTCGCTCTTTCCAGCATCGTGGTAACTACCTTCTCGTACTCCATTAGCTTCTATGCTATTTTGTTTGTTTGTCCCTAGCTTACACGCTAGCGCCTTTCAGTTCCCTTTGTTCTTTCTAGCTCCCACGCTAGTTCTGTTGGTTTTTTTGGTTAGTGCCTTTGTGCAAGTGTTTTTGTTCTTAGTTTGTTTTATTGTATAAATTCTTCTTCCTAACTTCACGCTGTGTTCCTTCTTCGCTGCACCCACGGGGGAACGCAAACACCGCCACGATGCCAGCTAAGCGTCACAAGATGTCCCCAATCGATACACAGGCGAGGGGTCTATCCTGGGTCCTGACTCTGGACGTGTGGTCCATCCTGGGTCCTGACTCTAGACGTGTGGTCCATCCTGTGTCCCGACTCTGGACGTGTGGTCCATCCTGGGTCCCGACTCTGGACAGCCAGTACTTCATCCATGGCCACCGTACCAGAACCCCTCCACAAGGGAGGGGGGGACATAGAAGAAAAAAAAAAGAAACGGCAGATCAACTGGTCTAAAAAGGGGGTCTATTTAAACGCTAGAGCAGGGGTCGGGAACCTTTTTTGGCTGAGAGAGCCACGAAAGCCAAATATTTCACAATGTATTTCCGTAAGAGCCATTTAACATTTTTCAACACTGAATACAACTAAATTTGTGCATTTCTAAGTATGACCAACATTTGTAGAGTATAATAAGTCTCTTATTCTTTTTAACATTGTTACCAGCGGAATTATTCATTACTCATCGTGTTAAGCAATGTCAGCTAAGATTTATCTGAGAGCCAGATGCAGTCATCTGGCTCTAGAGCCATAGGTTCCCTACCCCTGGTTTAAGCATTAGACACCTTTTTTTACCTGCACCCTGCCTCCCGCTGTTTCCCACATCTACAAAGCAATTAGCTACCGACTGCCCACCTACAGATATGGAAGAGTATTACACGATTACTCGGCATAGCTCGGTTGGTGCAGTGGCCGTGTACGCAACCTGAGGGTTCCAGGTTCGATTCCCGCTTCCGCCATCCTAGTCACTGCCGTTGTGTCCTTGGGCAAGACACTTTACACACCTGCCCCCAGTGCCACCCACACTGGTTTAAATGTAACTTAGATATTGGGTGTCACTTTGTAAAGTGCTAGAGAGAAAAGCGCTATATAAATATAATTATCTGAGAGCCATATGTAGTCATCAAAAGAGCCACGTCTGGCTCTAGAGCCATAGGTTCCCTACCCCTGGGCTAGAGTATACAAATAAGTTTTAATATAAGACTTAAATGCTTCTACTGAGGTAGCATCTCGAACGGTTACCGGGAGGGCATTCCAGAGTACTGGAGCCCGAAAGAAAAACGCTTTATAGCCCGCGGACTTTCTTTGGGCTCTGGGAATCACTAATAACCCGGAGTCCTTTGAACGCAGATTTCTTGCCGGGACATATGGTACAATACAATTGGCAAGATAGGATGGAGCTAGACCGTGTAGTACAGGGCTAGGGAACCTATGGCTCTAGAGCCAGATGTGGCTCTTTTGATGACTGCATCTGGCTCTCGGACAAATCTGAGCTGCATAAGTAATGAATAATTCCACATGTAAGCACACTGTTAAAAAAAAAGTTCAAAATAGAAAACATTGTCATGCATTTTTAATCCATCCATCCGTTTCATACCGCACCAGTTCAAGAAGTTGCGTTAATGGTAAGAAGTGATGTAAATATTATTGGTTAGTGTAGGGCTTGCCATCCTGGGTTTTTTTCAGACCACCAAGCACCGACATGAGAGCCTGTTTCAGGGTTACAATATTGTTTTATTTTTTAATAAGTCCCTCAGTTTCTTTCCAGCAATTGTCTTTTCCTCTTTCGTTTTCGCTCGCGCTCTGGCCCCAGCCCCAACCCCGTCTCTCCTCCTGGCTGCTGCTTATAAACAGAGCGACAGGTGATTAGATAACAAGGCCCAGGTGGGCTATCTACGCACCTGTCGCTGATTTCGAGGCCGATCCTGGCAACAACCCACTTCGCTGCAGGCCCGCAGGCCACTCCCCCCTCCACAGTTAGCTTCAGAATAACAATGTTATTACAAAGAATAAGAGACCTATTATACTCTAGAAATGTTGGTCTTACTTAAAAATGCACGCGTTTAGTTGTGTTCAGTGTTGAAAAAAAATATTATATGGCTCTTACGGAAAATACATTTTAAAATATTTGGATTCTTGGCTCTCTCAGCCAAAAAGGTTCCCGACCCCTGGTGTATCAATCAATCAATCAATCAATGTTTATTTATATAGCCCCAAATCACAAATGTCTCAAAGGACTGCACAAATCATTACGACTACAACATCCTCGGAAGAACCCACAAAAGTATTTTATACGTAAGTAGTAAAACCTTAAAGTGCACAGGTGAGCCAGTATAGGCGTAATATGATCAAACTTACACACACACACTCAAAATAAAGACTTTCTCCTGTGAGGTAAAATGACCAATCAGAAGAGATGATATGTGACGTGAGCTGGATTTCTTCCCAGCGAGACCGTGGATGTCTGCGCGGCCGCTGCAATTGGCTGCGGGAGGTGTCGCTCACATTCTGGAGGCGTGCACGCGCACACGCACAAGCAACGCCGTGTCAGTGCGCGGACTTGACGTGTCACAGTGTCCACAGTGGAAAGCGATCCAAGCGGCAGCCCGGGAACTGGTAAACAAACAGAGCCACAAGCGGTGCGTAAAAGGAGGCGGATTTTGGAGGTTGATTTTGGTTGCGGCGCGCGTAAAAAAAAAAAAAAAAACGCACCTGGGATACATACCTTCGTTCGGACATGTGAGTTTCAGGACTTTTTTTTTTTTTTTTTTTTTGGCATTTCTCAACCAAGATGAAGTTCCTCGCCTGCGCCGTCGCCGCTTTGCTGCTCGTCCGATCCTGCGCCGCGCAGTCAGGTGAGTGCGTCCTTTTGCGCTTGCGTGGAAAAGGGAAAACTTATCTCAACTTCTGATATTTTCTTTTTTTTTTTTTTTTTTTTTACTACACTCCCTCCAAATAGATTCCCAAAAATAATACCATGTGCGCTGGTTTGGTTTTTCCATCATGCAGAAACTCCCACTGGGTCCGTTTTTGCGTCAGCATCTCCTGGATGCTCCCGCGGGGTTCCTCAGACAGTTTGCGTGGGACTAATTGAGGGGATTTCAAGGTTTCTTAATAGCCCCGGTGATACCCAGACTTTTAGTCACTTTCCTGGTTTTGGTTCTGATCGTCCAGGGATATTTTGGGGGTCTCATGTGATGCGCCAGGCCGAATCAGCTTTGGCAAAAAAGCGCAATTGCGCACGTTATGAGAGATGTTTGATATCTTTTGGTCGCTCTCCAAAGGAGGTTGTGGTTCTCAAGCGCGTACACACACTAAAAAAACAAAAAAACACTAAAAAAAAAAAAAAAAAAAAACTTGGGTTATTCTGATAACCCATTATATGGGTTGCTATTGTTGGGTTACATTTTTGAGTTATTTTTCATGAATGGCAATGCAACTCAATTTGTGGGTTTTGGAAATGAAAGGTGACAGTTGGGAGACTGGCCTGAGGGTTTCTGGTTCGATTCCTCAGCTCCTACCCAACTTCAGTCACGTCCGTTGTGTCCTTGAGCAAGGCATTTCACCCTCGCCCCTTGCATGGCATCTCCCGCCATCAGTGTGTGAATGTGTGTGTGTGAATGGGTGAATGTGGAAATAGTGTCAAAAGCACTTTGAGTACCTTGAAGGTAAAAAAGCGCTATAAAAGTATAACCCATTTACCATGTTAACTCAATTTTTGGGTTGTTTTTCAATGAGTAACATATTTTGGGTAAAAGGCTTTTTTTTTTTAGTTAAAAAAGTTGCTTTTGTCTTGAAAGGGAATTTTATTATGGATTAATTTCATTAACATTATTTAAAATCACCTGACATTGAGTTGGCATAACTCAACTTTTGGGTTAAACAATTCAACCCAATAGTTTGATGCATGGGGAATAACCCAACATTAAGTTATCATAACTAAACTTTTTGGTTAAATAATTTAACCCAATAGTTTTGTAGGATTTAAACCTAAAATTAAGTTATCATAACTAAACTTTTTGGTTAAATAATTTAACCCAATAGTTTGGTAGGATTTAAACCCAACATTAGGTTATCATAACTCAACTTTTGGGTTAAACAATTCAACCCAATAGTTTGGTAAGGAATAACCCGACAAATTACATTTTGGAGTTATTTTTATGAGGGGTTTTTTGGGGGTTATGAGGGTATTATTTTAACTCAATTTCTGGGTTTTCAAAACGATGACCCAGTTTTTGGGTTGTTTTTCAATGAGTAGAGTATTTTTGGGCAAAATTATTTTTTTTTTTTTTTTTAATTAAAAAGTTAGTTTTTTCTTGAAGGGAATTTTATTATGGATTCATCTAATTAACATTGAGTTAGCATAACTCAACTTTTGGGTTAAACAATTCAACCCAATAGTTTGGTGCATGGGGAATGACCCAATATTAAGTTATCATAACTCAACTTTTGGGTTAAACAATTCAACCCAATAGTTTGGTAAGGAATAACCCAACAAATTAAATTTTGGAGTTATTTGTATGAGGGTTTTTTTTGGGTTATAAGGGTATTATTTTAACTCAACTTCTGGGTTTTCAAAATGATGACCCAGTTTTTGGGTTGTTTTTCAATGAGTAGAGTATTTTTGGGTAAAAGTATTTTTTTTAAATTTTTTATTAAAAAGTTACTTTTTTCTTGAAGGGAATTTTATTATGGATTCATCTCATTAACATTGAGTTAGCATAACTCAACTTTTGGGTTAAACAATTGAACCCAATAGTTTGGTGCATGGGGAATAACCCAACATTAAGTTATCATAACCAAACTTTTTGGTTAAATAATTTAACCCAATAGTTTGGTAGGATTTAAACCCAACATTAGGTTGTCATAACTCAACTTTTGGGTTAAACAATTCAACCCAATAGTTTGGTAAGGAATAACCCAACAAATTACATTTTGGAGTTATTTTTATGAGGGTTTTTTTTGGGTTATAAGGGTATTATTTTAACTAAATTTCTGGGTTTTCAAAATGATGACCCAGTTTTTGGGTTGTTTTTCAATGAGTAGAGTATTTTTGGGTAAAAGGATTTTTTTTTTATTTTTTTATTAAAGAGTTCCTTTTTTTTTGAACGGAATTTTATTATGGATTCATCTCATTAACATTGAGTTAGCATAACTCAACTTTTGGGTTAAACAATTCAACCCAATAGTTTGGTGCATGGGGAATAACCCAACATTAAGTTATCATAACTAAACTTTTTGGTTAAATAATTTAACCCAATAGTTTGGTAGGATTTAAACCCAAGATTAGGTTAGCATAACTCAACTTTTGGGTTAAACAATTCAACCCAATAGTTTGGTAAGGAATAACCCAACAAATTACATTTTGGAGTTATTTGTGTGAGGGTTTTTTTGGGTTGTAAGGGTATTATTTTAACTCAATTTCTGGGTTTTCAAAACAATGACCCAGTTTTTGGGTTGTTTTTCAATGAGTAGAGTATTTTTGGGTAAAAGTATTTTTTTTTTAATTTTTATTAAAAAGTTACTTTTTTCTTGAAGGGAATTTTATTATGGATTCATCTCATTAACATTGAGTTAGCATAACTCAACTTTTGGGTTAAACAATTGAACCCAATAGTTTGGTGCATGGGGAATAACCCAACATTAAGTTATCATAACCAAACTTTTTGGTTAAATAATTTAACCCAATAGTTTGGTAGGATTTAAACCCAACATTAGGTTGTCATAACTCAACTTTTGGGTTAAACAATTCAACCCAATAGTTTGGTAAGGAATAACCCAACAAATTACATTTTGGAGTTATTTTTATGAGGGTTTTTTTTGGGTTATAAGGGTATTATTTTAACTAAATTTCTGGGTTTTCAAAACGATGACCCAGTTTTTGGGTTGTTTTTCAATGAGTATTGTATTTTTGGGTAAAAAGGATTTTTATTTTTTTATTATTATTAAAAAGTAACTTTTTTCTTGAATGTAAATTTATTATGGATTCATCTCATTAACATTGAGTTAGGATAACTCAACTTTTGGGTTAAATAATTCAAAGAAAAAGTTGGGTTGAAAAAATGAGAAGAATTGAGTTAAAATAACTCAAATAAGGGGTTCGTCCTTTTTCTGACCCAGCAATTGGGTTAACATTGAGTTATTTTTTAACCCGACATTTTTTAAGTGTGCCTTTCTGCACATCTTTGTTTGGAAGCAGCTGAATGCTGTCAATTTAACACATTCTGCAGTGGATGGACTCCACGTGCAGAGCTGGTTTATCCTTCCTTGTGGCTAAGATGTTTGGGATGCAAATTCCACCTGAGAAAAAATTGTTAAACCCATCATTTATCGGGAAGACCCCCATATATGGGTGCATCTCGGGTGAGAGGAAGAGGGGGGGTTTAGTCAGTCTGTCGAAAATGATGGAAAATGCGTGGTCAAAATTGGAATGGCCACAAAACACATTTTAAGATATTCAACATGAAAATGGATAGCGCATGCCGCCAAATCGTCACGTTTCGTGTTTCAGGTAAACCTGTCAGAGTTAGTTGGTGACGAACCCCAAGATGCAGAGATGGAGGCAGGCATTGAATAAGAAAACATGATTGAATTAAAATACTAGAACAAGAACAAACAAAAAGCGCGCCCGAGGCGGATAACAAACTAAAAGAGCTAGCATGAGAGCTAGAAGATAACGAGCCTAGCTTGGAAGCTAGCAGGTCGCTAGCAGGAAACAGAAGTTGTTACTTGTAGTATGAAAGCAAACTGAAAGCAGGCAACAAAAGACAGTAAGCTACAAACTGCTACTGAAATATAGCTTACCGCTACGGTGCAATGACACGACTCGACAGGAGCGACAATACAATACAATAATCCAGCACAGACTGGAGGAGAAAACAGGTCTAATTAGGAGTGGGCTGATTGACACCAGGTGTGGCCAGGTGCCAATCAGCCGCAGCTGAGGGGAAACAGCACTCAGGGAGACAATAAGGAAACTGAACCAAAATAAGAGTGCTGACAGGAACTAAAGACAGGAAATACTACACACACACACAGAGGAAAAACTAAAACACAAACAAACTGTAAGGGGCAAGCCTGACAAAACCGTGACAAATGAATCCCCTTTCTTCTGTCATTTTAAACCAACGTGAGAGACACTGGGTGCAAGGTGGGTGAAGTGTCTTGCCCAAGGACACTACGGCCGTGGCTAGGATGGCAGAAGCTGGATTCGAACCAGGAACCCTCTTTAGGAGGAGATTTTCACTCAGCGTGTGTTTATTTAGGAAGTCATTCCACTTTTGTGCTGTATTGTGCTAACAATGATGATAACTATAACCGCAATGTGAGGAGTTCCTGGTTCGAATCCAGCTTCCGCCACCCCAGGTCACGGCCGTAGTGTCCCTGGGCAAGACACTTCACCCACTTTTGCTCCCAGTGCCTCTCACGCCGGTTCATAGGGCCCCATTTGTCACGGTTTACCTGAAACATGAAACGTGACAAATCCACTTTGTGTTGAATATCTTAAAACAGGGGTCACCAAGAGCTACTTCTTGGGTACTGATTAATGCAAAGGGCTACCAGTTTGATACACACTTAAATAAATTGGCAAAAATAACCAATTTTCTCATTTTACCTTTAATAAATAAATCTATAGATATAAAAAAATGGGTATTTATGTCTGTCATTCCGTCGTACATTTTTTTCCTTTTACGGAAGGTTTTTTGTGGAGAATAAATGATGAAAAAAACAAGGGGAGAAAACATGAAAAAAAAAAAAAAAATTTTGAGACAAAGTTTATCTTCAATTTTGACTCTTTAAATTTCCAAAATTCAACCGAAAAAAATAAAGAGAAAAAATAGCTAATTGGAATCTTTTTGAAAAAAAATAATAAATAATTTATGGAACATCATTAGTAATTTTTCCTGATTAAAATTAATTTTAGAATTTTGATGACATTTTTTAAATAGCTTAAAATCCACTTTGAAATAAGATTGATTGATTGATTGAAATTTGATTCTACAGATTTTGTAGATTTTCCGGAATATTTTTTTGAATTTTAATCATAAGTTTGAAGAAATATTTCACAATTATTCTTCGTCGAAAAAACAGAAGCTAAAATGAAGAATTAAATCAAAATGTATGTATTATTCTTTACAATAAAAAAATACTTGACCATTGATTTAAATTGTCAGGAAAGAAGAGGAAAGGAATTTTTAAAAAATCCTAAAATAATTTTTAAGGTTGTATTTTTTCTCTAAAATTATCTTTCTGAAAGTTATAAGAAGCAAACTAAAAACAAATAAATGAATTTATTCAAACAAGTGAAGACCAAGTCTTTAAAATATTTTCTTGGATTTTCAAATTCTATTTAAGTTTTGTCTCTCTTAGAATTAAAAATGTCGAGCAAAGCGAGACCAGCTTGCTAGTAAATAAATACAATTTAAAAAATTGAGGCGGCTCACTGGTAAGTGCTCCTATTTGAGCTATTTTTAGAACAGGCCAGCGGGCGACTCATCTGGTCCTTACGGGCTACCTGGTGACCCCTGTCTTAAAATATGTTTTGTGACTATTCCTACTTCGACCACAGTAGAGTGGCGCTTTCCATCATTTTCGACAGACCGACCAAACCCCTCTCTTCCTCTCACCCGAGACGCACCCATGTAGACGACCTTCCCTATCGACATGGGTCCTGTCCTTGGGCGAGACTTTCCACCCACCTTGCTCCTGATGGGTCGTGGTTAGCGCCTTGCAAGGCATCTTGCGTGTGAATGGGTGAATGTGGCGTAGAACGTGCAGCTATGGTAAAAGCGCCGTATAAATATTTATTAGCATTTATAGGGTTTTTCATATCCAATGGGTTGAAAGGTTATTGTGATAAAATACTAGATATGCTTTGATGTCATCTGATTGGCAAACGCTTCCAGGTGCGTTTTTATTCTTGTAATGTTTTAATTTCTCACATTTAATGAATTGGACCGCTCACTCTCTCACATGTGTGTGTGTGTTTGGGTGACATTTAAAGACGCCTGTGCAGTGGTCCGGGAAGAGGGGAGGGGGTGGGAAGGGGGCTGTCGGGGGCCGCACTTGCTGAATGCCAGTATCAAATTACCGGCCGCTCGTCAGCTGGCCCACGCCGAGCTGGCCCGAGACTTTGTAGACGACTGACGGAAATTAGAATTTATTACAAGCTAATTAAGCTTTTTTTTTTTTTTTTTTTTCTCGATAGTATCAGTCTAGACTGTGAGGGCTTTGTGTGGCAAGCATGAGAGATGTGGGGGAGGGAAAAAAAAGGGGGTATTCAATCTGTGAATTAGTCAACATTGCTACCATAACTCTTTATCACCCTGAGAAGGAGATATATGGAATGTGGAGGAAGGGAATGTTATTCACGTTTGAGGACCGGGCCCTCATTTCCATTTGTGCAGGCCCTGGATTTTCTCTCTGCGTATTACGAAGATGCTTTTTTTTTTTTCATCAGAAGGCGATATCACAGAACCCGAAACAACTAACACACTAAAAAAATAAAAACATTTGCGTTGAATAAAAAAAAAAGTTGAGGTATGATAACTTAATAATGGGTTATTATTACCCATAACTGTTGGGTTGAATTGTTTAACCAAAAAATTGGGTTATGCTAACTCAATGTCGGGTGATTGTAATTAATGTTAATGAGATTAATCCATAATAAAATTCCTTTCATGAAAAATGTAACTTTTTAATTAAAAAAAAGCCTTTTACTCATTGAAAAATAACCCAAAAATGGGTCATCATTTTGAAAACACAGAAATTGAGTTAAAACAATACTCTTATAATAATAATAAAAAAACGGATTGCTATTTGTAAAAAATAACTCCAAAATTTAATTTGTTGGGTTATTCCCCATGCACCAAACTGAATTGTTGATTTGTTTAACCCAAAAGTTGAGTTATGATAACCTAATGTTGGGTTATTCCCCACCAAACTACTGGGTTGAATTGTTTAACCCAAAAGTTGGGTTATACTAACTCAATGTCAGGAGATTGTAATTAATATTAATGAGATTAATCCATAATAAAATTCCCTGCAAGAAATAAGTAACTTTTTAATTAAAAAAAAGCCTTTTACTCATTGAAAAACAACCCAAAAATGGGTCATCATTTTGAAAACCCAGAAATTGAGTTAAAACACTACCCTTATAATAAAAAATAAAAAAAATGTATTGCTATTTGTAAAAGTAACTCCAAAATTTAATTTGTTGGGTTATTCCCAATGCACCAAACTATAGGGTTAAGTTATTTAACCAAAAACGTTGAGTTATGATAACTTATTATTGGGTTATTCTCCACCAAACTATTGGGTTGAATTGTTTAACCCAAAAGTTGGGTTATGCTAGCTCAATGTTGGGTGATTGTAAATAATGTTAATGAGATTAATCCATAATAAAATTCCCTTCAAGAAAAAAGTAACTTTTTAATAAAAGAACAAAACCTTTTACTCGTTGAAAAACAACCCAAAAATGGGTCATCAATTTGAAAACCCATAAATTGAGATAAAACACTACCCTTATAATAAAAACAATTGTATTGCTCTTCGTAAAAATTTAATTTGTTGGGTTATTCCCCATCCACCAAACTCTTGGGCTGAATTGTTTAACCGAAAAGTTGAGTTATGATAACCTAATGTTAGGTTAATCCCCATGCATGCGCCAAACTATTAGGTTAAATTGTTTAACCCAAAAGTTGAATGCCGGGTGATGGTAAATAATGTTAATGAGATTAATCCATAATAAAATTCCCTTCAGGAAAAAATTATACTTTTTAATTAAAAAAAGCCTTTTAAACCATAAATGTGTTACTCGTTGAAAAACAACCCAAAAATGGGTCATCATTTTGAAAACCCAGGAATTGAGTTAAAACACTACCCTTATAATAATAAAAACAATTGTATTGCTATTTGTAAAAGTAACTCCAAAATTTAATGTGTTGGGTTATTCCCCATGCACCAATTTATTGGGTTAAATTGTTTCACCAAAACGTTGAGTTATGATAACTAAATGTTGGGTTATTACCCATGCACCAAACTATTGGGTTAAATTGTTTAACCCAAAAGTTGAGTTATGCTAACTCAATGTCGGGTGATTGTAAATTATGTTAATAAGATTCCATCCTTAATATAATTCCCTTCAAGAAAAAAGTAACTTTTTAATTAAAAAAAGCCTTTTACCCATAAATGCGTTACTCGTTGAAAAACAACCCAAAAATGGGTCATCATTTTGCAAACCCAGAAATTGAGTTAAAACACTACCCTTATAATAGAAAAAATGGATTGCTATTCGTAAAAATAACTCCAAAATGTAATTTGTTGGGTTATTCCCCATGCACCAAACTATTGGGTTGAATTGTTTAACCCAAAAGTTGAGTTATAATAACTTAATGTTGGGTTATTCCCTACCAAACTATTGGCACAAGCACCCCCAGCGACCCTAAAGGGAATACGCGGTAGAACATGGATAGATCGATGGACTATTGGGTTGAATTGTTTAACCCAAAAGTTGGGTTATGCTAACTCAATGTCGGGTGATTGTAAATAATGTTAATGAGATTAATACATAATAAAATTCCCTTCAAGAAAAAATTAATTTTTAATTTAAAAAAGCCTTTTACTCGTTGAAAAACAACCCAAAAATGGGTCATCATTTTGAAAACCCAGAAATTGAGTTAAAACACTACCCTTATACTAAAAAAATGTATTGCTATTCGTAAAAATAACTCCAAAATTTAATTTGTTGGGTTATTCCCCATGCATCAAACTATCGGGTTGAATTGTTTAACCCAAAAGTTGAGTTATGATAACCTAATGTTGGGTTATTCCCCACCAAACAATTGAGGTAAATTATTCAACCCAAAAAGTTGAGTTATGATAACTTAATGTTGGGTTATTCCCCATGCACCAAACTATTGGGTTGAATTGTTTAACCCAAAAGTTGGGTTATGCTAACTCAATGTCGGGTGATTGTAAATAATATTAATGAGATTAATCCATAATAAAATTCCCTTCAAGAAAAAATTAATTTTTAATTTAAAAAAGCCTTTTACTCGTTGAAAAACAACCCAAAAATGGGTCATCATTTTGAAAACCCAGAAATTGAGTTAAAACACTACCCTTATACTAAAAAAATGTATTGCTATTCGTAAAAATAACTCCAAAATTTAATTTGTTGGGTTATTCCCCATGCATCAAACTATCGGGTTGAATTGTTTAACCCAAAAGTTGAGTTATGATAACCTAATGTTGGGTTATTCCCCACCAAACAATTGAGGTAAATTATTCAACCCAAAAAGTTGAGTTATGATAACTTAATGTTGGGTTATTCCCCATGCACCAAACTATTGGGTTGAATTGTTTAACCCAAAAGTTGGGTTATGCTAACTCAATGTCAGGTGATTGTAAACAATGTTAATAACATTAATCCATAATTAAATTCCCTTCAAGAGAAAAAGTAACTTTTTAATTAAAAAAATACTTTTAAACCATAAATGCGTTACTTGTTGAACAACCCAAAAATGGGTCATCGTTTTTGAAAACCCAGAAATTGAGTTAAAACAATACCCCTATAATAATAATAATTATAAAAAATCGATTGCTATTCGTAAAAAATAACTCCAACATTTAATTTGTTGGTTTATTCCCCATGCACCAAACTTTTGGGTTGAAATGTTTAACCCAAAAATTGGGTTATGCTAACTCAATGTTGGATGATTGTAAATAATGTTAATGAGATTAATCCATAATAAAATTCCCTTCAAGAAAAAAGTAACTTTTTAATTTTAAAAAAAGCCTTTTACTCGTTGAAAAACAACCCAAAAATGGGTCATCATTTTGAAAACCCAGAAATTGAGTTAAAACACTACCCTTATAATAAAAAAAGATATTGCTATTTGTAAAAATAACTCAAAAATTTAATTTGTTGGGTTATTCCCCATGCATCAAACTATCGGGTTGAATTGTTTAACCCAAAAGTTGAGTTATGATAACCTAATGTTGGGTTATTCCCCACCAAACTATTGGGTTAAATTCATTTAACCAAAAAAGTTGAGTTATGATAACCTAATGTTGGGTTATTCCCCATGCACCAAATTATTGGGTTGAATTGTTTAACCCAAAAGTTGAGTTATGCTAACTCGATGTTGGGTGATTGTAAATAATGTTAATGATATTCCATCCTTAATAAAATTACCTTCAAGAAAAAAATAACTTTTTAATTTAAAAAAAGCCTTTTACTCGTTAAAAAACAACCCAAAAATGGGTCATGAATTTGAAAACCCAAAAATTTAGTTAAAACAATACCCTTATAATAAACCAAAATTGGATTGCTATTCGTAAAAAATAACTCCAAAATTTAATTTGTTGGGTTATTCCCCTTGCACCAAACTATTGGGTTGAATTGTTTAACCCAAATGTTGGGTTATGCTAACTCAATGTCATGTGATTGTAAACAATGTTAATGAGATTAATCAATAATAAAATTCCCTTCAAGAAAAAAGTTACTTTTTAGTTAAAAAAAGCCTTTTAAACCATAAATGCGTCACTCGTTGAAAAACAACCCAAAAATGGGTCATCAATTTGAAAACCCAGAAATTTATTTAAAACACGACCCTTATTATAAAAAAAAAAATTGTATTGCTATTTGTGAAAGTAACTCCAACATTTAATTTGTTGGGTTATTCCCCATGCACCAAACTATTGGGTTGAATTGTTTAACCCAAAAGTTGGGTTATGCTAACTCAATGTCTGGTGATTGTAAACAATGTTAATGATATTAATCCATAATAAAATTCCCTTCAAGAAAAAAGTAACTTTTTAATAAAAAAAAGCCTTTTACTCATTGAAAAACAACCCAAAAATGGGTCATCATTTTGGAAACCCAGAAATTGAGTTAAATCACTACCCTTATAATTAAAAAATGTATTGCTATTACATATATTTATTGTTTCATTGAAAATAAAACAACCTATAATATGAAACGCAATCGTGTCAAAGTCATGATTTTGTTTTCATCCTTGAAGTAAGAAATTATTACTTTAAAAAAGTAGTTTTATATTTGTGAGTGTTGTCGACACAGCTTTGCATCAGTTGATATTCTAGTTTCAAGCATGTTTTACTCAATATAGGTCATCAAATCTCAGCAACAAGCTGCAATATCTTACAGAGATCATTTAGGACCAGAACCCTTAAAACAAGTAAAACACTCTAACATAAAATCTGCTTAGTGTGAATGATTATGTTATCAGACAGAAAATAAGCAATTATCACCCTTATTTGAGATATTTCCTCTTATTTAGATTTCAGTTTTTGCAGTGTGTACTTGGTTGACTGCAAAAAGTCAGTGTTTAAAAACATGAAAAAAAAAATACAAAAATGAGGGGTATTTTATTTGAACTAAGCAAAATTATCTGCCAATAGAACAAGAAAATGTGGCTTGTCAAGATTTTCCAAAACAAGTAAAATTAACTTACCTCAATGAACCCAAAAATACCTTAAAATAAGTATATTCTCACTAATAACAAGTGCACTTTTCTTGATAGTGTCAGGCTTGTCACTGATAGTTTTAGTTACGTGTTAGTTTACCCTCTGTTTGTGTTTTATTTCCTGTTAGCGCTCTTATTTTTGTTCAGTTTCCTGCTTGCCTCCCTTAGCACTGTTCCCCTCTGATTGGCAACTGACCACACCTGGTGTTAATTTATACCTGCCTTGCCCTCCAGTCAGGGCTAGAGTATTGTTTGCTGTGAGCTATTCCCTGGATCCTGACTCCTGTCCCTGTTTGCTGTTTTCTGGTTTCTGGTTTGTGTTTTCCTTGCATTTTTTTTGAACATTGAAGCCATGTTTCCTTGTACCAAGCCTGCCATCTCTGCATCTTGGGCTTCGTCACCACCACATCATGACAGGTAGAAAAAAAAAGAGACCTTTTTGATCAATATGTTAAAAAAATTATTGAATTAAGAAAATCTTAGTCCCATTATCTTGACATAATGATGTGCGCTTGGCATCAGGATTTTTTTTTGTTATGCTTAAAGTAAGAAATTATTACATTAAAAAAGTAGTTTTATACGTGTGAGTGTTGATGACACAGCTTTGCAACAGTTGATATTCTAGTTTCAAGCACAATTTACTCAATATAGGTCATCAAATCTCAACAACAAGCTGTAATATCTTGCTGAGATCATTTAGGACCAAAACCCTTAAAACAAATTGTGACGGACTCTTGTTGTTGTGCGGGTTCAATGGACCATCAAGGAAGGACATCTTGCTTGAGCAGGTTTGACTCTTGTTTATTTTTCAATAAACCCCAGTGTATGTCGGGTCACTTTTCAGCTCCTTCCTCCACTTCATCATCGTCGTCTGCTCTCTGTTGCTTCCGCTGTTCGGAAGCAACATCTCCGGCGGTATAGCTCGGTTGGTAGAGCGGCGGTGCCAGCAACTTGAGGGTTGCAGGTTTGATCCCCGCTTCCGCCATCCTAGTCACTGCCGTTGTGCCCTTGGGCAAGACACTTTACCCACCTGCTCCCAGTGCCACCCACACTGGTTTGAATGCAAAAAATTAGATATTGGGTTTCACTATGTAAAGCGCTTTGAGTCACTAGAGAAAAAGCGCTATATGAATATAATTCACTTCACTTCTGCCTCCTTCTCTCCTTTTATACGCTGAGAGGAGATACGTTAATTTTCCCCCGGTTATCTCACTTGTAGCGTCGCTCCCGGCATGCCGCGCCTCTCCGCTCGGTCGTCATCTCCGCCTCCTTGCCTCCATCTTGGGCCGGGCTACAGCGTGCCCTACCCCCTCTCCACACAAGTAAAAGACTCTAACATAAAATCTGCTTAGTAAGAAGAACTATCTTATCAGACAGAAAATAAGCAAATATCACCCTTATTTGAGAAATGTTATCTTACTTAGATGTCAGTTTTTGCAGTGTAAAAATAAAGATAACTCCAAAATGTAACCCAACACTCGCAAGTCATAAATTGGGTTACCAAAATAACCCGGCATGTTTTAGTGTGCACGGTCCACGGTGGTAAACAGACAAAATGATGGACAAGTGCGGCCGGCTCCCGGCGTGAGGGCGTCAGTTTGGCACCTGGCAAAGTGTCAAAAGGTCAGCGGAATCGTTAGGCTTTCATTAGAAGTCATCAATCCACTTAAGCGGCCTCGCAAGTCTCTCACACAGACGCGGAGAAGGAAACAGAGGAATCGTTTTTGTGCCCGTCTCTTTCTTCTCGACCACTGGAGGGTTTGTTCAACCCACCACTTGTAATTCCACAAACGCCTTCGCGCTCTGTCCGAGACAAACACTCGCACGCACACACATAGAGAAAGGATGAGCAAACATACTCGCACGTCTCCGGTGTTTTGCTGTCTCTGCATCTCTCTCTTCTCGGCCAACAAACACAGTGATAGGGTGTCTCCGATTACCGTGTTGATTCTTCCAAATAGACAAAGTCCCGACTGTACGGAAACCGAAGCAATTTTTTTTTCCTCTAAAATAAATAATGTAAATGCTATCCATTTGAGGAGACGGCTAAAAATATTACCACAAAGCCCATTTTTATAGGGGACTGGAAATGCATTCGGACAGTGCAGACCTCCAAATAGTAAATAATCCTTTAAAATAGGGGTCACATTGCAGTTATGGCCTTCAGAGGGATGTTTATAACAGTAAGTAATATATGCATATAAATGTATAAGAATCCACCTTGTGATACTATTACACAATTATTTATTCATTATAAGGTTTTATTATTTATTCTTTTATGATTGTAAAATAATTTATTTTTATATATATATATATATATGTATATATAGTCCTTTTGGCTCATAGGACTCCGGAGGCAGTGGACAGGTACCGACAGGCCAAGCGGTGTGCAGCTTCAGCGGTCGCGGAGGCAAAAACTCGGACATGGGAAGAGTTCGGGGAAGCCATGGAAAACGACTTCCGGACGGCTTCGAAGCGATTCTGGACCACCGTCCGCCGCCTCAGGAAGGGGAAGCAGTGCACTATCAACACCGTGTATGGTGCGGATGGTGTTCTGCTGACCTCGACTGCGGATGTTGTGGATAGGTGGAAGGAATACTTCGAAGACCTCCTCAATCCCACCAACACGTCTTCCTATGAGGAAGCACTGCCTGGGGAATCTGTGGTGGACTCTCCTATTTCTGGGGCTGAGCTGAGGTGGAACTGTGGACCAGCTCTATACTCTCGGTAGGGTTCTTGAGGCTGCATGGGAGTTTGCCCAACCAGTCTACATGTGCTTTGTGGACTTGGAGAAGGCATTCGACCGTGTCCCTCGGGAAGTCCTGTGGGGAGTGCTCAGAGAGTATGGGGTATCGGACTGTCTTATTGTGGCGGTCCGTTCGCTGTACGATCAGTGCCAGAGCTTGGTCCGCATTGCCGGCAGTAAGTCGAACACATTTCCAGTGAGGGTTGGACTCCGCCAAGGCTGTCCTTTGTCACCGATTCTGTTCATAACTTTTATGGACAGAATTTCTAGGCGCAGTCAAGGCGTTGAGGGGTTCCGGTTTGGTAACCGCAGGATTAGGTCTCTGCTTTTTGCAGATGATGTGGTCCTGATGGCTTCACCTGACCGGGATCTTCAGCTCTCGCTGGATCGGTTCGCAGCCGAGTGTGAAGCGACCGGAATGAGAATCAGCACCTCCAAGTCCGAGTCCATGGTTCTCGACCGGAAAAGGGTGGAGTGCCATCTCCGGGTTGGGGAGGAGACCCTGCCCCAAGTGGAGGAGTTCAAGTACCTAGGAGTCTTGTTCACGAGTGAGGGAAGAGTGGATCGTGAGATCGACAGGCGGATCGGTGCGGCGTCTTCACTAATGCGGACGTTGTATCGATCCGTTGTGGTGAAGAAGGAGCTGAGCCGGAAGGCAAAGCTCTCAATTTACCGGTCGATCTACGTTCCCATCCTCACCTATGGTCATGAGCTTTGGGTCATGACCGAAAGGATAAGATCACGGGTACAAGCGGCCAAAATGAGTTTCCTCCGCCGTGTGGCGGGGCTCTCCCTTAGAGATAGGGTGAGAAGCTCTGCCATCCGGGAGGAACTCAAAGTAAAGCCGCTGCTCCTTCACATCGAGAGGAGCCAGATGAGGTGGTTCGGGCATCTAGTCAGGATGCCACCCGAACGCCTCCCTAGGGAGGTGTTTAGGGCACGTCCAACCGGTAGGAGGCCACGGGGAAGACCCAGGACACGTTGGGAAGACTATGTCTCCCGGCTGGCCTGGGAACGCCTCGGGATCCCCCGGGAAGAGCTAGACGAAGTGGCTGGGGAGAGGGAAGTCTGGGTTTCCCTGCTTAGGCTGTTGCCCCCGCGACCCGACCTCGGATAAGCGGAAGATGATGGATGGATGGATGGATATATATATATATATATATATATATATATGTGTATATATATATATATATATATATATATATATATAACACATGCTGAATGTGGCTTGGCATTGTCTTGCTGGAATAAGCAGGGGAGTCCATGAAAAAGACGGCGCTTGGATGGCAGCATATGTTGTTCCAAAATCTGTATGTACCTTTCAACCTTAATGGTGCCTTCACAGATGTGTAAGTTACCCATGCCTTGGGCACTAATGCACCCCCATACCATCACAGATGCTGGCTTTTGAACTTTGCGTCGATAACAGTCTGGATGGTTCGCTTCCCCTTTGGTCCGAATGACATGATGTGGAATATTTCCCCCAAAAATTAAAATTTAGACTCGTCAGACCACAGAACACTTTTCCACTTCGCATCAGTCCATCTGAGATGATCTCGGGCCCAGAGAAGCCGGCGGCGTTTCTGGATGTTGTTGATAAATGGCTTTCGCTTTGCATAGTAGAGCTTTAACTTGCACTTACAGATGTAGCGACGAACTGTATTTAGTGACAGTGGTTTTGTCAAGTGTTCCTGAGCCAATGTGGTGATATCCTTTAGAGATTGATGTCGGGTTTTGATAGAGTGGTGTCTGAAGGATCGAAGGTCAAGGTCATTCAATGTTGGTTTCCGGCCATGCCGCTTACATGGAGTGATTTCTCCAGATTCTCTGAACCTTTTGGTGATATTATAGACCGTATATGTTGAAATCCCTAAATTTCTTGCAATTGCACTTTGAGAAACGTTGTTCTTGAACTGTTTGACTATTTGCTCACGCAGTTGTGGACAAAGGCGTGTACCTCGCCCCATCCTTTCTTGTGAAAGACTGAGCATTTTTTGGGAAGCTGTTTTTTATACCCAATTATGGCACCCGCCTGTTCCCAATTAGCCTGCACACCTGTGGGATGTTCCAAATAAGTCTTTTTTGCCACCTCTTTCAACTTCTTTGTCACATGTTGCTGGCATCAAATTCTAAATTTAATGATTATCTGCAAAAAAAAAAAATGTTTTATCAGTTTGAACATCAAATATGTTGTCTTTGTAGCATATTTAACTGAATATGGGTTGAAAATGATTTGCAAATCATTGTATTCTGTTTATATTTACATCAAACACAATTTCCCAACTCATATGGCAACGGGGTTTGTACATGTTATCTATCACCTGTGCTCGGTGAGATCACCCATCAGCACATCGCAGCCTTCTGTGCTGAATAAACCTCGGCTTTAAGTTTCCCTCCACGCGCATGTCGGCCAGCACAAGGCCACAGCAGGAAGCGGGAACGTCGCTCAGCTTTGTTTGACTGACAGCGGCTCTTTGGCGAAGGTTCGCCTCGACTCTTTCAAAACAAGCTCCTCCCCCCCCTTGCTCAACGGGGCTTATTAGAATCACAATAGCTTTGTTTTTTTGTGTGTGTTTTTTTTTTTTTTTTGCTCCGTAACCTTGACAAAGCCTTTTTAATGGAAAGAGAAGTGATCACTGGCCTGTAATCCCTGGTGTGTGTGCAGGCATTAATGCGGCACTTGCAGCACTACTTGATCACTACTTTCGGCATCATCCCAAACCGGCTATTTCGAATCCGTCTCGGCGTGTGTGTTTTAATCCCTGCGAAGATATTTAAGACGGCTAATCTGTTTAATTACACTACAAATTAAGGATATTTACCGTTCCGAGGCATTTTTATTTATTTTTTTCATGCGACGGACGCCTTAATGAGGCCCTAACTCTGCCTGGCACGGAGCGGGTGTGTTTTAGGCCGTCCTCCAAAGTGCGTGCGTTTGCGTGCGTGATTGATATTCTGTATGCCGGAGCATGCGCGCATTTATTTCTATCAGACAATTCTGCCAGAGTCGGTCAGTGTCTGCCTTGCCTCAGCTCCTTATTGAATATTTGCCACAGAGGAAGAGTTTATTGTTTTGCTCAGCCGTCGCCATGACGGAGAAAGACGGACCGAAATGTAATATCACAGAGCGCTCATTTAATCGCGGGTATAAAGATCTGCTTAGCAAAGACAACAAGCCTAATAAGTAACGTGAATGTAAGCTAAATGCTTTTAAAAAAAAAACCTTTCTCAATCCAAATTGTATTGACCGTAGTGTAAAGCTGTTCCAAATTGAAATCAATCCTCCGAGGCTCTCGGTGTTGGAACGCTTTTGCAGGATTTTTTTAAATGGCAGCGCCTCGTTTTAGTCGGGAAGTTAATTCCGGATTGAGGTTAGAAGTGCCTGGGAAGACAAACTCTGGGGAGGCGACGGCCTCCTCCGTGCCGAGTTTGTTTTCTCATTTGGCTTGTGTCAGCGCTTCTTAATTAGAATTTGTTGGTGTGAACTGAGAGTGACGGGTGAAATTGGCACAGGCAATTACGCACAAAAATGACATGGGCCAAGTCCAAGTGTGCGTGTCTTTAAAGGGGAACATTATCACCAAACCTATGCAAGCGTCAATATATACCTTGATGTTGCAGAAAAAAGACCATGTATTTTTTTAACCGATTTCCGAACTCTAAATGGGTGAATTTTGGCAAATTAAACGCCTTTCTGTTTATCGGTCTTTTAGCGATGACGTCAAAACGTGACGTCACCGAGGTAACACACCCGCCATTTTCATTTTCACATTACAAACACCGGGTCTCAGCTCTGTTATTTTCCGTTTTTTCGACTATTTTTTGGAACCTTGGAGACATCATGCCTCGTCGGTGTGTTGTCGGAGGGTGTAACAACACTAACAGGGAGGGATTCAAGTTGCACCACTGGCAAGAAATCTGCCGCCAGCCCCCATTGAATGTACCAGAGTGTCTTCACATTTGACCGGTGATGCTAAGACAGACATGGCACAGAGATGTATGGATAACCTGCAGATGCATTTGCAACCATTAAGTCAACAAAATCACAAGGGTGAGTTTTGTTGATGTTGTTGACCTTTGTGCTAATCAGATATATTTGGTCACGGCATGACTGCCAGCTAATCGATGCTAACATGCTACGCTAATCGATGCTAACATGCTATTTACGCTAGCTGTATGTACATTTGAAACTAGATACCCCCATTTAATGCGAAACAAACACTTACCAATCGAGGGATTTAAGTTGCTCCAGTGTCACAAGATGCGAAAGTCCTGATCGTTTGGTCCGCACATTTTACCGGCGATGCTAATAAGGCAGACATGCTATGGGCCACCTCATTAGGTACACCCACGCCATGACCGAATAGCGTCAATAGCTATTCACTCAATAGCTTCAATTTCGTTTTCGCTATCTGCCTCCATACTCCGACCATCTGTTTCAATACATGCGTAATCTGTTGAATCGCTTAAACCGCTGAAATTCGAGTCTGAATCCGAGCTAATGTCGCTATATCTTGCTGTGTTGTTTGTATTGGCAGCACTGTATGACGTCACACTGAAATGGATAGTGGTTTCGAAGTTGGCGAAAATAAGGCACTTTAAAGCTATATTTAGGGATATTCCGGGACCGGTAAAATTTGGAAAAAAACTTCAAAAAATACAACAAGCCACTGGGAACTGATTTTTATTGTTTTTAACTCTTTTGAAATTGTGATAATGTTCCCCTTTAAAGGGGGACCTATGATGAGTTTTAATCTACATTTAAAACACGTCATTGTGGTCTTGATATCCTTATGCTTTGGTCTGATTTATGCATACATTTCGCTCCACAGTCACTTTCATCACCCGTTTTGTTTGAGTCCGTCTGCAAAACGGTCGATTCTGGAGGCGTTCCCAGATTGCAAATGAAACCACGCCCCAATCTTTCCCAAAATATCATATAATATTTTGAAAATGTACAATGCTTAAATATATATCTTGACGTCGTCTGTCATCACCTGTCCCTACAGGTCTAGGTCTTGCTTTGACTTAGTTTGTGTTTTTTTTGTGCTTAAATTGTATTTCTGTTTCTTTTCTGTGGTTGGATCTGGTTGAACACTTTGGCATATGTTATTTTGGATTGGGACTCGCATAAACATGGGTGTAAGATGGAAACATCAAAGAAAACAAAGGACATCAAAGACATTAAAGGCCTATTGAAATGAGATTTTCCTATTTTAACAGGAATAGCAGGTCCATTTTATGTGTCATACTTGATCGTTTTGCGATATTGCCATATTTTTGCTGAAAGGATTTAGTAGAGAACATCAACGATAAAGTTTGCAACCTTTGGTCGCTAATAAAAAAGCCTTGCCTGTACCGGAAGTAGCAGACGATGTGCGCTTGACGTCACGGGTTGTAGGGCTCCTCACTTCCTCACATTGTTTATAATCATAGCCAGCAGTAGCTAGAGCTATTCGGGCCAAGAAAGCGACAATTTCCCCATTAATTTGAGCGAGGATGGAATATTCGTGGATGAGGAAATTTAGAGTGAACGACTAGGAAAAAAAAAAAAAAGGCGACGGCTCCAGGCGGCGGCAGGCGGGGTTTCAGATGTAATTAGACACATTTACTAAGATTCCGCCCGGCTGAACATACTCCCCCCCTCCATTTCTTGAAGGGGCGGGAAATGACTGCCACCTGTGCCCCCGGTCTTTTCTTAATTTTTCCCTCGTTCTTCTTTTTCTTCCTCTTCATTTTCTTACATTTCATCTTTGTCTTCTTCTTTGTCTTTTTCTTCAACTTCTGTATACTTTTCTTGAAGTTCTTCAACTTCTGTATCATTTTTTTGAAGTTCCTCAACTTCTGTATATTTTTCTTGAAATTCTGCACCATCATCAGCCCCGTTCTCTCCTCCTTCTCCCCTTTTATACAGCGACAGGAGATACGTTAATCGTGTACAGGTGTGCGATCCACACACCTGATCTCATTTGTGGCGTCGCTCCCGGCACGCCCTGCCTCGTTGTTCCCTTGCCATCCCCGCCTCCTCGCCGCCATCTTTGGCCGGGCTCCAGCGTGCCCTGCCTCTCTGTCGGACCGTCTGCTCCGCATCTCCACATATACATATATATATATATTATAAAATATATTACAGTGTAAAAATATATAACAATTAAATGCATAGGCAGTTGTATAATAATTTGATTAAGTGAATCCCTATACATTTATATTCATAAATCATTTATGTTTCCTAGCGGCCCTCTGAGCCATAACTGCCATGTGGCCCTCAGTAAAAGACATAATTCACCATCGGTCCCCTTTAAGTGTGTTTATTTGGTGTTTCCGCATTGTGGACGTGTCCCATAAGAGGAGGGGGGTGGGGGGCACGCATTTGTCCTTGACTGATGTCGGCTGGTAATAAATGAGCGGGCGCCGGAAAGTGGCAGCCATGTCAGCTGACCGAAGGACAGGGTTGGGAAATGGCGTGGACAGGTGCATTGTGGGATTTTCAATTAGCGTGTGATGAGCGTGCGGGTCGGTCAGATGAGTCTTCATGTTGCATCATGGCTTGAACCCCGACGTTGCTTTGTCTCACTGGAGTGACCTCAGCCGTCCAACAGAAATACGGCCACCCCTCCAGCTGCTTTAAAGGTACATTAAACGTGTGTGTGTGTGTGTGTGTGTGTGTGTGTGTGCGTGAGGGAGGTCCTTGGCTTTACTGTGGCTGTGTGTGCATATCAACGTGAGTCACCTTGATCGCCAAGAAAGATGAGGAAAACTTCCAGGTATTTGTGCAGGAACATTGTTTTTGTGGCTTGCTTCATTAATCGTGAACACACACACTTCCTCGCTCCCCTGCGTTTTGCCCCGGAAAGTGACCAGTTATCGCTCTTGGCAAGGTGAAGGCAGGCTGATGGTGGGGTCGTTGGTGAGAAAAAGAGTGTCTTTTTATTTTATTTTTTATGTGTGTGTGTGTGTGTGTGTGTGTCCAGGCGAGGTTAAAGTGGAGCGAGTGAGACAGCGTGCTGCCTCTGAGGAGTGTAGCTATCACAGCTGCTGAATGCTCCAATTAATCAATACGAGCCACCCTGCCATTGTGTGTGTGTATGTGTGAGAGAGAGAGTGTGTGTGTGGCGTCTGAGGTTTATAGTCGGGTTTGTGGAGCATATGTAAAAAAAAAATGTTTTCCGTAAGCAAACACACAAAAAAACCAACTCAAAGTTAAGTAAATAAAGATGACATTTTTTTTTTTTACAAAAAAAATTAAGTGTTGAAAAAAATCCATCCATCCATCCATTTTCTACTGCTTATTCCCAAAATATTCCCAAAAATATAATACTGAATAATTATTACATTGTTCATGAATAATTGAAAGAAATAATGTTTTTTCCAAAAACTAAAATTTAATCTTGATTTTTTTTTTTTAGCAGAAAAACAAAAACAAAAAACTAAATCACTGCTTTTTTGCAATTTCAACAAATATTTTTTATTTTTTTCTTAATCAATTCAACAAAATGGCCCTGCTATGAGGTGGTGACTTGTCCAGGGTGTACCCCGCCTTCCGCCCGATTGTAGCTGAGATAGGCGCCAGCGACCCCCGCGACCCCAAAAGGGAATAAGCGGTAGGAAAATGGATGGATGGATGGAATCCAACAAAATAATACACAACAATACCATAATACAAACCCGTTTCCATACGAGTTGGGAAATTGTGTTAGATGTAAATATAAACAGAATACAATGATTTGAAAATCATTTTCAACCCATATTCAGTTGAATATGCTACAAAGACAACATATTTGATGTTCAAACCGGTAGACATTTTTTTTCTGCAAATAATAATTAACTTTAGAATTTGATGCCAGCAACACGTGACAAAGAAGTTGGGAAAGGTGGCAATAAATACTGTTTAAGTTGAGGAATGCTCATCAATATCATGGTTATTTGGTGACAAACCCCAAGATGCAGAGATGGAGGCAGGCATGGAGTGAGAAAACATGATTTAATAAAGATACTAAGACAAAATCAAACAAAAGGGTACTAACACAAAGCGCGCACGAGGCGGATAACAAACTAAGGGTCTTTAGCATAGAAGCTAGCAAGAAACAAAAAATGGCCTATCGTGGAAGCTAGCGGGTTGCAAACAGGAAAACAGAAGTCGTTACTTGTAGAGTGAAAACAAAACAGAAGCAGGGAACAAAAGACAGTAAGTTACAAACATACGAATGTAGCTTACCGCTACGCTGCAATAAAACGACATGTGGCAACGACAATGATCCAGCCCTGACTGGAAGACAAAGTGGGTACAAATAGGAGCGGGCTGATTGACTACAGGTGTGGCCAGGTGCCAATCAGCCGCAGATGAGGTAACAACAGCACACAGGGAGACAAACAGGAAGCTGAACCAAAATAAGAGCCCTTGACAGGAACTAAAGACAGGAGATGCTAAACAGAGAGGAAACAAAGACAAATGCAGAGGAAAAAACTAAAACATAGACAAACTGTCAGGGGAAAGCCTGACAATCAAACACTTATTTGGAACATCCCACAGGTGTGCAGGCTCATTGGGAACAGGTGGGTTCATAAGGTACTTCCCCCTACGTCCGTGTACACGGCGGCGTCTTAAAAAGTCATACATTTTACTTTTTGAAAAACGATACCGATAAGTTTGAAACCGATACCGATAATTTCCGATATGACCTTTTAAAACATGGGTGTTAAACTCTGGCCCGCGGGCCAATGTTTGGCCCGCTGTGTCATTTATTTTGCCCCTTGAGACAATATTAAATCAACTCTAAAGCTGGCCCGCCGGTATTATACAGCGGCGGTGCATTCACCGCTAATTCTAATACTTGCCAACCCTCACGATTTTCACAGGAGACTCCCAAATTTCAGTGCCCCCCCCCCCCCCCCGAAAATCTACCAGGGCAACCATTCTTGTGAATTTCTCCCGATTTCCACTCGGACAACAATATCGGCGGCGTGCCTTAAAGGTACTGCTTTTAGCGTCCTCTACAACCTGTCGTCATGTCCGCTTTTCCGCCGTACAATCAGCGTGCCGGCCCAGTCACATAATATATGTGGATTTTACACACACACAAGTGAATGCAAGGCATACTTGGTCAACAGCCATACAGGTCACACTGAGGGTGGCCGTATAAAAAACTTTAACACTGTTACAAATATGCACCACACTGTGAACCCACACCAAACAAGAATGACAAACACATTTCGGGAGAACATTCGCACTGTAACACAACATCAACACAACAGAGCAAATACCCAGAACCCCTTGCAGCACTAACTCTTTCGGGACGCTACAATATACACCCCCGCTACCAACAAAACTCGATTTTGCATGTCACTATAAAGTTATATAAGCCTTGCTTGTTCAATATTCAATGCAAAACTTGTTTGGGTCCCTATTAAAAGGTTAAATTGTTCAAATTTGGCCCATGGCTTTTTTCAGATTAGAACTTTGGCCCACTCTGTATTTGAGTATGACACCCCCGTTTTAAAGCATTTATCGGCCGATAATATCGGCAGTCCGATAACATCCGACATCCCTAACATAAACCCAACACACTAAAAGCTTGACATTGTCTGTTACATCTGTGAATAATCTGAGGCTGAGGAGAATGCACATGCAGCGCTCTGAATAGCTGCATCAAGCTGCAAAAATTACGTTTTCTCTTTAAGTTTCTGATTTTCTTGTTATTGTTGGAATTTGCGGAAGTTTGTCTATTTCTTTGCCTTCAAGCAACTCAGAACTGTAAAATATTTTCCTGTGTTTTTTTTCATTTACCGTATTTTTCGGACTACAAGGCACACTTGAAAGTCATTAAATTTCTCAAAAATCGTGCGTCTTACAACCCGGTGCGCCCCATGTATGTATTCATTCTGGTTGTGCTTACCGACTTCAAAACCGAAGCAATTGTATTTGGTGCATTGTGTAATATAGTGTGACCAGTTGATGGCAGTCACACATAAGTACGTACCCCTGTTCAATTGACATCAGCGGATTATCCATATATGGTAAAAAAATGTACCCAAAGTGCTTTGCGTGGGTCCGCCATTGTAGTCAGAGAAGCTCCCTCTTTTTCCCTATCCTCTTGTCTAGTATAAAGTAGTGTACTCTTCTAATGTACACCTGCCAATAGACTCACTATGGAAACACTAAAAACTACTGGTACAACAAAGATGACCTTGAGAAGACCCTGTCAAAGTGGAGGCACGTAAATAAGACGGTGCATCCTGAAGAAACGATCAGAAAGCACCTGTAAAACATCATTGATTTAACATTTTCCCCAGAGAAACACTAATGTTATGTAGACCACAAGAAAATGCTTTCAATGTGAAAAAAACTCAAAACATGACGACTTTATTGTGCTTTTATAGTTGTGTGCACCTTTTGTATGAAAGTAGACCGGAATAGACCGGCTCATTACGACTTGTCCGGTGTGCCCTATGTTCCAAAAAATACCATATATTAACAACATTTAAATTAATCCCCACTCTGAGAGCATGGGTAACATTAGCTGTGATGCTAACGGTGCGTTGCGAGTGGTAATACGAGAGAGAGAGGGTGCGAATCTGGTAACAAAAGGAGGAAGTGCCATGACGTGGACTATGGTGTGGTTTGTTTTCCCGTGGTGCAAATCAACTGGACCGGACATGGCGTGAAGGTAATGACATCTTTTATTATTAACTCCAAAAGTACAAACAAAACAAAGGGTATAAACAAAAGGCGCTCTCAGCCGAGGTATAAAACTTGGGTTTGAAAGAAAACTATTACTACGCCGTAAACTATGGACGTAAAAACAAAAACCCTTACTGTGACGTGAAAAGCATGAATCTATGGCAAGAATTGAGCAATCAATCGGGTATCAAGGGTGTGTGGAGGGTGATGTCTCCAGACTGACTGCCTGGCAACTACAGGCTTAAATGGTGCTGTGGTGTTTAACAGTTGCATGAGTCTAAAAGAACCAGGTGCGTGACATGACAGGAGAAAACTAATTGGTAGTCATGGTGACAAAACAAACAAGAGTCCAAAACCAGACAGAACGTGACCAAAAAACATGTCAGGTTGAATTAATTCCCAAGAAAAATCGTCTGACGGTGGTTTGGTTTCAAGCGGGAAGATGTTGAACAATTATGCGGCAAAAGCGTTGTTACAAAAAGTAGCAGCCCTTCTAATGTAGCATCATTTGAAAAGTCACCCGCTACAGAATGAAGAGTGCTTGAAACTGCACTTCAACATCTCTATTCGGTGCCACACCCACAAAATTTCCAGATCAACACCGTATGGAAAAAACGTCCGCAGGAACCTATCACAGAACGAAGGACATACACTATTTGATTTCCTATTATGCAGCTCATTTTTATTCAACAGTTATTGAAATATATTGTGTGACATCATGCACAAAAGTGCATTTTATTTGTTTTAAACTATTGTAGTGGTGTGCTGGACAAAAAGTGCACTTTAATTTAGTGTTGTTTTGATATGTCATCTTAGTGACATCATGCACAAAAGTGCATTTTATGTTTTAAACTATTGTAGTGGCGTTCTGTACAAGAAGTGCACTTTAATTTAGTGTTGTTTTGATATGTCATCTTAGTGACATCATGCACAAAAGTGCATTGTATTTGTTTTAAACTATTGTAGTGGCGTTCTGTAAAAAAAGTGCACTTTAATTTAGTGTTGTTTTGAAATGTCATCTTAGTGACATCATGCACAAAAGTGTATTTTATTTGTTTTAAACTATTGTAGTGGCGTTCTGTACAAAAAGTGCACTTTAATTTAGTGTTGTTTTGAAATGTCATCTTAGTGACATCATGCACAAAAGTGCATTTTATTTTGTGTAAAACTATTGTAGTGGCGTTCTGTACAAAAAGTGCAATTTAATTTAGTGTTGTTTTGATATATCATCTTAGTGACATCATGCACAAAAGTGCATTTTTTTTTGTTTTTAAACTATTGTAGTGGCGTTCTCTACAAAAAGTGCACTTTAATTTAGTGTTGTTTTGATATGTCATCTTAGTGACATCATGCACAAAAGTGCATTTTATTTGTTTTAAACTATTGTAGTGGCGTTCTGTACAAAAAGTGCACTTTAATTTAGTGTTGTTTTGATATGTCATCTTGGTGACATCATGCACAAAAGTGCATTTCATTTGTTTTAAACTATTGTAGTGGCGTTCTGTACAAAAAGTGCACTTTAATTTAGTGTTTTGATATGTCATCTTAGTGACATCATGCACAAAAGTGCATTTTATTTGTTTTAATCTATTGTAGTGGCGTTCTGTACAAAAAGTGCACTTTAATTTAGTGTTGTTTTAAAATGTCATCTTAGTGACATCATGCACAAAAGTGCGTTTTATTTGTTTTAAACTATTGTAGTGGCGTTCTGTACAAAAAGTGCACTTTAATTTAGTGTTGTTTTGATATGTCATCTTAGTGACATCATGCACAAAAGTGCATTTTATTTGTTTTAATCTATTGTAGTGGCGTTCTGTACAAAAAGTGCACTTTAATTTAGTGTTGTTTTAAAATGTCATCTTAGTGACATCATGCACAAATGTGCGTTTTATTTGTTTTAAACTATTGTAGTGGCGTTCTGTACAAAAAGTGCACTTTAATTTAGTGTTGTTTTGATATGTCATCTTAGTGACATCATGCACAAAAGTGCATTTTATTTGTTTTAAACTATTGTAGTGGCGTTCTGTACAAAAAGTGCACTTTAATTTAGTGTTGTTTTGATATGTCATCTTCGTGACATCATGCACAAAAGTGCATTTTATTTGTTTTAAACTATTGTAGTGGCGTTCTGTACAAAAAGTGCACTTTAATTTAGTGTTTTTTTGATTTGTCATCTTAGTGACATCATGCACAAAAGTGCATTTTATTTGTTTTAAAACTATTGTAGTGGCGTTCTGTACAAAAAAGTGCACTTTAATTTAGTGTTTTGATATGTCATCCTAGTGACATCATGCACAAAAGTACATTTTATTTGTTTTAAACTATTGTAGTGGCGTTCTGTACAAAAAGTGCACTTTAATTTAGTGTTGTTTTGAAATGTCATCTTAGTGACATCATGCACAAAAGTGCATTTTATTTGTTTTAATCTATTGTAGTGGCGTTCTGTACAAAAAGTGCACTTTAATTTAGTGTTGTTTTAAAATGTCATCTTAGTGACATCATGCACAAATGTGCGTTTTATTTGTTTTAAACTATTGTAGTGGCGTTCTGTACAAAAAGTGCACTTTAATTTAGTGTTGTTTTGATATGTCATCTAAGTGACATCATGCACAAAAGTGCATTTTATTTGTTTTAATCTATTGTAGTGGCGTTCTGTACAAAAAGTGCTCTTTAATTTAGTGTTGTTTTGAAATGTCATCTTAGTGACATCATGCACAAAAGTGCATTTTATTTGTTTTAAACTATTGTAGTGGCGTTCTGTACAAAAAGTGCACTTTAATTTAGTGTTGTTTTGATATGTCCTCTTAGTGACATCATGCACAAAAGTGCATTTTATTTGTTTCTAACTATTGTAGTGGCGTTCTGTACAAAAAATGCACTTTAATTTAGTATTGTTTTGATATGTCATCTTAGTGACATCATGCACAAAAGTGCATTTTATTTGTTTTAAACTATTGTAGTGGCGTTCTGTAAAAAAAGTGCACTTTAATTTAGTGTTGTTTTGATATGTCATCTTAGTGACATCATGCACAAAAGTGCATTTTATTTGTTTTAATCTATTGTAGTGGCGTTCTGTACAAAAAGTGCAGTTTAATTTAGTGTTTTAATATGTCATCTTAGTGACATCATGCACAAAAGTGCATTTTATTTGTTTTAAACTATTGTAGTGGCGTTCTGTACAAAAAGTGCACTTTAGTGTTTTGATATGTCATCCTAGTGACATCATGCACAAAAGTGCATTTTATTTGTTTTAAACTATTGTAGTGGCGTTCTGTACAAAAAGTGCACTTTAATTTAGTGTTGTTTTGATATGTCATCTTAGTGACATCATGCACAAAAGTGCATTTTATTTGTTTTAAACTATTGTAGTGGCCCAAAAATATCGAAATGTTAATAAAAGGCCTTATTGCTAGTAATACATCAAGTCTGTTGTTTTTGTAAAATGTCACAAATTTCACATTTTATTTTTTTGCTGCTTTACAGAGTCATTCACTATCATAAAAACAAATATTACCATTATTAGAACGCTTTAGCAGGCAGCCATCTGTTTGAAACATTACACCGCACAATCCAAGGTTGAGGACATTTCACTTCATTTCTCTTCATTGTTTGACATTCCTCTGCGGCACGTTGTGTATCGTCCATACAAAGGGAAACGTAGGCCTCCACTGGAAGTGGATAATATTTTGGAGGACACTGCTGGCAAAAATACTTACATTCTTCAATATCAATTACTTTTATTTATTAATACATTTTTCTCTGCCGCTTGTCCACATTAGAGTCCTTATTCTCCCATGTGCATAAGTGAAAAAAGGTGTGCAACCGCTAAGGATGTACATTATATTGTTAGGATTTTATCGGTACCGATACATTATCGATATTCCTTATCGATACTGGTATTCATCAGTACTCTTATTGGTATTATATGTAATTGGTGTAAATATGCTTTTTAGATACCATTTCATTAGCACAAGAGGTTAACTTCATGTAGTATCTCAAAGCAGGGAAGTCTTTTTTTAAATCTTAAAGGGGAACATTATCACAATTTCAAAAGGGTTAAAAACAATAAAAATCAGTTCCCAGTGGCTTGTTGTATATTTTGAAGTTTTTTTCAAAATTTTACCGGTCCCGGAATATCCCTAAAAAAGCTTTAAAGTGCTTGATTTTCGCTATTTGCGAAGCGACTATCTACTTTCCTGTGACGTCATACAGTGCTGCCAATGTAAACAAACAACGGCGAATACCACAGCAAGATATAGCGACATTAGCTCGGATTCAGACTCGGATTTCAGCGGTTTAAGCGATTCAACAGATTACGCATGTATTGAAACGGATGGTTGGAGTATGAAAGTATTGAAAAAGAAACTGAAGCTATTGAGCGAATAGCTATTGACGCTATTTATAGCCATAGCATGACCGAATAGCTGCGTTAGCATCGCCGGTAAAATGTGCGGACCAAACGATCGGGACTTTCGCATCTCGTGACACTGGACCAACTTAAATTCGTCGATTGGTAAGTGTTTTTTTCACATTAAATGTGGGTGGAAGGAAACGTAATATAGTTGCAAATGCATCTGCAGGTTATCCATACATCTCTGTGCCATGTCTGCTTTAGGACCGCCGGTAAATAGCATGATAGCGTCGATTAGCGTAGCATGTTAGCATCGATTAGCGTAGCATGTTAGCATCGATTAGCTGGCAGTCACGCCGCGGCCAAATATGTCTGATTAGCACATAAGTCAACATCAACAAAACTCACCTTTGTGATTTCGTTGACTTTATCGTTGCAAATGCATCTGCAGGTTATCCATACATCTCTGTGTCATGTTTGTCATCGCCGGTCAAATGTGGAGACAATCTGGCACATTCAGTGGGGGTCTGGCGGCAGACACTTTCGCATCTTCGGGCCAGTGGTGCAACTTGAATCCCTCCCTGTTAGTGTTGTTACACCCTCCGACAACACACCGGCGAGGCATGATGTCTCCAAGGTTCCAAAAAATTGTCGAAAAAACGGAATATAACAGAGCTGAGACCCAATGTTTGCAATGTGTTGAAAATGAAAATGGCGGCTGTATTACCTCGGAGACGTCACGTTCTGACGTCATCACAAAAAGAGCGATAAACAGAAAGGCGTTTAATTCGCCAAAATTCACCCATTTAGAGTTCGTAAATGGGTTAAAAAATATATGGTCTTTTTTCTGCACCATCAAGTTATATATTGACGCTTACATAGGTCTGGTGATAATGTTCCCCTTTAACAAAGTCAACAACTGTAAACACTTGCAACACAGTTGGACTCAGCAGAGGATTAGGTAAAAAAAAACTAAATATTAGCTATATGGCGATATGGCCTTTTTTTAATATCTCTGTATTTTAAAGCCATGTCACGATACACGATATATATCGCAATATTTTGCCTTAGCCTTGAATGAACACTTAAAGCATGTAATCACAGCAGTATGATGATTCTATGTGTCTACATTAAAACATTCGTGTTCATACTGCATTAATATATGCTCATTTTAAACTTTCATGCAGAGAGGGAAATCACAACTAAGTCAATTGACCAAAACCGTGTTTATTAAACAGTTATTAAGCAGTGGCACAAACATTCATGTCATTTCCAAAACAGAAAGTGCAAGATTGTCAGAGACATTTTAAAACAAGCCATGAGTGCACTTTTGTGCATGATGTCACTAAAATGACATATCAAAACCACACTAAATTAATGTGTGCTTATTGTACAGACCGCCACTAAAATAGTTTAAAACAAATAGTGCACTTTTGTGCATGATGTCACACAATAACTGTGTCTATCTAACTACATATATACACATATAAGTGTATATATATATATATATATATATATATATATATATATATATATATATATACATTTTCTACCGCTTATTCCCCTTTGGGGTCGCGGGGGGCGCTGGTGCCTCTCTCAGCTGCAATCGGTATATGTGTATATATATATATATATATAAATATATATATATATATATTTTTTTATCTATATATATATATTTCTATATATATAAACATATATATGTGTGTGTATATATATCAATCATATATATATGTGTGTGTGTGTGTATATGTGTATATATATATGTGTATATGTATGTATATGTGTATACACGTATGTATATATATATATATATATATATATATATGAGTCGGCCTCAGGGCTTCGGCGGATCCTCTGCCGCGGAGGTCAAGACACACCCGACTCATCCATCCATCCATTTTATACCGCTTATTCCCTTTTGGGGTCGCGGGGGGCGCTGGCGCCTATCTCAGCTGCAATCGGTATATGTGTATATATATATATATATATATATATATATATATATATATATATATATATATATATATATATATATATATATATATATATATATATATATATATATATATATATATATATATATATATATATATATATATATATATATATATGATTATATATATAGAAATATATATATATATATATTATATATATATATATATATTTCTATATATATAATCATATATATATATATATATATATATATATATTTCTATATATATATATAGATATATTTCTATATATATAATCATATATATGTGTGTATATATATCAATCATATATATGTGTGTGTGTGTGTGTGTATATATATATATGTGTATATGTATGTATATGTGTATACACGTATATGTATATATATATATATATATATATATATATATATATATATATATATATGAGTCGGCCTCAGGGCTTCGGCGGATCCTCTGCCGCGGAGGTCAAGACACACCCGACTCATCGTGTAAATACAAATTACTCCCTTTTGGCGTATTCTGGACACCCCCAAACAATGTTCCCTCTAATTTTCAATCTGATTTGCAGGTGTGTAGTTTGTTGTGGGTTCATGCACTCTGTTGGTTTTGTTCTTTGAAAAAGGTTATGTTCATGCACAGTTCGTTTTGTGCACCAGTAAAGTATATATATATATATATATATTTATTTTTTCTAATAAAAAAATATATGCATTTTATTGCCATCTATCTTTTGTGTTCTCGTCTACATATATGGGTTGATGGCTAAGGTATGTTGATTGATACAGAAAAAAACCACACAAAAAAAACGGATGCATGATACTTCTTTTTTTTATGTCCTATTCGTTATGCAAGCCCCGTGTGCAGTGAAGTTGTAAAATTGCAGTTAAAGTCCAATAGACTGTTGTATAATGGGAACATTAGCAGGGCCATAGACACCCAACCGGAGGGGATTTGTTTTACACAAACATAAAAAAAAAAAAAAAAAAAGACCTCGACTGCGGTTTAAACAGCTATTATCTATACCTCCAACCAGCACCGACAATGTGTTTGCCCAAGAAACAGCATCTTTTCCATGTTGCCGATTCACAAATGAACATTTGTGTGCACCTTTATGTAGCGATGTACAAAAAAAAAACAACTGACAGATAAACTTGGTGTTTTTTTGTTTTTTTTATTGTCACGTCAACCTGAGAGGAAAAACACTGATAAAATATTTCAGCACTTTATTGGTTTCCATGACATTCCTGAACTTCTTTCACTATTGCAATGTTGCTGATTCCTCAGGTTCATTTAAATCCCGGAAAAGTCTCGACGTTGCTTCTCTGCAGATAAAGTGCGGTGAGACAATCCTCTGATGCTGTGAGAAAGAGACAATGGAACGAACAGAGAGACGCTTGGACTCGGAGAGATAAAGAAAGGCATTTTTATTGTCCGGCTGTCGTCTCTTCCTCCCCGTACAAGCCTGCTCTCTTCATGCTCTTCTCTGTAATGACGTCCTCAAAAGACGTATTTTACAGCAGCGAGTCTTAAAAATAGATTAATGTACTAAAGTCTCTTAATAAGGAAAGTTTGTTCCTTTTTTTTTCTCCGTTTCACTGACATCATTTTATTAATATTCCACCATACTTTCTAGCGTATATTAGGCGGCAAAGTAATAACCAGGAGGTATGCGTGACACAGGGCCACCCTAAGCTATTTTAGGGCCCCGAAGCCAAATTTTATTTGGAGCCCTTGTCCCCCCCGGATTTTCCGGGAGACTCCCGAAATTCAGCGCCTCTCCCGAAAACGTCCCGGGACAAATTTTCTCCTGAAATTCAGGCCGAGCTGGAAGCCACGCCCCCTCCAGCTCCATGCGGACCTGAGTGAGGACAGCCTGTTTTCACGTCCGCTTTCCCACAATATAAACAGCGTGCTTGCCCAGTGACGTTATAACTGTAGAATGGTTTCTTATGTGGGTTTATTGTTAGGCAGTTTCATTAACGTCCTCCCAGCGCGGCAACAACACACAACAACAGCAGTCACATTTTTGTCTACCGTAAAGCAGTTCATCTGCCGTAAACAGCAATGTTGTGACACTCTTAAACAGGACGATACTACCATTGTACATGCATATGGTTAGAAAAGTAGTGACAGAGAATAGAACAAGGATGGACAATTCAACCCTTAACTCAACAATGAGTAGATGAGTGTCATGTGTGTGTAGATGTGTAGTGTTTTTTTCATCATTTATTCTCTACAAAAAACCTTCCGTAAAAGGAAAAAAACAGACAGAAATACCCATTTATACATACATATATATATATATATATATATATATATATATATATATATATATATATATATATATATATATATATATATATATATATATATATATATATATATATATATATATGATTTATTTACTAATTAAAGGTAAATTGAGCAAATTGGCTATTTCTGGCAATTCATTAAAGTGTGTATCAAACTGGTAGCCCTTCGCGTTAATTAGTACCCAAGAAGTAGCTCTTGGATTCAAAAAGGTTGGTGACCCCTGCTCTATCACAACAAAATAAGACTTGTAGAAATGTATTGGAAACTAAAAACAATCTCTTTACAAGTGTACGTCAACTGTTGACCACGGCTCTATATAAACAAGTTTCATTCCCTTTTATAAACGCTAACATTACCGCTTTAAATCGCCACCTCCACCTGCATGTGGACAAACGGTGAAGCAGAAGAGGGGAAGTGTTGAGGGATGAGGACATCATTCCAAACACATCTTGACAGCAACAAAGTGAGTTGTGCTTTTGTGCTAATGAAGCGATGCCAGCTTGCAGGGGCGAAGGCGAGCCAAACAGTTGCAACCCTGCAGGCCACTCGCCGCTCCTTTTCTCCACCACCACTTTCTTAATTAGAGCACCGCATCCCAGGGCTTCCTGAAGGTTTCTCCCGTGCTTGGGATCATATGAACATGTGCCTGCACCTAAGGCGTGCAAAGTGGGTTTGTTCCCCGCCCGAGGCCTGCATGCATGCATGCGTGTGTGCGTGTTGGCACGTCTTTGTTGTGAGCGGCGGGAGCAGGTGGCAGGGGTCGCCACTTCCGTGCTTGAACTTGAGCAGCTTCACCCAACTTTCACCATAACTTCAAGATGTCTAGTGCAGTTTGTTTCAGAAGACATTTCCATACTTGCCTACCTTGAGACCTCCGATTTCGGGAGGTGGGGGTGGGGGGTGTGATCGGGGGGTGGTCGAGGGGGCGTGGTTAAAAGGGGAGGAGTATATTTACAGCTACGATTCACCAAGTCAAGTATTTCATATATATATATATATATAAATAAAAGAAAAACATCTACACACACATGACACTCATCTACTCATTGTTGAGTTAAGGGTTGAATCGTCCATCCTTGTTCTATTCTTTTGGGTGGCGGGGGGTGCTGGTGCCTATATCAGCTACAATCGGAAGGAAGGCGGGGTACACCCTGGACAAGTCGACACCTCACAGACAACATTCACACTCACATTCACACACTTGGGCCAATTTTATGTTGCCAATCAACCTATCCCCAGGTGCATGTTTTTGGAAGTGGGGGGAAGCCGGAGGGAACCCATGCATTCACGGGGAGAACATGCAAACTCCACACAGAAAGATCCCGAACCTGGGATGTGGTGGCGGTATAGCTCGGTTGGTAGAGCGGCCGTCTCAGCAACTTGAGGGTTGCAGGTTCGATTCCCGCTTCCGCCATCCTAGTCGCTGCCGTTGTGTCCTTGAGCAAGACACTTTACCCACCTGCTCCCAGTGCCACCCAACCTGGTTTAAAAATGTAACTTAGATATAGATGGGTTTTACTATGTAAAGTGCTTTGAGTCACTAGAGAAAAGCGCTATATAAATATAAAGGAGGAGGGATTGAACCCAGGACTGCAGGACCTTCGTATTGTGAGGCAGACGCAGTAACCCCTCTGCCACCGTGAAGCCCATGTGTAGAAATCTTTATTTATAATTGAATCACTTGTTTATTTTTCAACAAGTTTTTAGTTATTTTTATATCTTTTTTTTCTAAATAGTTCAAGAAAGACCACTACAAATGAGCAATATTTTGCACTGATATACAATTTAATAAATCAGAAACTGATGACATAGTACTGTATTTTACTTCTTTATCTTTTTTTTTTTCAACCAAAAATGCTTTGCTCTGATTAAGGGGTACTTGAATTAAAAAAAAATGTTCACAGGGGGTACATCTCTGAGAAAAGGTTGAGAACCACTGCTCTAAAAGCCATAGATGTTATTGTCACATATGCATGCACAGTAGATGGCAGTATTTTCCTGTTTAAGAGTGTCACAATATTGCTGTTTACTGCAGACAAAAACGTGACTGCTGTTGTTGTGTGTTGTTGGCGCTTTGGGAGGACGTTAATGAGACTGCCTAACAATAAACCCACGTAGGAAACCAAGAACTCGCCCTCGGTCATTCTACAGTTATAACGTCATTGGGCAGGCACTCTGTTTATATTGTGGGAAAGCGGACTTGAAAACAGGCTGTCGACACGTCACTCAGGTCCGCATGGAGCTGGAGGGGGCGTGGCCTCCAGCTCCGCCTGAATTTTGGGGGATTTTCTGGAGAAAATTTGTCCCGGGAGAGGCGCTGAATTTCGTGAGTCTCCCGAAAAACATATCTGAGCGGGCTTCATCAGTTCATGCTCATAGACTTTGGTTGCTCAGATCTAGTCTTGTTCCATTGAATTCATACTCGATCTTTTTTTGATCTGAATCTGCTCGGACTAGACCATGCGCCTGGGCCTGCACCTCAGGCGTGTAAAGTGTGATTTGTCATATCTAGTCTAGTAGGACTAAATTCAGACTGGATCCGACCAATCTAGGAATTATATTGGACTAATAATATGGTAATGTAATGATTGCCATAGCATTCTGCAAAAGCTACTGATTTAGACTAGATTTGACCAATTAAATCCTAGGGGTGTAACGGTAAACAAAAATGTTGGTTCGGTACGTACCTCGGTTTAGAGGTCACGGTTCGGTTCAATTTCGGTACAGTAAGAAAACAACAAAATATACATTTTTTGGTTAGACCAACTTACGAAGTTTTTAAGGACATTTTTGTTCCTAGGATTTGTTCGTAGGTAAGAACAAAATCTACGATTGCTCCAGATAGATGAAAAATAGATAGATAGGACAGACATACAGGCATATAGCAAAATGAGCAATATATAGACATTTCAAAATTCTTTGTGGGAGCGACCATATAGACCAGGGGTGTCCAAACTTTTTCCACTGAGGGCCACACACGTTTTGATATTTTTCATTTTCAAACCATAACAAAGTATATGGATTCTTTTTTTTTTTTTACCTTTAGGACCCAGGGACCATAGAGGGTCTCCGTCATTAACATGTTAAAAATGAGTCAAATTATTATTTTCATTTTTTATGTAACGCTTACAGTAAATCTATTAATCAACTTCAGGTTAATATAAAGTAAAAAAAAAAAAAAAGGTTTTATGTCTTTTTAGTCAAAGACAACTTTGTTTTTTATAGTAAAATTGAAATATGCAGTATTTCCCTCATTGCCCAAAACATTCAAAAAGCAATGTTTGATCTGAAGTAATTGGAGCCCTAAAAAGATCAATAATGCAGGACACCATTGATTTAAATGTATTATTATTTCTGAGTAATCACAGTGAAAAAATAAGTAAAATCCCACTAAAAATCTTTGGGACCCAAAAGGTCCCCCACTCATAAAGTGATGAATTTGTATTATTATTTTTTTTTTTCTTTCAACACTTAAGTTATGAGATCAACTTTGAACTATTATTTTGTTGGTTTTATGCTCTTTTGTCAAAGAAAACACTGTTTTTAATGGCAACCACACAATATATGCACATATTTTCCACATAAAACATTATAAAGTGAAATATTTGAAGTCATTTTGAGCATTAAAAATATCAATAATTAATTGTAAAAAATAAAAATGTTCAACATATTTTTTTTTTAGCATTGTCAATAAGAGCAAAATAAAGAAAGACAAAAGAAAAACAAACAGCGTGCATGGCAGCTTTGTGTCAACATTGCAACTTTTCCCCGTTAGATTTGACCTCATTCTACTTTTTTGAATGTTTTTATTTTTTATTTTTGCAATAGGATTTCCAGAATGTGTGGCGGGCCACTAAACAATTAGCTGTGGGCCGAAAATGGCCCCTGGGCCGCACTTTGGACACCCCTGATGTAGAACTATTTGCCCGAAGTGAACGTTTTAAGCTACCTGAGCAGTCCCCCTTTCTTGAACTTACATTTAGACATTATGTATTTACCCCGCCCGATAAGACACATTTCTCTTCTGTAATCTGTTTGTGTTTTCTCCGTGTGTTTGATAATCTGCTTTTCTTTGTGCTTATATGGGGAATTAAGGGCGTTTACCTATGCAAATTACGAAATTAAGGGTCTTTACATATGAATAAATGGGAAATAAGGGCGTGTTTATATGCAAATTATGACAGACATGCACGCGCTAACCATTCAACAACTTAAGAACAGCAGGTGGGAACAATTTGGCCGTTTAAGAACACGTCATGAATTTGAAATGACTCCTCTTAGGAATTCACTTAGGATAAGGGATAAGAGGAAAAGTTTGGAAGTTATTTCTGAATAGGGCCCAATGATGTCCGCTTCTGTACTATCCGTTATTTGTACTTCTAATTAGTTTTTGTCGCAGCATTGCTGCCACCCCTCCTCAAAGTTGCGAGGTGCCAGTGACAGCGATACACGACAGAGGTGTCATTCAACTCGTTGCATGTAGATGTATCATCCCAAAATTTATGAAAATATTTTATGAAGGTTACATAGTGCTGCTTTAACTGGTGGAGAGAGAAATTGCCAGGAAGCCTCCCTGCATCCCTTTGCCCACGCTCCCTTGGGACCACATAAACATCATTTGAATCAAATGGGGAAAGGAAGTCAACATTATGAGGGTGCTAAATTTCCAGCACACATCTAAAACATTAAACATTTGAACCCAATGAAGGCCTTTTATCACCTCAGGGAGGCACCTTGCTTCCTGATTTATGAGCGATGGCTGGTGGCCGCCTCAGCTTCTCATGGAGCCGCCTCAAGTAAATCCAGTTCGATGCGGTCGACGCCACTGAAGAAAACTCAAAGTGGCCATGCTAAACGCTGTCGTTCATGTATAAGGCCACAAAAAGATTAGAAATATTAGTCTCGGCAAGGAACTGAGAGGTGCGGTGGATGTCCGCCAAAACGGCGAGCTCCCTCAATAGGGGCCACAAATGAAAAGTAATGGTCACATTTGCAGCGAGTGCATGAGGTGCCTGCAGTAACAAACTGCAGCTGCGGCCTTGTCAGAGTTACTGCTTCCGTTCCCAAAGGCAATGAGCACAACATGAATATGAATATTACAGTGCAGATTTAAACTGCTCTTTTGGCCCCTGCGCGACTATTTAATGAGCATCTGTGCTTCTTCCTTTAATGCCGCGTTATTCCCTCAAACGCCGCACCTGTCTGTTTGCCGAAGCCCCTTTTTTTTCTTTAAAGCCAGCCTGCAATTAACAAAAATGCGTGTTTTGGAAGGAAACATTCCGCCGAAAAAAATAGCCATACATGTCACACTAAGGGTGGCCGTATGAACAACGTCAACACTGTCATAAACATGTGCCATATAGTGAAACCACACTAAACAACAATGATAAACACATTTGGGGAGAATATTTGTACTGCAACACATCATAAACACTACATAACAAATTCCCAGAATTCCCTGACGCTACAATATAAACAAACGCCATTGGTGGATCTACCCCCAACCTCCACTGTAATGATACCAAGTACAAAGGCGTATCTCGTCAATATTACTGTGATGCAGATCTAAACTGCTTTTTTGGCCCTTCACGACTATTTAATGAGCATCTGTGCTTCTTCCTTTAATGCCGCGTTATTCCCTCAAACGGCGCACCTGTCTGTTTGCCGAAGCCCCCTTTTTTTTCTTTAAAGCCAGCCTGCAATTAACAAAAATGCGTGTTTTGGAAGGAAACATTCTGATGAAAAAAATAGCCATACATGTCACACTAAGGGTGGCCGTATGAACCACGTCAACACTGTCATAAACATGTGCCATATAGTGAAACCACACCAAACAACAATGATAAACACATTTTGGGAGAAGATATTTGTACTGCAACACAACATAAACACTATATAACAAATTCCCAGAATTCCTTGCAGCACCAACTCTTCCGGAATGCTACAATATAAACAAACACCATTGCTGGTTCTACACCTAACATCCACTGTAATGATACCAAGTACAAAAGCGTATCTGGTCAATATTACTGTGATGCAGATTTAAACTCCTCTTTTGGCCCTGTGCTACTATTTAATGAGAATTTGTGTTTCTTTCTTTAATGCCCCGTTATTCCCTCAAACGGCGCACCTGTCTGTTTTCCAAAACCCCTTTTTTTTTTATTAAGCCTGCCTGTAATTCACAAATATGCGTGTTTTTGAAGTTAACATTCTGCTAAAAAAATAGCCATATATGTCACACTAAGGGTGGCCGTATGAACAACGTCAACACTGTCATAAACATGTGCCATATAGTGAAACCACACCAAACAACAATGATAAACACATTTTGGGAGAAGATATTTGCACCGCAAGACGACATAAACACGACAGAACAAATTCCCAGAATTCCTTGCAGCACCAACTCTTCCGGGATGCTACAATATAAACAAACGCCATTCCTGGATCTACACCTAACATCCACTGTAATGATACCAAGTACAAAAGCGTATCTCGTCAATATTACTGTGATGCAGATTTAAACTGCTCTTTCGGCCCTGCGCTACTATTTAATGAAAATGTGTGTTTCTTTCTTTAATGCCGCGTTATTCCCTCAAACGGCGCACCTGTCTGTTTTCCAAAACCCCTTTTTTTTTTTATTAAGCCTGCCTGTAATTCACAAATATGCGTGTTTTGAAGGAAACATTCTGCTGAAAAAAATAGCCATACATGTCACACTAAGGGTGGCCGTATGAACCACGTCAACACTGTCATAAACATGTGCCATATAGTGAAACCACACCAAACAACAATGATAAACACATTTTGGGAGAAGATATTTGTACTGCAACACAACATAAATACTACACAACAAATTCCCAGAATTCCCTGCAGCTTCAACTCTTCCGGGACGCTACAAAATAAACAAACACCATTGCTGGATCTACACCTAACATCCACTGTAATGATACCAAGTACAAAAGCGTATCTTGTCAATATTACTGTGATGCAGATTTAAACTCCTCTTTTGGCCCTGTGCTACTATTTAATGAGCATCTGTGCTTCTTCCTTTAATGCCGCGTTATTCCCTCAAACGGCGCACCTGTCTGTTTGCCAAAACCCCTTTTTTTATTGAGCCTGCCTGTAATTCACAAATATGCGTGTTTTTGAAGGAAACATTCTGCTGAAAAAAATAGCCATACATGTCACACTAAGGGTGGCCGTATGAACAACGTCAACACTGTCATAAACATGTGCCATATAGTGAAACCACATTAAACAACAATGACAAACACATTTTGGGAGAAGATATTTGTACTGTAACACAACATAAATACTACACGACAAATTCCCAGAATTCCCTGCAGCTTCAACTCTTCCGGGACGCTACAAAATAAACAAACGCCATTGCTGGTTCCACACCTAACATCCACTGTAATGATACCAAGTACAAAAGCGTATCTCGTCAATATTACTGTGATGCAGATTTAAACCGCTCTTTTGGCCGTTGTGCTTCTTCCTTTAATACCGCGTTATTCCCTCAAACGGGGCACGTGTTTGTTTGTCGAAGCTCCATTTCCATTTTTATTTTTTTTGGAAAGCCAGCCTGTAATTCGCAAATATGCCTGTTTTTGACGGGAACATTCTGCTGAAAAAAAAATAGCGCTGCTAATTAACGGAATTAGCCGCAGATCAAAAGATTCAATTAGAAAGCGATGTGTTTGCCCGGAAGCCGCCAGGGACGTGGCGAGTACCTCTCAGTCTCAGCTCGAATGGACGCCATGCAGAGAATAGACACAAATAACCCTTTGCTGATATCCCTTTTGCAGCCGCCGGATAAGCAAACGTATCAAAGCACCTGTAAGGCTGCACTGCCTTTTTTTTTGTAGCACGCCGCTAAAGCTGCATGAGGAATGTCATTCATTTGTTCAAAGACTCCCAAATGGACATCAGTAAGCGAAACATGGTGTTAATTAGCAACCAACACACATGCACACACAAATGAGAGACTGAATCAAACGCACTTGATTTTCCCAGTGCTTCTGCATACAGTGTGTGTTGTTGAGTTCCAGGCATAATTAAGAGCATAATTAAGTGTGTGTTGTTGTTGTTGCTTAGCTCATTGGTGCAGGTGTGTGTGTTTTCTTGTATTTCTTTCTTGAGACATCAACAAGGAAAAGTACCTTCCATATGAACGAGTTGGGATCAAAATCATGGTGCCATTGCATCTAATGTAGAGCCAAATACTAGAGTCTGTGAACATTGCTCCGAAGTCAGGATTTTTTGTTGATTTAATGAGCATACAAAAGTAAACATTGGCAGGTGCAAAGGCAGCAATATATGATGAAACAAAGAGACAGCTACAGAAGGACTTCCCTATTCATCCCCGAAAAAATCCCGCCAGGTGAACAGCTGATTTTACGACTTCCGGTGCTGATATAAGACAACCCGCGTTCCACATGTGACCATAGGATGAAGAAATACACTACGGTACTCAGACTATAGTGGCCATTAAAAGTTAGTTTCTACAGCTGGGTTGCCCAAAGTGCGGCACAGGGGCCATCTGTGGTCCTTGACTCGTCTGTCATCGGCCTTAAGCACATTACACAAAACAAAAAAATAGAGATCTCATTTGCACCCCTGGTGGTGAAATCTATCAAAATGAGGGTGGTACCAAAAAGGAGGGATTTTTCAAATTGACTGTGTGTCTGTTTTAAAAGTGCTCCCCCCTGGTCAACATATGAAATAACAAGGGTGTGTAAGAAATTGGAATGCGCCCACTTTGGCCAAAATTAATAAAAAATAAATAAAATATATCCATCCATCCATCCATCTTCTTCCGCTTATCCGAGGTGGGGTCGCGGGGGCAGCAGCCTAAGCAGGGAAGCCCAGACTTTCCTCTCCCCAGCCACTTCGTCTAGCTCTTCCCGGGGGATCCCGAGGCGTTCCCAGGCCAGCCGGGAGACATAGTCTTCCCAACGTGTCCTGGGTCTTCCCAGTGGCCTCCTACTGGTTGGACTCGCCCTAAACACCTCCCTAAGGAGGCGTTCAGGTGGCATACTGACCTGATGCCCGAATCACCTCATCTGGCTTCTATCGATGTGGAGGAGCAGCGGCTTTACTTTGATCTCCTCCCGGATGGCAGAGCTTCTCACCCTATCTCTAAGCGAGAGCCGCTTGTACCCGTGATCTTGTCCTTTCGGTCATGACCCAAAGCTCATGACCATAGGTGAGGATGGGAACGTAAATCGACCGGTAAATTGAGAGCTTTGCCTTCCGGCTCAGCTCCTTCTTCACCACAACGGATCGATACAGCGTCCGCATTCCTGAAGTCACGATCCACTCTTCCCTCACTATATATATATATATATATATATGTATATATATATATATATATATATATATATATGTGTATGTATGTATGTGTGTATATATGTATTTATGTGTGTATATATGTATATATATATATATATATATATATATATATATATGTATGTGTATATATGTATGTGTATATATATATATATATATGTGTATGTATTTATGTGTGTATATATGTATGTATGTGTGTATATATGTATATATATATATGTATATGTATGTGTGTATATATGTATGTATGTATGTGTGTATATATGTGTGTATATATGTATATATATATGTGTATGTATGTATATCGAGACATACTGTAATTTGAAATAAATAATGGCAATTAAAAAAAATTACAAACAAAAAATTTAATTAAAAAAATAATAACTAACAGCAGTCTTTTTCTCATAATGTGTCAACTTTTTTCCCATAAAATTGGGAGCGATTTCTCCTATTATTTCTGTTTCTGTAATAATGCAATATTTTCTGGTAAAATTATTACTTTTTTATGTAAAATTATGACTTTTTAATGCAAAATGGCAACGATTGCCATATACAACTATGACTTTTGTCGCAAAAATAATTTTTTTTTTGTTGTTCCTGTTAAATAGTGACATTTTTTGAGTAAAAGTATGGCTTTTGTCATAATTTTGCCGAGTCAAATTCCGCTAGTTATTATAATATTGCATATTGAATGATAAAGTTTTCTCATACAAGTGTGACTTTTGTCGAGTAAAATTACGACTATCTTCATAAAATTGCCAAGATTTTAAGCTTTTTCTTGTAAAACTTCGACCGTCATTGAGTAAAATTTCAACTTGCATCATAACGTTGCACAAATGTTCAGTTTTTCTTGTAAATATTGATTAAAATACTGCCAAAATTCTAAAGTTTTTCTTGTGAAATTCTGACCTTTTCCTTGGGGAAATTCCAACTCATTTTTCACTACAGGCTTTTTTATATCTGCATCGCATGCATATAGTACTGTGATGAGGTGGCGACTTGTCCAGGGTCTATGCCGCCTTCCGCCCGATTGTAGCTGAGATGGGCACCAGCGCCCCCCGCGACCCCAAAGGGAATAAGCGGTAGGAAATGGATGGATGTATATAGTATTAATGTTGTGAATACAATTTTTTATATATCTAGAAAGGGTGGTCCTAAAGAGGTGGTCTTTTTTCAGCGGTCTCAAGAAGGTAACAAATACAAACATGTATGTGTCTGCATGTGCGTGTGTGTGTTAACATCCCCTGAAGCAGTTCGACGTGTTATCTTTCACAGCTTGGACGTTCACGGCCAATTCACAACGCTTCTTATCCACCATTTAAACACCACATGTTTGACTCTTAATTAGTGTAGCAACAACACACACGCACTCAAACACATTGTTTAATAACGACAAAGTGCGAACGAATCGAGCTCTTTTGTGTGTTTTGAGATGATGACTCATTTTGTATCGCGCTCATCCGGTTTCTTGGTCAAAGTCACCCGTGTTGCTTCCCACTGACACCTTTTTATCAGCGACAGATGATTGTGAGCGTCGACTTCAAGGCCAACTATTTGTTTCCATATCTGCTGTGTGTGTGCGTGTGTGTGTGTGTGTTACACTTGGTAGGTATGCAGGATGGCGTTTGTCAAAGTCGTGAAAACAATCAGGCCTGTCTCAAATAGAAAAGGAATCACAAAAAAAAACAATTGCTTTCTTGCTATAAAGTCAAGCAGAACTACAACAATAATAAAAGGGACACGTCTTTAGAGAGAGAATACAGTGGAAGCTTTAAAGTCCAATTCCCTTGGGTTCAGACAGTTAGGAACGCTGCCAGAATGAGGAGGAAAACATACGTTTATCCGCCAGAAACCCGCAGAAAACTCATTCACCCGAGCTTGGCAGAAGATAATGTATACAAATAAAGAATAGCATGTACATAAGAGTAATACAGCTTACATAATACGTCAAAATTAGGGCTGTCAACAATAGCGAGTTAACTTATGAAAAAATATCACTTTATTGTTTTGGACCTGCTCAGTGGGCTCGTGGTTAGAGCAGGGGTGTCCAAAGTGTGGCCCGGGAGCCATTTGCGGCCCGCAGTTAATGTTTTACCGGCCCGCAGCACATCATTCTAAAAATACTAAAATATATATATATTTTTTTAAACAAAAGTGGAATAAAAGAGCAAATAGGTGAAATGCAACGAGAAAAAGTTGCATTGTTGACTCTAATAATACCATTTTTGAAATAATTTCTCAAAAAATAATAATGAATAAAAATCAATGTTGCGATAAATTATTGATCGATTTAAGGACAAAAAGGACATAAATACAACAAACATAAAAATATGAAAATTAGAAAAAAAACATGTCCATACTGATTATATAATAATACTAATTATACTAATGATCCTATTGATTGTTATTAAGTTGGAATATAATTACAACACTTTTTGTACATATTTATATACATATTTATGTCATATTCACATATTTATATAATATGTAACTACAAGCTCCAATCACAGACAGAGTCCCATTGCTTTTATGAGCGGTCGAGCGAGTCAAAAGTGGAAAGAAAAAACAAAAAAACAAACAAAAACAATTGTTTTATTTATTTTTTTTATTTGTTTTTATTTGTGGCGGCTGTAATTCTTTCGTGACGGGCCGCCACAAATAAATGAACCCTGCTGTGATGTCACAAATACTCAACAATTCACGGTGTTATTATTATGTCTAACTTTTGGCGAACAACTTTTTTTCTTGTATCGTTATGGCAATTAATTTCAGAAATTGAGTGGGTTATGTCTATGTGTTTCATTGCAATTTGCATGGAAATGAACCACGCTGTTTTTAAGTGTGTTTTAACTGGTTGCAAGCAGCTATTTAACAGATACGGAGCATTAAAGGCTCAATTTTGAATATCTCTGTTGAAGGAACGTGTTGCGGAATGCGGTGTTGTGAGTTGTTCAGTGAAAGGTTGTACAAATATGTTTTAAAAAATCATATAAACTCCTTGTCCCTGTTGATTATATATACCCACATATTAATACCACGATTTATTTGACTGCACATGTTCCTTTACCTTAACTGCGGATGGTGAGCTGGTTGTTTGACAGTCAGTGATCATCCAGGCCAATGCATATGTCCGTGCAAATATGAGCGAGCAGAGTCCGAAATCCAAATTTCACTTTAAAATAATCCCAGATAGGACTTTAGATAAAACTGCTATCAAAGTAAAAATTAAGAAAACTTTTTTTTTTTCCTGTATTACATTCTGACATTAAAATTGCATTTGTGTCCAAAGAGTTTTTGTTTTTTCAGCACATTCTCATAAAAAAACTGGGTTTCCATTGCAGTTTTTTGCCAAATAAAAGCAATATTTTCCAAAATTCCGACAAAGTACCTTTTGAGGCTTGTAGGTGATTCCATGAAAGGGTGTTTTGGGTCATGAGCTGTAATTCTGGTAAAATCTAGTCCCGCAAAACTCCCCTTTTGAGGTGGTTTTGGAGCGGTGATTACAATCGCAGCCACTGCAGTTGCCTTGATTGTCAACAGGTGCGTTGCATGCGGCCTCGGATCCGTTTTTCTTCTTCACGGCTCAATCGACACGATGGTCAAGCATATTGAGTGCAGCGTTAAAACCAGTGAGAGTGAGTGTAGAGTTTGAGCAGAAAATGCTGTATTGCTGTTCTGTTCTTCTGTGTTCCAGTCGTTCAAATAGAGAGATAGGTAATAGCTTCCATTGAAGTGGTTCATAAAGGTAATACAGTCAGGGAAACATTTTTTTAAAGTGCATCAAAGGAAATGGCTCTTGAAAATATCACTTTCATCAAGTTGTGGAATACCAATGGACCGCTTGTGTCTGCAGGGATCACTTTGTAAAATGTTTGATTTGTTTAAGAAACTTTCTGTGATGCAATCAAGTTTATTCTCTACTATATTACAAGTGTTTGATACCAGAACTAAACATAAAGAAAAGACAATGGATCACATTATTTTTGTTTTGTTTTGTTGTCATTGATATGCCTAAATATAACTGCAAAGACCTGGTTGTGAAAATACACTAAAGTCATGTTAAGTAATAAATATTGTGATTGTTGGTCCAATCCACTGTATTTTTTATTTTTATTTTTTTGTTTCAATTGTTATAGCAAAACCTGAAAGTTTGAGTAGTTGTGCAAGAAAACCGAGTGCTTTATAGCATTATAGCATCTTTGGTGATGTTTGTTAGGATCAAGAAAATATCCTTCAATAAATTACATGAATAAATCTCTCGTAGGTTCAACAGCATGTACTGAATCTTGATATCGCTAGCAAAGATTCATGCTAAACAACACACAGCTAAATAATGAGACACAATATCCTTCACATCATAAAAAAACTAAACAACTGCAGACATGAATTGTAGACGAGGCTAATATTTGGAGCAGGAAATTAACTTAAAAAAATCTCATCCTTTTCTCTCGTTAGCGTCACGATCACATCAGCACGGCACTCGTTATGTCAATCAAATACGTTACTTACCGATGCACATAGGTCCGGTTGTCTTTAATGAGTTAATGCTTAATTTGTGGACCCCTCTGATATTAAAGACATGATGTGCCTCCAATCTTCCATCCATCCATCATCTTCCGCTTATCTGAGGTCGGGTCGCGGGGGCAACAGCCTAAGCAGGGAAACCCAGACTTCCCTCTCCCCAGCCACTTCGTCTATCTCTTCCCGGGGGATCCCGAGGCGTTCCCAGGCCAGCCGGGAGACATAGTCTTCCCAACGTGTCCTGGGTCTTCCCCGTGGCCTCCTACCGGTTGGACGTGCCCTAAACACCTCCCTAGGGAGGCGTTCGGGTGGCATCCTGACCAGATGCCCGAACCACCTCATCTGGCTCCTCTCGATGTGAAGGAGCAGCGGCTTTACTTTGAGTCCCTCCCGGATGGCAGGGCTTCTCACCCTATCTCTAAGGGAGAGCCCCGCCACACGGTGGAGGAAACTCATTTCGGCCGCTTGTACCCGTGATCTTATCCTTTCGGTCATGACCCAAAGCTCATGACCATAGGTGAGGATGGGAACGTAGATCGACCGGTAAATTGAGAGCTTTGCCTTCCGGCTCAGCTCCTTCTTCACCACAACGGATCGGTACAACGTCCGCATTACTGAAGACGCCGCACCGATCCGCCTGTCGATCTCACGATCCACTCTTCCCCCACTCGTGAACAAGACTCCTAGGTACTTGAACTCCTCCACTTGGGGCAGGGTCTCCTCCCCAACCCGGAGATGGCACTCCACCCTTTTCCGGGCGAGAACCATGGACTCGGACTTGGAGGTGCTGATTCTCATTCCGGTCGCTTCACACTCGGCTGCGAACCGATCCAGCGAGAGCTGAAGATCCCGGTCAGATGAAGCCATCAGGACCACATCATCTGCAAAAAGCAGAGACCTAATCCTGCGGTTACCAAACCGGAACCCCTCAACGCCTTGACTGCGCCTAGAAATTCTGTCCATAAAAGTTATGAACAGAATCGGTGACAAATCCTCCAATCTTTTCTTCTCTAAATACCGTTATTTTCAAGTGAAGTCAGGTAGTAGTAACCTCTTGGTGATAGTAAATGACTTAAATTTAAAAAAAAAAAAAAAAAAAAAAATATAGATGGATGGATATATATATATATATATATATAATTTTATTAGGAATCAGTGTTGACCCTAGGAATTTTCAAAATGGGGACCCCATCAAGTCATAAAAATGGGGCCCTACAGTACATTTTTGGGGTCCCACTTTTTTTTAAGCGTTTTGAAAAGAAATGATACATGTTTGCATTATCCTGTTATATCTCAATTCTATATTGTGTTTTGCAAAAAGGTTGTCATAAACCAGGGGTAGGGAACCTAGGGCTCTAGAGCCAGATGTGGCTCTTTTGATATCCGCATCTGGCTCTCAGATAAATCTTAGCTGACATAGCTTAACCCGATAAGTAATTAATAATTACGCTGGTAATAACTAATTTGATTGATTGATTGATTGATTGGAACTTTTATTAGTAGACTGCACAGTACAGTACATATTCTGTACAATTGGCCACTAAATGGTAACACCCGAATACGTTTTTCAACTTGTTTAACCTTCGTCTTGTGTTAGGGTCGGCACCGACCCGTTTTAGTTTTTAAATGCATAAAAGAACCACATACATTTATTTTTATGCATCAAGGCTTTTTGACTTTGTCAGGAACCTCTATTTCAACAAAATAAAACTTGTTTTTTTTGTTTCACTAAATTATAAAATGCTCTGGTTGAAATTATGACCTTGGTGTTGTTAGGGTCGGTTTCGACCCAGTTATAAAAATAACACTATAAAGCACTAAGTAGTGCCAAAACTGAACACACTGACGGCCAGCTCCTCTCCCAATCATGTGAGCTTTAGTGGATTCTCATTTTACCTTGTTATCCTGTACAAAAACAAACAAAATTTATGTGGTTCTTTTATGCATTTAAAAACTAAAATATCCAGACATTTGAGGTCAATTCAGTATAGAGTTGTTACTATGTAAAAATTATTAAAATGAAAAAATAAATAAAACTAATTTATTTAAGAGATGTGTTCTAATACCCCTCAGTAAGGGTCAGGTAACACAACAACCTTTTTTTTATTTATACGATTCTCTTGAGGTTCGTTTTACCATTTTTTTCCAATTGAAATCGAGGGGTATGCTGACAAAAAAAGGCCCAATGGCCCACACCAAAAATAATAAAACCAATATTTTCATGGATAAGGAAACCTAACGAGGTAACCAAGAGATGAGAAACAAATTGGATGATAGATAATTGTTTTTAGTGTATTTTACAGCTGATTTTAGACATGGGTCAAAACCGACCCGTTAACATAAGAGATGGTAACAGAAAGCTAACACAAGAGGAAGGTTAAATCGGGGTCAACGTTAATCAATTTATAGTACGTGTTAAAAACAACATTGAAAATATAAAACATTCTCATGCATTTTAATCCGTCCATCCTTTTTCTACCCCACCTGTTCAAGAAGTCGCATTAAGAAGTATTTTATTTATAATTGGTTAACTTCAGAATAACAATGTTATTAAAAAGAATAAGAGACTTATTATACTGTAAAAATGTTGGTCTTACTTAAAAATGCACTCATTTAGTTGTATTCCGTGTTAAAAAAAATATTACATGGCTCTCTCTTGAAAAAATGTGGCTTTCATGGCTCTCTCAGCCAAAAAGGTTCCCGACCCCTGTCATAAACGTTACTTAATTTATTAAAAATAAAAATAAAAATTAAAAAAAATGTATTCATTTTTATTAGGAGTCAGTGTTGACCCTAGAAATGTTCAAAATGGGGTCCCAGGGACCCCATCAAGTCATAAAAATGGGGCCCTACAGTACATTTTTGGGGTCCCACTTTTTTTGTAAGCGTTTTGAAAAGAAATGATACATGTACGCATTATCCTGTTATATCTCACATTCTATATCGTGTTTTGCAAAAAGGTTCTCATAAACGTTACTTAATTCATTAAAAATAAAAAAATAAAATACAACACATTTTTTAGCGTTCATTCACTTTCTTCTTTCCGTCATGAATCTAAACTTTACCGCTGCCGGTAGTTTTTTATATATTTGTATTTAATAAGTTGTAGGTGTATTTATTTCAGTATAAGTGTACGACGTTTTTTGCTTCGGTCATGAAATGATGATAATGGTGTGCCAGAGGATACATACATTATTTATTTAACACTTAAAATCTCTGGAGTCTACATCAGGGGTCACCAAACATTTTGAAACCAAGAGAAACATCTTGGGTACTGATTAATGCAAAGGGCTACCAGTTTGATACACACATAAATGAATTGCCAGAAATAGCCAATTTGCTCAGTTTACCTTGAACTCTATGTTAATATTAATAATCAATGATATTTATCTTTTGTGGAAACACTGACCATCTTAATGCATTTCTCACAATAAATATATATTTTTGATGACATGTTTTAAATTGGTTAAAATCCAATCTGCACTTTGTTAGAATATATAACAAATTGGACCAAGCTACATTTCTAACAAAGACAAATCATTATTTCTTCTGGATTTTCCAGAACAAAAATTTTAAAAGAAATTCAAAAGACTTTAAAAATATTTAAATTTGATTCTACAGATTTTCTAGATTTGCCAGAATATTTTTTTTTTAAATTTTAATCATAATAAGTTTGAAGAAATATTTCTCAAATATTCTTCGTCGAAAAAACAGAATCTAAAATGAAGAATTAAATAAAAATGTATTTATCATTCTTTACAATAAAAAAAAAAATCACTTGAACATTGATTTAAATTGTCAGGAAAGAAGAGGAAGGAATTTAAAAGGTTAAAAGGTATATGTGTTTAAAAATCCTAAAATAATTTTTAAGGTTGTATTTTTTCTCTAAAATTGTCTTTCTGAAAGTTATAAGAGGCAAAGTAAAACAATAAATGAATGTATTTAAACAAGTGAAGACCAACTCTTCAAAATATTTTCTTGGATTTTCAAATTCTATTTGAGTTTTGTCTCTCTTAGAATTAAAAATGTCGAGCAATGCGAGACCAGCTTGCTAGTAAATAAATACACTTAAAAAAATAGAGGCAGCTCACTGGTATGTGCTGCTGTGAAAGACTCAAGCCGTCGTCTTGCGGGTTCCAGGGACCACCAAGGAAGGACATGCCTTTTGAGCAGGTGTAGACTTATTTTATTTTTCAATAAACAAAGGCTTTTGCGTGTTGCTTTTCAGCCTTCCTGTTGTCTGCCTCTCGCTCTCTTCCGGGTTGCACGCGCTGCTGCTCGTGTTGTCGTCTCTCTCTCGTTCCTTCCTCGTATGGGTTGCTCTCGCTCCGCACCATCACTAGCCCCGTTCTCTCCTCCTTCTCCCCTTTTATACCGCGAGAGGAGATACGTTAATCGTGTACAGGTGCGCTATCCACACACCTGATCTTGTTTGTGGCGTCGCTCCCGGCACGCCTCGCCTCTCGCTCGCCATGCCCGCCTCCTTGCCGCCATTTTGGGCCGGACTGTCGGCTCCGCCTCTCCACAGCTGCTATTTGAGCGACTTATCTGGTCCTTACGTTGGTGACCCCTGATCTAAAGCTAAGGGAGAATAAAAAAAAAAAAAAAGGTCATGACTTAAAAACACCGAACTTCAACACTCAGGAGAGTGATGCAAACGCGTGTTAGTTTTTGTGTCCGCCAGAGTGTCTTGGCGCCGCGTTGTGTTAAATGGGAGCATCCACTCCGCCGTGGGCCCTCATTCATCAGACCCACAAAGGAGCACACCTGGCCGCTGGGAAACCCGCCTGGGACCTTCTCACAAGGGCGCACGCAAATATACGCACAATTCCGCCGTATTGAGGCTAAACACTTTTTATGGCGTCTGTTCAGAATGCACGGGTGCAAATAATGGTTTTGACCTCGTCTTTTGACATCATCGCCCTCTCCCTGTATTTATTTATTATTATTTTTTTGTAGTTCTTTATGCTCTCGTCTTGTCCTTACAGAGTCCCTTTTGCTGCTAGGCCAGGGGTGTCAAACTCAAATACAGAGTGGGCCAAAATCTAAAACTGAACAAAGCCGCGGGCCAAGGATGACCAAATTAACCTTTTAATAGGGACCCAAACAAGTTGAAGCTTTACTATGGAACAGAGCGGTCAAGCAAACATGGTTCTCTACCACATGTCAACTGGCAGGTTTTGGTGAGAAAATTGTGGTAATAAGTCGGCTCTTAACGTCGACATGAGCGGAGCTTGCGTCGTTCCTTTTAATAGGGACCCAAACAAGTTTTGCATTGAATATTAAACAAGCAAAGCTTATGTAGCTTTATAGTCACATCCAAAATCGAGATTCAAATTATAATAATGAGTATATCAAAAATATATCAAAGGCAAATCAAATAAAATGCAAATAAAAATTAGGGGAGCGGGGTGTATATTGTAGCGTCCCGGAAGAGTTAGTGCTGCAAGGAGTTCTGGGTATGGGACGGTATAGCTCGGTTGGTAGAGCGGCCATGCCAGCAACTTGAGGGTTGCAGGTTCGATCCCTGCTTCTGCCATCCTAGTCACTGCCGTTGTGTCCTTGGGCAAGACACTTTACCCACCTGCTCCCAGTGGCACCCACACTGGTTTAAATGTAAAAATTAGAAATTGGGTTTCACTATGTAAAGCGCTTTGAGTCACTTTGAGAAAAGCGCTATATAAATATAATTCACTTCACTTCACGTATTCCTTCTGTTGAGTTTATGTTGTGCTACGGTGCTGATGTTCTCCCGAACTGTGTTTGTCATTCTTGTTTGGTGTGGTTTCACAGTGTGGCGCATATTTGTAAAAGTGTTAAAGTTGTTTATACGGCCACCCTCAGTGTGACCCTTATGGCTGTTGATCAAGTATGCCTTGCATTCACTTGTGTGTGTTAAAGCAGCATATATTACGTGACTGGACCGGCACGAAAAAGCGGACGTGACAACAGGCTGTAGAGGACGCTAAAGACGGTGCCTTCAAGGCACGCCCCCAATATTGTTGTCCGGGTGGAAATCGGTAGAAATTCCGGAGAATTGTTGCCCCGGGAGATTTTTTCGGGAGGGGCACTGAACTTTGGGAGTCTCCCGGGAAAATCGTGAGGGTTGGCAAGTATGAGTATTAGCGGTGAATGCAGTGTTACAGAGGCATCGCCGCTGAATAATACCGGCAGGCCAGCTCTAATCTTGTGAAGTGAAGTGAAGTGAATTATATTTATATAGCGCTTTTTCTCTAGTGACTCAAAACGCTTTACATAGTGAAACCCAATATCTAAGTTACATTTAAACCAGTGTGGGTGGCACTGGGAGCAGGTGGGTAAAGTGTCTTGCCCAAGGACACAACGGCAGTGACTAGCATGGCGAAAGCAGGGATCGAATCTGCAACCCTCAAGTTGCTGGCACGGCCACTCTACCAACCGAGCTATACCGCCCCAAATTCTAAAATACGGTACTCAAAGGCCTACTGAAACCCACTACTACCGACCACACAGTCTGATAGTTTATATATCAATGATGAAATCTAAACATTGCAACACATGCTAATACGGCCGGTCTAGTTTACTAAGTTGCAATTTTAAATTTTGCGCGGAAGTATCATGCTAAAACGTTGCGGTATGATGACGCGCGCGCGTGACGTAACACATTGTAGAGGACATTTTGTTACAGAACCTTTTACAGCTATAAGTCATCTCTTTTCATCGCATAATTGTACAATATTATGGACATCTGTGTTGCTGAATATTTTGCAATGTGTTCAATGAATAATGGAGACGTCAAAGAAGAAAGCTGTAGGTGGCCCTTAATTTGATATTACCTCAAGGGCCAAATAAAATTACACGGCGGGCCAGAGTTTGACACCCAGGGGTAGGGAACCTATGGCTCGCGAGCCAGATGTGGCTCTTTTGATGACTGCATCTGGCTCTCGGATAAATCTTAGCTGACATTGCTCAATATGATAAGTAATGAATGATTCCACTTGTAATCACAGTGTTAAAAATAATGTTCAAAATATAAAACATTCTCATGCATTTTTAATCCATCCATCTGTTTTCTACCGCACCCGTTCAAGAATTTGCGTTAATGGTAAGAAGTTATTTATTTATTCTTGGTTAGTGTGGGGCTTGCCCTCCTGGTGTTTGTCAGACCACCAAGGACCAACATGAGAGCCTGTTTCAAGGATACAATATAGTTTTATTTTTCAATAAGTCTCTCAGTTGCTTTCCAGCAATTGTATTTTTCTCTTTCGTTTTCGCTCGCGCTCTGGCTCCAGCCCCGACCCCGCCTCTCCTCCTATCTGCTGTTTATAACAGAGCGACAGGTGATTAGGTACCATCTTCGCACCTGTCGCTGATTTCGAGGCCGGTCCTGGCACAGCCCAGTTCGCTGCAGGCCAGCAAGCCACCCCCCCCTCCACAGTCAGCTCGAGAATAGCAATGTTATTACAAAGAATAAGAGATCTATTATACTCTAGAAATGTTGGTCTTACTTAAAAATGCACGCGTTTAGTTTTGTTCAGTGTAAAAAAAAAATATTATATGGCTCTTACGGAAATACATTTTAAAATATTTGGCTTTTTGGCTCTCTCAGCCAAAAAGGTTCCCGACCCCTGTGCTAGGCCGTCGCCGTCATGCAAACTAGCATCCAGCAAACGTCCTCCGATGCCACTGGCAGTTTTTTTGTTGTTGTTTTTTTTTCCGCCCAAAGTGTAAGAAAACACTTTCTCTGAAGCTGGGTGTTTGTTGTACCCGGGAGACGGCTCACCTCAAGTGGGTGTTAAATGCTTTTCAAAAGCACTTTGCTATTTTTTTTTTTTTCTTCGGTTTTATATTTGGTTTTTAATGCTTTAGAATCTGTTTGCAGCTTCAAGGACCTTTTCCTTTTGAAACGTGCTACTCGTAGTGTGTGCGGGACAATGAGTACTTATTCCACTCTGGTTTGTTTTAATCAACCACTTGTGCCCTTTTAAAAGATGTTCCTCCTTGGATGTTCTTCCTTACATCGCCACTAAGTGCAGCTTCATGAAAAACTGATTCAACTCGCTGTTTTTTTTTCGTTTTTTTTTCCCGCATCCTTTAATCTCACAGGCCTTTAACCAGTCCTCCATTGGATTTGTTCCAAAGGCCGTCGTTTTTCTCTCCGGGCTTGGAGTGGACTTGTAAAAAAACAAAACGGCTGCTTGAAACGTTAAACGTAAACAATAGTTGGTATGGACACATTCGTCAAGCTTTACCTGACGCATACAAAACCTGTTTCCATATAAGTTGGGAATTTGTGTTCGATGTAAATATAAACTGAATGCAATGATTTGCAAATCCTTTTCAACTTATATTTAATTGAATGCACTACAAAGACAAGATATTTGATGTTCAAACTCATAAACTTTTTTTTTTTTTTTAGCAAACAATAATTAAATTATTATTTCATGGCTGCAACACATGCCAAAGTAGTTGGGAAAGGGCATGTTCACCACTGTGTTACATCACCTTTTCTTTTAACACCACTCAATAAACGTTTGGGAACTGAGGAAACTAATTGTTGAAGCTTTGAAAGTGGAATTCTTTCCCATTCTTGTTTTATGTAGAGCTTCAGTCGTTCAACAGTCGTATTTTATGCTTCATAATCCGCCACACATTTTCGATGGGAGACAGGTCTGGACTGCAGGCGGGCCAGGAAAGTACCCGCACTCTTCTTTTACGAAGCCAGACTGTTGTAACACCTGCTGAATGTGGCTTGGCATTGTCTTGCTGAAATAAGCAGGGGCGTCCATGAAAAAGACGGCAGCATATGTTGTTCCAAAACCTGTATGTACCCTTCAACATTAATGGTGCCTTCACAGATGTGTAAGTTACCCTTGCCTTGGGCACTAATGCACCCCCATACCATAAACTTTGCGTCGATAACAGTGTGGATGGTTCGCTTCCCCTTTGTTCCGGATGACACGATGTTGAGTATTTCCAAAAACAATTTGAAAAGTGGACTCGTCAGACCACAGAACCCTTTTCCACTTTGCATCAGTCCATCTTGGATGATCTCGGGCCCAGAGAAGCCGGCAGCATTTCTGGATGTTGTTGATAAATGGCTTTGGCTTAGCATAGTAGAGCTTTAACCTGCACTTACAGATGTAGCGACAAACTGTATAGAGGGAAAGTGGTTTTCTGAAGTGTTCCTGAGCCCATGTGGTAATATTCTTTAGAAATTGATGTCGGTTTTTAAGGGATCGAAGGTCACGTAAATTGTGTTAGATGTAGGCGGTATAGCTCGGTTGGTAGAGCGGCCGTGCCAGCAACTTGAGGGTTGCAGGTTCGATCCCCGCTTCCGCCATCCTAGTCACTGCCGTTGTGTCCTTGGGCAAGACACTTTACCCACCTGCTCCCAGTGCCACCCACACTGGTTTAAATGTTGCTTAGATATTGGGTTTCACTATGTAAAGCGCTTTGAGTCACTAGAGAAAAAGGGCTATATAAATATCATTCACTTATCACTTAGATGTAAATATAAACGGAATACAATGATTTGCAATCCCTGTACCGCGGATGTCGTGGTGGCTTTTGCAGCCCTTTGAGACACTTGTGATTTAGGGCAATATAAATAAACATTGATTGTTTGATTGATTGATTGATAATAGATAATATCATCTTTATGCGGATGATACGCAAATCTATGTCCCTTTTAAAAAAAGAAGAGGGAAACAAATTTAAAATCACTTTTAAATTGTCTTGAGGACATAAAAGCATGGTTGGCGGTAAACTTTCTATACTTAAATGAGAACAAGACGGAAATATTTTTATTTGACTCAAAAGTCTAACAGAAAGCCGCCCCCAGTGACCTGGACCCCCTGATGCCTTATTTTAAAGCAACTGTCACAAATCTGGGTTTTAAGTTCGATAATGATTTTAAAATTGGAGCAACAGGTTAACTCCATTGTGTGATCTAATTTTATCATCTAAGACAGGGGTGCCCATTACGTCGATCGCGTGCTACCAGTCGACCGCGGGGGGTGTGTCAGTCGATCTCCAGCCAGGCTTTTAAAAAAAATAGACCTAAAAATTAGTGATCATCAATCTTCACCAAGACGTCACTTAAATGACATTCACGGTACCGGAGGGTCTTGTGAGATGACGCTGGCTGCTGCAAGATCATTATTATGAAAATATGACCGAGAGGAAGGCGAGAAACACTTTTTATTTCAACAGACTCTCGCGCCGTACCTTCCGTCAAAACTCTAAAGGCCGTCTGCACATTTCCTATCTTCACAATAAAAGCCCTGCTTCATCCTGTCTGCGCTAACTAAATACAGAGTCTCGGAAAACTGGCGTGCACAAGCGATCCCTCAGAAAGCTGGCGTGCACATCACTTGTGCACGCCAGCTTTCCGAGACTCTTATTTTGTTAGCGCAGGCAGCATGAAGCAGGGCTTTTATTGTGAAGATAGGAAATGTGCAGTCGGCCTTTAGAGTTTTGACGGAAGGGACGGCGCGAAAGTCTGTTGAAATAAAAAGTGTTTCCCGCCTTCCTCTCTGTCATTTTTTCATAATAATGAACTGGCAGCAGCCAGCGTCATCTCACAAGACCCTCGGGTGCCGTGAATGTCAATCAAGCAAGCTACGGAATTTGCCGCCAATGTTTTTCTTGTAAAGTGTATGGAAGCTGGATGAATTAGATGCCAAAAACCAACCACTTTCATGTGGTATTGTACAGAAAGGACAACTTTTTTTCTCCTCCATTTGAAAATGTGGGCGTTATCATCATTACTGTCTGATTCCAATCAATGCAAGTCATCAGAATCAGGTAATACACCAACTTATATTCTTGTCTTTGTGAAAGAAAGACATGTGTTACACATGCTTGTATTATCATTAAACACATTTAACTTGTTTACAAAAATGTCTCTTTCATAAATAAATAAATATAAATGATATATATAAATGAGGTAGATCCACTCGAGTTGGTCAATTGAAAAGTAGCTCGCCTGAAGAAAAAGTGTAAGACTTGTAGAACAAATTTAAATCACGACTTTCAGCAAGTAATCCATGCTTTTATTTCATCACGTTTGTCCCAAATACCCGTTTAAAATCCAGAGGTGATCGTGCATTTCCTGCCGCGGCTCCAAAACTTTGGAACAATATCCCTACTGCTATTCGGACGGCTCCCATTTTTAATGACTTTTAAATCACGTCTTAAAACGTATTTTTACTATTTGGCTTTTAAACCAGCGCGAGAGTTGAGTGATTTTAGTCTTTTATTTTCTCTACTGTATTTTATGTATTTATCATTTTATAATTGAATGTTTTATATTACTGACTCTTATAGTATGTATAGTCGTGGTCAAAAGTTTACGTACACTTGTGAAAACACAATGTCATGGCTGTCTTGAGTTTCCAATTATTTCTACAATTCTTATTTTTTTGTGATAGAGTGATTGGAGCACTTGTTGGTCACAAAAATTATTCATGAAGTTTGGTTCTTTTCTGAATTTATTATGGCTCTACTGGACATGTGAGCAAATCTGCTGGGTCAAAAGTATACGTACAGCAATGTTAATATTTGCTTATATGTCCCTTGGCAAAGTTTCACTGCAATAAGGAGCTTTTGGTAGCCATCCATAAGCTTCTGGTTGAATTTTTGACCGTTCCTCGTGACAAAAGTAGTTCCAGTTCAGCTAAATTTGTTTGTTTTCTAACATGGACTTTTTCTTCAGCATTGTCCACACGTTTAACTCAGGACCAAAAAGTTCTATTTTGGTTTCATCTGACCACATGACATTTTTTTTTTTTTTTTTTTTTACCCCCTTGGCCTCAGTCTGCACCCCCACTCCAGGGCCCAGGCTAAGACCGATTTTTTTCATTTTATTTTAATCTTCTATTCACCCCCCCCCCCCCCCCCCCCCATCTGTCATCTTTTTTGTAAGGGGCGCTGGAAGCCGGCAGACCCGTCAGCGATCCTGTTCTGTCTCCCTGTAATGTTTGTCTGATCTTGAATGGGATTGTGCTGAAAATTGTAATTTTCCTGAAGGAACTCTCCTGACGGAATAAATAAAGTACTATCTAATCTAATCTAATTCTCCCAATCCTCTGCTGTATCATCCATGTATCCATTTTGGTATAAACTCAACTCGTCGTGTTTGGAGGAAGAAGAATACTGAGTTGCATCCCAAGAACACCATACCTACTGTGAAGCATGGGGGTGGAAACATCATGCTTTGGGGCTGTTTTTCTGCTAAGGGGACAGGACGATTGACCCGTGTTAAGGAAAGAATGAATGGGGCCATGTATCGTGAGATTTTGAGCCAAAACCTCCTTCCATCAGTGAGAGCTTTGAATGGTTGATCAAATACTTATTTTCCACCATTAATTTACAAATAAATTCTTTAAAATTACTGGATTTTTTTTTCGCATTCTGTCTCTCACAGTTGAAGTGTACCTATGATGAAAATGACAGACCTCTGTCATCATTTTAAATGGGAGAACTTGCACAATTGGTGGCTGACTAAATACTTTTTTGCCCCACTTGTCCCACCAAGCAAACTCTCACTGACCCCCCCGTCTTTGTCTGTGGCTTCCCTGCCTGCCTCACTTCTTCTCCTGCATCCTCCCACTCGCGTCCTTTCAATCGCCACCGGTGGAGGACGGTCTAATTAATCCGTCGTCACCGGGGAGCAGTTTGCTTGTTTACTCTTATTAAAATTAGCTTGGCCTGTCTCCCCAGAGATGCCGCGTCACAAACGCAATTAGCCGATGCTGCGCTAATTAGGACACGGCGCCGACGACGACACGCGCGCAAATGACGGTAAGCGAGGTGAGCAGATGCGAGGGGAACATTCCGGCGGAAAAACGGGCATGGAGAACATCCACGCTCTCGCGGTTTTTTCCCCCCGCGGTTGTTCTCGACACCTGCTATTGCCACTATTATCCAGATTATCACCCCTGTCAATCACAGGCTCCGCCTCCCCTCAGGGGGATTCGTGGATGGCCAATTAGCAAACAGGAGAGAAGCTACCGGGGAAGTGAGGTAAAGTGGACGTGACCCAGGACTGCACACCGGCCGAGGAATTAAGCCGATCCCACTTCACGAGGGGAAACGCGTTGTTTTCTCACTAATGTGAGAAAAATGGAGCGAGGCCAGTCAGGCCGCTGTGTTTCGCTGTGCACCAGTGAGAAGGTCGTACGGCAGCGGTAAGCACGCATTACGCCGTAATGGAGGCGGGGGGGGGTTAAACACGTTAGAGAAGACATAAACCGGATCATGTGACCAGTCCAAACATATCAAGATGCCGATGGCCCCCATGAGCATTTTCAGACACATAAAAATTTGGGGTTTTGTTCCATGGGGCGGTATAGCTCGGTTGGTAGAGCAACTTGAGGGTTGCAGGTTCGATTTCCCGCTTCAGCCATCCTAGTCACTGCCGTTGTGTCCTTGGGCAAGGCACTTTACCCACCTGCTCCCAGTGCCACCCACACTGGTTTAAATGGGTTTCACTATGTAAAGCGCTTTGAGTCACTTGAGAAAAGCGCTATATAAATATAATTGACTTCACTTTTTGCGGAAAAGTTCACCATCTAACCCAGAAATGTCAAACTGGATTTCATTGAGGGCCACGTGGCAGTTATGGCCGCTTGTAACAGTGAATAATGCGTGAATTTGACTCCGGATTTCACGATTAATTATACAAACCCCGTTTCCATATGAGTTGGAGAATTGTGTTAGATGTAAATATAAACAGAATACATCCATCCATCCATTTTCTACCGCTTATTCCCTTTCGGGGTCGCTGGGGGCGCTGGCGCCTATCTCAGCTACAATCGGGCGGAAGGCGGGGTACACCCTGGACAAGTCGCCACCTCATCGCAGGGCCAACACAGATAGACGGACAACATTCACACTCACATTCACACACTAGGGCCAATTTAGTGTTGCCAATCAACCTATCCCCAGGTGCATGTCTTTGGAAGTGGGAGGAAGCCGGAGTACCCGGAGGGAACCCACGCATTCACGGGGAGAACATGCAAACTCCACACAGAAAGATCCCGAGCCTGGATTTGAACCCAGGACTGCAGGACCTTCGTATTGTGAAGCAGACGCACTAACCCCTCTGCCACCGTGAAGCCATAAACAGAATACAATGATTTGCAAATAATTTTCAACCCATATTCAGTTGAATATGCTACAAAGACAACATATTTGATGTTCAAACTGATGAAACATTTTTTTTTTTTTTTTTTGCAAATAATCATTAACTTTAGAATTTGATGCCAGCAACAAGTGACAAAGAAGTTGGGAAAGGTGGCAATAGATACTGATAAAGTTGAGGAATGCTCATCAAACAATTATTTGGAACATCTCGCCGGTGTGCAGGCTAATTGGGAACAGGTGGGTGCCATGATTGGGGAATAAAAACAGCTTCCCAAAAAATGCTCAGTCTTTCACAAGAAAGGATGGGGCAAGGTACACCCCTTTGTCCACAACTGCGTGAGCAAATAGTCAAACAGTTTAAGAACAACGTTTCTCAAAGTGCAATCGCAAGGGATTTCAACATCTACGGTCCATAGTATCATCAAAAGGTTCGGAGAATCTGGAGAAATCACTCCACGTAAGCGGCATGGCCGGAAACCAACATTAAATGACCGTGACCTTCGATCCCTCTGTATCAAAAACCGACATCAATTTCTAAAGGATATCACTTGTAACAGTGAATAATGTATGAATTTGACTCCGGATTTCACGATTAATTATACAAACCCCGTTTCCATATGAGTTGGGAACGGCGTTTGTACAAGCTACTGGTACTATGATAGTATTTCAAACTTACTATATTAACTTACAATGACTAGATTTTATTCATCAGAAACCAGAAGAAGCAATCTCTAATGTTAAATGGTCAATGAACGACAGGAGTACCTGTTGACGTCATGACTCCCATTATCTCAATTGTTTATTTTCAAGTTAGAATACATTTTTTTTTTAAATACATGTGTTCTTTTTTAACGTAAAAAAAGTGCAGTTCCCTTTAAATATTGTTGTGTTGTGGTTGTTGCATCCGTTGTGGCCCTTCTCAGCCACCGTACTGTAGAGTTCCAGAAATAGGGGGTAGCGTTGAGGGGGAGAAGGATCTTAAACTGGGGTAACAGTGAAGTTCTGGGAGGACGGGCTGATGTAGTCAGAGGAGTGTTGTGGAGTTTTGGATGATTTGACATTTATAAAGGATGAACCAGAGAGGATGCCGTTGCAATAATCCAGTCTGGATAGGATAATTTGCATGCAGAGTTTCAGCAGTTTAGGAAAATACTGATAATGGATTTTAGACAATTATGATTTGTTTTTTGTTAGATTAGATTAGATTAGATTAGATTAGATAGTACTTTATTTATTCCGTCAGGAGAGTTCCTTCAGGAAAATAAAAATTTTCAGCACAATCCCATTCAAGTTTAGACAAACATTATAGGGAGACAGAACAGGATCGCTGACGGGTCTGCCGGCTTCCAGCGCCCCTTACAAAAAAGATGAGATAAAGGTAAACAAAGGGGAGGGGGATGGGAGAAAAAAAAATAGAAGATTAAGATAAAATAAAAAAATCGGTCTTAGCCTGGGCCTTGGAGAGGAGGTGCAGACTGAGGCCAAGGGAAAAAAAACGAAAAAACAACAACTCATAACCATGGTACACATCCCTCTTCCATGTGTGTAAGAGGGAAACATCAAACATCAAAGAACACAGAGGACATTAAAGACATTAAAGCAGCAGATACAACCAGACACTTCTACATACTAGCTATGAATAAAAAGTAAAAGAAACATATCCACTGTGGTGGCCTCTGCGGTGTTCCACGCCATCGTCCGCTGGGGTGGAGGGAGCATGGCCAGAGACAGGAGCAGACCCAACAAAGCAACCAAGACAGCCGACTCCACTTTCGGCCAGTGTCCAGTCCGCATGGATGAGCGAGGATACGTCCAAGCTTTTGTTGTACGGAGGACAAAATTTTCGGCTCATTTTTATACTTCGCAAACTCATCCCGCGGGCCGGATAAAACCTGTTCGCGGGCCGTACGTTTGACACCCCTGCACTATACGCTTCAGCATCCGCTGACCCCTCTCTGTCAGTTTACGTGGCTTACCACTTGGTGGCTGAGTTGCTGTTGTTCCCAAACTCGTCCATTTTTGTATACAAAGTTGACCGTTGACTTTGGAATATTTGGGATTGAGGAAATTTCACGACTGGACTTGTTGCACAGGTGGCCTTCTATGACAGTTGCATGCTGGAAATCACTGAAAGCGGCCCCTTCTTTCTCAAATGTTTGTAGAAATAGTCTGCATGCCTAAGTGCTTGGTTTTATACACCGCGTTAAGTAGCATTTGGATGGGTGGCCAAATACTTTTGCCAATATAGTGTATGACATTTTATTTTAACAGAGAACAGGAGGTGGCCTCGTACTGAACCTCGCAGTGCAGTTCTTAATGGGTATAAAAGGCTGCATGACGTGATTAAAGAAGCTCCACAAATTCTTCTAATCACATACTATTTTTTTTTCCCCCATGGTTTTGCCTGGATGAGTTCAGGGAGGCGAGCAGGTGTCCAGCTGGCCCGGCGCCGCCCCCACAAGAGGAAGTGACAGTCACAGCAAGCGCTCGGACTGTGATGTACCTTCCTGTCTGCCTCCCGCGTGCAGACACATCGCACTTCTCACCTAATTAATCACGCTATCGAACCGAATGCCGCTCAGTCGACTTTGGCAAGCTTGATTTGCCTTCCTGCCAACCACCCCTTTCCTCTCCGCGCATTGTGACTAAACTGTCTGCTCGTTTTTTTTTTTTTTTCTTATTGCCTAATGTCGAATTAGGTCTTTAAAGAGCACTTTGTTATCGACGTCAGGTACGCCATGCACGCGTGTCACGGGCTTGTAAATCTTTGGCATTCATTCTCGCCTAAACAGATGTTTAAAAAGGCTGATACGAATGTTTTCTTCAATGGGGAAACAACTTGTGCTCCAAAGATTTCGATATTTTTAGGCCATGCCGATACACGATATATATCTCGATAGTTTGCCTTAACCTTGAATTAAAATTTGATGCATATAATCACAGCAGTATGATGATTCTATGTGTCTTCATTAAAACATTGTTCTTCATACTGCATTAAAATATGCTCATATTAAACTTTCATGCAGAGAGGGAAACCACAACTAAGTCAATTTACCAAAAGTGTATTTATTAAACAGTTATTAACGTACTTGCCAACCCTCCCGGATATTCCGGGGGATTCACGAAATTCAGCGCCTCTCCCGAAAACCTCCAGGGACAAATTTTCTCCCCACGCCCCCTCCAGCTCCATGCAGGCCAGAGTGAGGACAGCCTGTTTTCACGTCCGCTTTCCCACAATTAAAAACAGCCCAATGCCGTTATAACTGTAGAATGATCGAGGGCGAGTTCTTGGTTTTTTATGTGGGTTTATTGTTAGGCAGTTTCATTAACGTACTCCCAGCGCGGTAACAACACACAACAACAGCAGTCACGTTTTCGTCTACCGTAAAGCAGTTCGTCTGCCGTAAACTGCAATGTTGTGACACTCTTAAACAGGACAATACTGCCATCTACTGTACATGCATATGGCTAGAAAAATAGTAACAGAGAATAGAACAAGGATGGACAATTCAACCCTTAACTCAACAATGAGTAGATGAGTGTTATGTGTGTATATGTGTAAATAAATAGAACACTGAAATTCAAGTAGTTATTTTATATATATATATATATATATATATATATATACACAAAATATTTGACTTGGTGAATTGTAGCTGTAAATATACTCCTCCCCTCTTAACCACACCCCCTCCACCTCCCGAAAACGGAAGTCTCAAAGTTGGCAAGTATGGTTATTAAGCAGTGGCACAAACATTCATGTCATTTCAAAACAGAAAGTGCAAGATTGTCAGAGACATTTTAAAACAAGCTATGAGTGCACTTTTGTGCTCGATGTCACTATGATGACGTATCAAAACAACACTAAATTAAAGTGCACTTTTTGTACAGAACGCCACTACAATAGTTTAAAACAAAGTGCACTTTTGTGCATGATGTCACACAAGATATTTCAATTACCGTCAAATAAAAATAAGCTGCATGTCATGTCTTTGTGATCATGTCTGTTTAGTTGTGTTCTGTTTTGTTTTTGACTCCATTAGTTCCTGTCATTGTGCACTCTTGTTTGTTTGCGTCACCAGTTTTCACCTGTCATGCCACGCACCTGGTTCATTTGGACTCATGCACCTGTTAATCACTGTACCTATTTAAGCCTGTAGTTGCCAGGCAGTCAGCCTGGGGACATCACCTTCTACACACCCTTGCTCCATGCTGATGATCCGTGCTCTTTTCTCATTCCCCGTAAGTTTTGTTATTCATCCCATAGTTTGCAAGCTTTGTTTTATGTCCATAGTTTATGTAGTAGTAATAGTTTTGTTTCATAGCCAAGTTTTTGTACCTCCTCTGAGAGCGCCTTTCGTTTGTTCCTTTTTTGATTAAAATACGTCCTTACCTTCACATTGTGTCCGATCCAGTCGCTTTGCACCTCGGGAAAACAAACCAAGTCTTGACACTGCATAAAAGGAAATCAAATAGTGTATGTCCTTTGCTATGCGGTAGGTTCCTGTGGACGTTATCCCCTTCTGTTTTTGACTATTTTTTAATACGGTGTTGATGTGGAAATGGAAGACGCCAGGTTCAATTGGGTAAGTGATGGTTGCTCCGGCATTTTGTCGAGTGTGGCACCGGGTGAAATGTTGACATGTAGAGTTTCAAGCACTCCTTATTCTCTAGGGCGGACCCGTTTAGCTTTTGAATTTGGCCCGCCGGACATTCCCCAATTTTTTTTTGATCATGAAGATGGAAAGTTTAGCTGCCATTATGACGTGCAGTGATTTTTTATACTGACTGTGAGTCTTTAACTATATAAAGTATTTCAATGGTTGGAATCTGAGCTTTTGCATGATGTATAATAGTTACTTTGGTAATTAATTAGTTACTATGGTAATCTAAGTCACAGAAGCTCAGACGAGGCACCAAGTAGTGTGGGTGGGGAGCTTTTCCACAGAGTGTTTCCAGATCCTGAAAAGTGGGTGTCAGGGACAAACACGGAAGGAGATTTTTGCAACAAAGTTCTAAAGCTTAGTTATGTATCAGATGTATCAGATAGTAGGTGATTTTTTTTTTTTTTACCCTTGGCGATCATATTTTATATATGTATATGTGGATGGAGAGGGGGTGTGACGTTCAAATGTTGTCAATATTTAGTGTTTTATCGTTCATAGTTAAAATTGTAAATCCCACATTCTTTATTTTCATATAGATTCTGGGTGTCATTCAGTAAAAAAAAATTGAAATTCCATTCCGTTTTCGAGGTGGTCCGTCATAACGTTTTTAGCATTCAATCAGACATTATTGAGAGGTTTTGTATTATCCATCCATCCAATTTCTACCGCTCATTCCCTTTGGAGTTGCGGGGGGCGCTGGTGCCTATCTCAGCTACAATCGGCCGGAAGGCGGCGTACACCTTGGACATGTCCC